>NW_028274814.1:141966986-142285806 GCF_037043125.1 Eumetopias jubatus | reverse complement strand
GAACAGCTAGAGGGCCAGGTGACACTGGTCAGGGTCTACAGGGCTGCACACTCCCCTCCACCCACCCCTAGACGGTGAAGCAGGCACATCAGCACAAAGCTCCTTGTGGGCGGGGACACCATTACGGCCTCTCTGCAGCCCCCAAACCCCCTAGGGCTGCCCAGTTCTGCTCCTTCCCCTTGGCTTCCTCCCACCTTCTCTGTGTCCAGAAGCAAAAGGAGTGAGCCTGAGGGCTCTTTCCTGTGCCTGCACATTTGTTCTGGGACTCAACTCACACCCCACCCCACACGGGGCCCCCCCGCACACCCCCACCCCATGGCCCTCACCACCGAAGTCGCCTGCCCCCAGCTGTCTACCCCCTGGGCTGCCGTCCAGCTCAGGCCTGCACGTTGCAGGCCTCGCTCAAGCCACACCTTCTGTGGGGACTCTCACCAAAGACCAAGGCCTTCCCAAGCCTCTGCCCCTCCTGTGTGGGCCTCACAGCCAGCCTGAGGGTCAGAGCTATCCCTGCACAGCCCCGGGCCTTGCCAGGGAAGCATCTCTAAGTGGGCTCCTTGACACGGGGAGGGGCGTCGGTGCTACTTCTCAATAGCACCCAGCCGGGCACTTGCTTGCTTCCTCTCCTCCTTAGCAAACACCTGCTGAGGCCCACTCTCTGCCAGACACAGTGCTACAGCTGTTTAGGGCAGGGGAGACACAGACACCAAGGGTGTGCCCGCTTGAGGCCCCGGAAAAGCTGTGGGCAGTCCCGGAGGTGAACGTCCGTCATGCACTCATGGGCGAGCAAGGAAGAGCCGAGGAAAAGAAGAGAGAATGTAGTTTCAAAAGATCCATAATCCCAGAACATTTTCTCATGAGAATTCGACACATTCTCTCTCTTTCCCTTGCATCTGCCTTCATGGCTACGACAGGGTACAGCGGACTGGCCTGGAAGGAGCAGACCCTCCCCCTCCAGTGCCTCGGCTCCCCCAGCACAGTGGCCCTGGCAAATGTGGACACTTCCTTTGTGACTCGCGGTCTGATGGGTGGAGGGAGGGCAGCGCATCCACGTCCTGGGAGGGTTAGCGGTGGCCATGGCGGCCGGTACTTGTGCTGACAGCCACACACTGAGGGCGGGGCTCAGCAAGCAGCGATGCGCAGGGCACACAGCAAAACACAGGCCACTGGCCGGACTCACATGGGTCACCATTGTGTTCTCCGGGCGGCTGGCGGCAGGCTGGGGGGTGTCCGGGCCCCTGTCCGGTCCGCTGGCTTCCGCCCCGCCCTCCCCAGCAGCGTGGGACAGGATGGCGGCTATGCACAGCTCCACTTGGACGTGCAGGAAGTTGTTCCAAGTGAACTTGAAGAACAGGTCCTGGGGCAAGCAGAGGGCAGAGGGGGTCTGTGCGCTGGTTTTCTCCTGGCGGCGGGACCGCACAGGTAAGAGGTCACTGTCCCCGCCATCTAGGTGGTCAGGGGATGCCGAGGCTCTTCCTTGACACAGTGTCTCCGGGACCACGGCCCTCCCACGCCAGCTGCTGCCTTGTTCCGCTCCGGCGGTCTCTGCCCTCATCTGACCACGCCCTCGCGTGGGCTAACCCTTTTGTCCTTAAGTCAGAAGCTCAACTCACTCTTAGCCTTTTTTCTTTCCCAGGTATCCTCATACCTTTTGCTACCTGGTATTTTTACAATCCTTCCTTTATGATTTGTCTTTGACTCATGAGTTACTAGAAGTGCATTAAATTCTCAGACACCCAGGGATTCCATTGAGGAGGGGACATGAAATCAAGAGGTGCACACTCCCTGAAGGGACCCAGCAGGGCCCAGACCCCAGCGGCACAGGCTGAAGCCCAGAGGAGGCTGAGTGAGGGTGGCCACATGGCTCCCCCTGGACCAGGGCTGGGCACGGCAGCCTGCTTCGGACTCTCTGGTCCCCCATGCCAGTAGGGAGGCAGCAGCAAGGAGGAGTGACACAGAACGCCTGTCCACATCCCTCTGGCCACAGTGGCTATGGCAGCCTGCGTCTCAGGCCCCCTGCTGTCCACGAGGGAGGAGGAGGGGCGTGCGGGGGTGGAGGACAAGGTGTAGACTCCACCCCGAGGCAGGAGAATGGGCCCTTCCTCCACACCAAGGATTTGGGAGATGGCTAAAGGCAGGAAGCCCATCTGCCTAACACAGTTCTCCACAGAAACATGGTCCCAAATCTCAGCTTCACTTTCTCTGCCTGTGTGACCCTGAGTGACCCTGGAGGTGGCTTCACGATGTTACCTCTTCTTCAGCACAGAGTCAGACCTACCTCCCAATAAAGAAAAGCCTAGGCCAGACAGCTTCACTGGTGAATTCTACCCAACATTTAAAGAAGAATCAACAACAACAATCCTCAAACTCTTCCCCCAAAAAGAAGGACTACTTTCTAATTCATTCTATGAGGACAGTATTACCTCGTTATCAAAGCCAGATGAAGACACGCCAAGAAAACCACACACCAATATCCCTCATGAACATCAATGCAAAAATCCTCAACAAAATACTAACAAACCAGACTCAGCAACATGTTAAGGGACTGCACTCCAAGACCAGGTGGGATTTATTCCTGGAATGCAGGGATGGTTTGATATCTGAAAACCAATGTAATGCACCACATTAACCAAATAAAGGGGAAAAAACAAACACACAATCGTCTCAACTGATATTGAAAGCACATTTTACAATATTTGACATATTTTCTTGATAAAAACACTTAATAAACTAACAATAAAAGCAAACCTCCCAACGTGATAAAGGTCATGTGTGGCTGGCCCACCACAAACACCACACTCAGGGGTGAAGGACTGAAAGTTTTCTCTCTGAAGAACAAGGCAAGGACGCCCGCTTTCAGTGTTGCACTGGAAGTTCTAAACAGAGCAACTGGGCAAGGAACAGAAATAAGAGGCATGAAACTGGAAAGAAAGAAGTAAAATTACCTCTTTTCACAGATGATGCAATCTTATATGCAGAAAATTTCAGATTCCACAGAAACGGTTGAGCTAAAACAAGTTCAGCAAAGTCACAGGACACAAAATCAACACACAAATAGTACACTTCCACACACTAACAACTTAGATTAAAAAAATTAAGAGAACAATTCTATTTATAACAACATTCAAAAGAATAAAATACTTAGGGGGCGCCTGCGTGGCTCAGTTGTTAAGTGTCTGTCTTCGGCTCAGGTCATGATCCCAGGGTCCTGGGATCGAGCCCCACGTCGGGCTCCCTGCTCAGTGGGGAGCCTGTTTCTCCCTCTCCCTCTCCCCCTGCTTGTGTTCCCTCTCTCACTGTGTCTGTCAAGTAAATAAAATCTTAAAAAAAAAAAAGAATAAAATACTTAGGAATAAATTAAACCTAGAAAATGAAAGACCTGTACACTAGAAACTACAAACAGTGCTGAAAGAGAGTAAAGAAGACATAAATAAATGGAAAGACTCCATGTTCATGGATTGGAAGACTTAATTTTGTTAAGATAACAATACTACCCGAAGTGATCTACAGACTAATTATCTATCAAGATCCCAATGGCACTTTTTTTTTTTGGTAGAAACAGAAAACCCATCCTAAAATTTATACTTTTTTAAAGATTTTATTTATTTGAGAGAGAGAGAGCACGAGAGAGGGGAGGGTCAGAGGGAGAAGCAGACCCCACTAAACAGGGAGCCTGATGCAGGGCTCTGAGACTATGACCTGAGCCAAAGGCAGTTGCTTAACTGACTGGGCCACCCAGGCGCCCCCCATCTTAAAATTTATATGGAATCTAAAGGGATCCCAAGCAGCCAAAACAATCTTGAAAAAGAACAAAGTTGGAGAACTCACACTTCCCAATTTTAAAACTTACTACATAACTACAGTAATCAAAATGGTGTGGTGGTGCCATGAGGACAGACACAGAGACCAAAAAAACCAGAGTCTAGAACTACACCCTCACCTATGTGGCCAACTGGTTCTTTTTCTTTCTTTTTTTCCTTCCCTCTTTTCCTTCCTTTCCCTCTCCCCAACCCCTTTCCTCCTTCCCTTTCTTTCTTTCTTCTGTTTAAGTAATCTCTAAGCCCAGCCTGGTGGTCAAATTCACAAGCCTGAGATCAGAAGTCACATGCTCTACCCACTGAGCCAGCCAGGCTCCATGTGGTCCACTGATTTTCAGTGAGAGTGTCACAACCATTCAAAGTGGGAAAAGACAGTCTCTCCAACAAATGTGCTGGAAAAACTGGGTATCTGCAAGCAAAAGAAAGAAGTGGGACCCTTATCTTACACAACATACAAAAATTAACTTAAAACAGATCAAAGGCCTAGTAAAGCTAGAACTATAAAACTCTTAGAAGAAAACACAGGGGGAGAGCTTCATGACAGTAGACCTGGCAATGATTTCTTGCATATGACACCCAAAACACAATCAATAAAAGAAAAAAATAGGTAAGTTGGACTTTATCAAGATTTACAACTTTTGTGTCAGATACTATCAAGAGAGTGAAAATAATCTACAGAATGGAAGAATGTATTTTCAAATCATATATCTGGTAAGTTTTAATATACAGAATACATAAAAAGCTCCTACAATTCAACCATTAAAAAAAAAACCCAATTAAAAAAGAGACAAAGGACTTGAACAAACAGTTCTCCAAAGATAATCATTAGGGAAATGCAAAGCAGAACACCCACCGCCGTGAAATACCACTTACAACACTAGGATGCCTATTATTAAGAAACAAACAAAAAACCCCAATAAACAGAAAACAGGTGTTGATGAGGATGTGGAGAAACTGGACCCCCTATGCACTGCTGATGGGAACGTAGTTGGTACAGTCACCGTGGAAAACAGTGTGGAGGCTCCTCAAAAAATTAATCACAGAAATACGTTCTGATCCAGCAATCCCACTTCTGGGTATATACCCAAAAGAAATGAAAGCAGGTCTCGAGAGTTACTGTCTACCTGTACTTAGAGCAACACTACTCATAACAGATAAAATGTGCAAGCAACCCCGGTGTCCCCCGCCGGACGAAGGGACAGACAAAGTGTGGCCCACTGGCATCGTGGAGTAGTACTCAGCCTGCTGACACCTGCCACGACCCGGGGGAGCCCTGAGGACACTGTGCTGAGTGAAATAAGCCAGACCCAGAAGGACAAGTCCTGTCTGGTTCCACTTCTAGGAGGCACCTGCAGCGGTCAGACCCAGGGGGACAGAGAGCAGACGGCGGGGCCGGGGAGGGGGCTGTGGGGGACAGTGCTTACTGGTCACAGTTTCTGTTTGCGAAGATGAGAAAGTTGCAGAAATAGACAGTGGTGATGGTTATATAACATCGTGAATGTACTTAATGCCACTGAATTGTACACTTAAAAGTTATAAAAATGGTAAATTTTAGGTTATATGTATTTTCCCACAATAAAATAAAAGCAAAAAGAGAGGTGAAAGAGAGGGAAAAGGAAAGGAGGCCTTTTCTAACTGAACCCCCTGATCCGTATCTGGGCTCATGGGCCAAACACTGGAAGAAACTGACAGTACTTCAGGCCTGGTTCCAAGGCTGGCTCCTCCTGGGATAAGGGTTCAAACGTTAGAAGACTTCAGCTCTCTGGGAGCAGAGGCCCTACAGAAGGCAGAAGACAAGACTGGAGACTGCATCTACTCATGGCTGACAACCACGGTGATGCCCCACCCTGTCAGCACCCTCCGTCCACAGCAGCTGCCCACAGCCGGCCCTGCCTGCCTGCCCCTCTCCCTCAGGCACCAAGGCTGTCCTGGGGGCAACTGAGAGGCATCTGCGGATGAGAGGACCATTTCCCACTGGCTTGGGCAAGAACTGCCAGGGTGACCTTCGACAGTGGGTGACCAGGAGTGGGCAAGAACTGCTAGGCTGACCAGCAGTGACCCCACTGCTATTCGAGGACGTTTTATGTTGAAGAGCTATAATAAAAGTTCTATCTTCAGCAGAAGTCAGAAAGGAGATGGACCGTTATTTCCCCATTCCCTCAAACTGGATTAGAAATCTGCCCTGTGCCTTCAGAGCAATTCTCCATGAGCCTACAGCAAGGCCTGTCCCACTGTTACTCAGCACGCTTCACCAGCGACAGTGCTGTCAGCCCTGGCACGGGTCCGGGAAGTAGTCTCTCTGCACAGACCATACCTGTTCCGGGACAGAACCAAAGCCACCCCTTGGGCAGACCCTTGTCCGTATGCTGAGGTCCAGTGCCTGCCTCTGATGGACACTGCCCAGTCTGCCCACCCGCTGCAGACCAGAGAGCCACACAGACAGCCACGTGGGGCTGGCGGCCCTGCCCACTCACCAGCAGTAAACCCATGGTGTTGAGCCGGCAGAGCTCCTGGTTGATGCTAGGTGTGTTTGTGTGTAGCAGTGCGGCCGTGAGGCGGGCACTGTGCAGACGGGCGTTCCCCAGGGGCTCCTCCAGCACGCCAATGGTAGTCAGGATTGCTGTTTTCTACAAAGAAGCACCACCCAGTTAGAGGCTTGCAATCAGCATGACCACTGCTGGCTTCTCTTAGCTCTGGTGCTAACTGCTCAAAGGGTTAGGGCCACTCCTCCATGATATGGCCCAGCCTGGGGAGGCATGGGATGTGTGTGTGGAGGCTGGTCAAGGCAGCACTGCCTGCAAGAGGAAGTGAGGGGTCAGCGGGGTTAGGAACCCCACCACTCCCCTCAGGGCCTCACAAAACAGTAAGCAATGGTGGTCCACTGCCCCAAGAAGCCCAGGGATGTCTGGTCTCAGCAAACCAGGCAAGGAGATGTGCACCTCAGCTCATGAGACATGTCCAAGATGGGGCCAGCTCTCTCAGGACCCTGAGCTAACCCCACGAAGACTCTCAGAGGACACGGGTAACAGCGGCCTTGTCACACTGGACGCAGGTGTTTCCTGACCCCATGCATGGCAGCATGATGTGTCCACCTTCTTGTTAACCAAATGTTCCAGAATCCCTACCTTCACGAAGCTCACTTTCTAGTGGGAGAGGCAGACGGTAAGTTGATAAAAAAAAAAAAATAAGCTGTGCAGTAAATCACAGGGGGTGCTAAGAAGCGCCCAGGAAAGGGAAAGAGGGCCGTGACTGAGAGGGGCTCTATGGTGAGGCTGGATGGCAGCTAAGCGACTGAGCCCTTCTCTGCATGACCCAAGTGTTGCCCAGAGCTGCTGAGCTGAGCAAAGGGCTCCCCTGGGACCCTCCCTGACCCCTGGCCTGGTGTCCCTGACTTGGAGGCCAGACCTCAACTTGGTAAACGGGCTCTCAGATGACCCCTATTTCAGAGCACAAGAGTCATGGGGGAGGCGGGGGGGCTGCAAAATGTCCAACCCCTAGGCCTTACCTCAGAGCAGAGATGGATACTCAGCAGATGAGGGTGTGAAAACATGCTTCTGGCATCTGCCTGGTGGTTCTCAAGTTGGGGAGTAGGGTCCTCTGCTTGCAAACCATCCTGCCTACAGTGGCTGCACGGGTCCCTAATAGCTGGTCAGGGTCACCTACCTTCGGCGGGCTGAGCAGAAGCTGGTGGAAGTCCTTCAGCCGTGGCTCAATGCCGTGCAGTACGCCGCTGCTGACGGTACACAGCCCTTCCCGTCCCTGAGAAAAGGAGTCCACCAAGCCCTCTGTCCTGTGGACAAGGACAGCAGATGGAGACACGCAGGATGCGCCCCATCCTCTGTCTCACCTCGCCCCCCAACGCCTCCAGTCATCGGCTCAAGGATGGTTTGGTGACTGGCAGAGAGAGAAGAGATGCACCACTGGCCTTTAGAAGACGCTCCCAGGTGATGGCCGAAGGCAGCCCCCTTGCCCCCACTGGGCTGGCGGCACCTCTCGCTCACTGGACCATCTCCGACCCCCTCCCCTTGTTTTGGAAATAGTCATCATGGTTCCCACTCCTTGGCTGAGAAACAGGAGACAGGACTCCCCACTGTCCCTCCAGCTTTTTCCAACTAACTTCTCAGAGATCTTCACATAAATAATTTTTTTCAGTTATAAAAGTAATATGTGACCATTATAGAAAAACATTTTAAATACAAAAAAAGAATAAAAAAGAGAATCAGCTGGCTCATCTCTATTTTTGGTGGTGGTGGTGTTTTTTTTTTTAAGATTTTATTTATCTATTTTAGAGAGAGCGTGTGAGTGGGGGGAGGAGCAGAGGAAGAGGGAAGAGGAAAGAATCCCAAGCAGACTCCCCGCTGAGCGTGGACCCACCCCCCAACACAGGGCTGGACCCCGGGATCCTGAGATCATGACCTGAGCCGAAACCAAGAGTGGGACGCTTAACTGACGGAACCACCCAGGTGCCCCTCCTCTCTGTTTTTATGTGTCATTTTCATGCTGTCCCTTCACCACAGCCAAGGCTGGGAAAGGCCCTCAGAAGAGCCCCCACTTCCTACAGAAAAGGACCAGGCTTCCTGGGTTCACAAAGATGCAAACAATCAATATTCTGGTGGCCTAACTAGAGTAAACAATGACTGCATCATCATTCTAGTTTTAGGTAATAAACTAATAGATATGTACTGGGTCCTAGAGAGAAAGAGGAAAACTGCTAATAATCTCACTACCAACATTAACTCAATTTCTTGTCATTTTCTTGTTCTTTCATTGTTGCTGTTAAGTCCAGTTTATCAATGCCGGGGCTTCGACAAAACTCCCTCCAGAACAAGGAAATAAGAGAACTAGTCAGCCCGGGAGACGGGCCACCACCACCGTACAGGAGGGGACAGAGTAGAGCAGACAGACGCACATATGCGCACACTTCACACCCCACACAGGGGCATGCATACCATACACGCACCCCACACGCTGGGACAGTCCACGGGGAAACTCACTGGCCACGCCTATTCCACAGACACATCTATGAACACTCTGGAAGCTGGTGACCCTTGGTGCCTTCGGACTGGGGCGGGAACATGATGGATGCCAAAGGTCAAAGGAGCTATACATTTACCTTTTCAACAAGGAGAGTCTACCCATGTAATTACTTACATAATTAACAATTTGTGAAAAACACCACATACCCAGCCACTCATCACATTTGGCACTCACTCACGCAAGACACTCACCCAGCCCGCCTTGTCTCCAACAAGGTAAGTAACACCTGAGTCCCACTAACGAGGCAGCTCTCAGTCTGGTCTCCGTCAAACATGTTCTTCAGAAGCTGCTCCACGCACTCCTGCCTGTCAGACACACACAGAGCTCACTGCTGCTGGAGCAGACGCACCGCCTGAAGCCCAAAGGACCATCTCTCCTCTCCATGGAGGAGGAACACCCTAAGACTCAGAGGGGCTTTGCTCAGGCTCCAGGCCAGGCACCCAGGGTTCTCAAGACCTCCTGCCCCTGCTGGCCTGCAGTTACTGGACCTGGCAGGAGACCCATGGAGCCCCTTCCCATGAGAAACAGCTCTAGCAAGTTAACTAGATGTGGTATTTCATAGCCAGCTCATCAGAATCTGAATCGGAGGCAGCAGCAGCATCTGCCGGTGCTCAGGGCAGGGCGTGGAGACACCCTAATGACTCAGAAAGACCCCGCACCCACCCAGGCAGGCACCCGCAGCCAGCACTCACGACTCCAGCACTGTGAGGAGGGGGTCGGGCTCCGGAGCCTCCTGCAGCTGACTGCCCTGCTCTCTGCCCAGCCTGATGATGTCACAGAGGGTCTGAGAGGCGTTGGACTGTCTCTGGAAGGAAAAGGAGATGCCGCACTCCCCTCAGGGTTGAGGAGAAAGGCCAGCAGAGCTGCCTCCTGGACAGTGGGAGTTACCCCACTGCTCAGTTCTCAGAAGGACACTGGACTCTCTAAACCAGTCCATTTCAGAGCTGCCTGACTCGCCTTTCTGGTGTCAGGATGCAAGTCTGGTCAGACCTTCCAGATGAACTGAACCATCCCCAAGAGTCCAAATGGGGCTCTCTCAAGGGTCAAATACACCACACAGACATTGCTCTATCCCTTGAACCATCTTGAGATATACTGTATATGTGACCATGTTACAGACACTGTATTTTAAATTCATATTTAAAATATTAAGTATTAAATCGTAGCTGGTAACATTCAGAATGAGTCCTGGAAGCTAATGGAAACGGGCAAGATGCTACAGAGAAAGCAGGAGGCCTCGACTCTTCTAGGACAACACTAATCCTTAACCGGTGAAAATCTGGACAGCGCACTTGCAACAACGTGGGGTGTTCAGTGATGCAGATGAACTGACTAGAGAGAAATATCCCCTGGCTCCCTGCCACGAGCATCAGAACACACAGCCCTCACATGCACGCTGTGGGAACTCTGGGCTAAAGGAAGTGCGTGCACGACTTATTTTAGGGAGAAATGAAAGCAGCCAGCAGGTCCCTGTGGCCTCACCCCTGCCTCTGGGCCGGGGAGGAAGCCAGTCAGCCCACAGCGTTCATGCTGGTGGAGTGGCACCCACCGTCCTCAGTCGGGAGCACAGGCCCCCTTGCCCAGCTGTCTGACGGCCCCGGAGACAGACAGGAACAGAAAACAGAGTGGCCGGGCCACGGCAAGGCTAAGACATAGTCGTCACCACTGTTCTCCAACTGCAGAGGGCGAGCAAGTGTGTTTAGTTTTGTCACACATAGAAAAAGGCCTATCAGGATATACTCCAAACTCTCAACAGTGACTCTTGCAGGGAGCGGGCAGGGGGCCAAGAGAGGAAGCCCCACTGCCATCCTACATGCTTCTACACTGGCAGGGGGGCCTTCCTCCCAGAGCTCACACCCTCGTAAATCCCACCTCCTCAAGCATGGGCTGGACCCAGCCACTCCCTTCAAGAGAGCAGAATACAGCCACAGTGCAGACTGTCCCTTTAAAAAAAAAAAAAAAAAAAGATTTTATTTATCTGAGAGACAGCACACAAGTGGAGGGAGGTGCAGAGGGAGAAGCAGGCTCCCCACTGAGCAGGGAGCCTGATGTGGGACTCGATCCCGGGACCCTGAGATCATGACCTGAGCCGAAGGCAGATGCCCAACTGACTGAACCACCCAGGTGTCCAGACTGTCCCTTCTGAGTTTGCAGAAGAATGACTTCCGTCTTGCTCACTCCAACGGAAGCCAGCAGCACCCTGAATGCTGCCCTATGGACAGGTCCACCGCCCTCAAGGAACGGAGTCCTGCTGAGCCGTGGGTGACCCTGGAAGCGGGCCCTCCCCTGCTGAGCCCTGACATGACCAGTCTTGTGACAGACCCTAGGCAGAGCACCCACTAAGCCATGTCCTGGTCCTGACTCATAGAAACAGAAATAAAAAATACTTTCTGTTATAAGCAACTAAGTTTTAAAGTAATTTGTTACTCAGCCAGAGATGAGATAACTAATTCAGCTCCGTTGTTTTTTATAAAATGTAGTTTTATTTTTTTACTGAAAAGAAACAGTCTAGAAGTCAGTGCTTGATTAAAGGAGGAAAAGTGTCTAACTGGTCCTCATCTGAGGAAAGGAGCAACTTGCCCCCACAGCAGCAGAGACCATTCTCCAATAGCCCCGAGTGGGGGGCTCTATAGAAGGCAGGCTCCGTGGGAGCTAAACTCACATCTTCATCCTGACTTGGATGGATCAATTCCACGAGTCTTTGGATGATCTTCTCTTCATTAAGCCACTGAAAGGGAAAAAGAGGCCTGTCAATGACGCTGTTCATGTCTAACTCAACAGAAGGGAAGTCGTTTGGTGCAGAAGAAATCCATGAGCCAGGTTCCAGGGACAGAGAGTCTTTACCCAACAATGTGTGTCCACCCAGACCCAGAAAGAAAAAATCGTCATCAAATTCTGGAGTGATCCAAACTCCATGAAGAAGAGAACCATGGTCTTTCTGTCCCAGTGCTAGACTCTTCAACATACTGTCTTCAGGATATCTCAGAAGACAGAAGGGGCTGGAGCTGGGGCTCTCCCCCCAGTGCATGGCCTGGCTGCACGTGGAGCCCAGCTATGCTCCGCTCTCCGTGGCGTCAGGGCCTTTCCAAGAGCAGGAGAAGCACAGAGGCCTGGTGCAGCTGCAGGAGTGCTGGGAGGACTGAGTGCCCAGCACTGTTCAAGGCACAAAGGTGGGGGGCGCCCCGGGGAAACCAAGGCACTTCCTTATCCCAGACCGGAAGATCTGCCTCCGTGGCTGCTCAGCATCGAGTTTACGCGGGCTTTCTGCTGTTAACAGCTGATGTTTATGCTGCACTCACTGCCTAACGTTAGCTGTCATGACTAAGTGTTTGTGGAAGGCAGCTCCAGAATGAGCCTAAGGGTGAGAAGTGCCACCTTGATGACACCTCACCTGACGCCAGGAGCTAGAAAATGGGCAAGAAGGACCAGTGCTTTATTTTAAATTACATTACAAACAAAACCTGCCTAACAACAGTGAACAGCTTATCCAGCACTGATTTCCTGGTTTCTTTGAGATGAGAATCCTCCTCTTTTCTGGGAAAGCCGTCAGGGAGCTACGAGCACTCCTCTTACTGGGAGCCTGTCAGGACAGACACATTCACAGACTCTAGGACAAAAAACAGGCCTGCTTTGGTCTTTATTGTTTTCGCTGCATGGAACCCCTGTCAGCTAATGCCTTCCTCATAAAGCCAGGACCTGACAGAACTCCTGCTCTGAGGCCACAGGGGCACCAGGATCTGGGGGGCGGTAAGGAAAGCCCTCTTCTGTTTCTTCACAGAGGAGGAGGCCAAAGTGTCGGGGGAAAAGGAACACTCTGCTCCTTGCTTCTGGGTAGACTGAGGCAGTACAGCAGAAAAGGTGCAGACTGCAGGCCCAGCCTCAAGTACAAGCCTTGACAAGAACCCCTGATGACGCCACAGGGAGAAAGTAATGCTGGATGGAAAGCCAGGGGAGCTGACCTTCCCGCGTTCTCTGAGCTCCCTCACCCAACTCTGGCCTCCCTGAGCCAGGCACTCACTGTGCATTCAGCCTGCAGAGCACTGGCAGACAGGGAGAGGGCCCCGGGGAGGAGGGGCCCACACACTCACATGCAGGACATCCAGCCGGAGCCCAGCCGGCTCCACGCAGCTGACGAGGCGCAGCAGCAGGTCCATGAGGGCCGAGGTGCCAATGTGCTTCAACACCAGGCCGATGAACCCGTCCTTCTTCTTCAAGAACAGAATCACCTGAAATCAAACATACCCTGACAAGCCTGACAACCAATGAGATGTTTCCCCTAAGAACTCACACGAGAAAGATGAATTTTCAATTATACAGAGCATAAATTGTGGAAAGACCTAGAAAAAGTTTTAAGAAAGACCTCTCCAAAGGACAGCAGAGACCTGAACACAGGGAAGTTCCATGAGGCAGTGGTGGGGGCCCTATGAGGCCCCTGGGCTGATGGAGGTTTGCTGCACGGTAGGAGGCTTTATGCTAACATGTCACAAATACCGAGAGAGGGGCTGTGCACATAGCTGCTCCAGACTGCTCATCCGGTACCGCATGGAGCCCATTCAAAAAAAAAAAAAAAGAAAGAAAGAAAGAAAGAAAAGAAAAAACTCCAGGCTCTAATGACCTTTCCACTGAATTCTACCAAACATTTAAAGAAAAATATTTCCAATCTTATATACACTCATCCAGGGAACATAAGATGAAAGAATACGCCCCATATCATTTATATAAGAACATAAAATTTTGATTCTGAACACCTGATAAGGGCATTATAAGAAAGGCAAATTAAGCCAATCTCACTGATGATCACAGATGCAAAAATTCAGCACATGAAAGAAACCATAATGCACCACAACCACGTGGGTGCACACCATGGAACCAAGGCTAGTTTAACATTAGAGAAACAATCAGTGGAATTCGCCTGCCAACAGAACAGAAAAGAAAAATTCTATCATCAACTCAATAGAGAGTAAAAACATTTTTTAGAAGATTTTATTTATTTGAGAGAGAGGGAGAGGGGCAGAGGGAGAGGGAGAAGCAGGCTTCCCGCTGAGCGGGGAGCCCGATGTGGGACTCGATCCCAGGACCCCGGGATCACGACCTGAGCCGAAGGCAGACGCTTAATGACTGAGCCACCCAGGCGCCCCCAAGAGAGTAAAAACATTTGACAAATTTCAACAACCATTTATGTTATAAACTAAAAAGACTAGGAATAAAGAAAATTCCCTTAATTCTGATTAAAAAGTGTCTATAAACACCCCACAACACACATCATACTTAACTATAAAATGTTGAAAGCTTTTCTTCTCAGGTGACAAATAAAACAGGGAGGCCCAGTATCACCATTTCCATTCAACACTGTACTAAGGGTTCTAGCCAATGCAATCAGGCAAGAAAAAGAGATAAAAGGTGTAAGAATTACAAAGGACAAAAGAAAATTGTCATTATTCACAGATGATATGATCCTGTACACAGATAAAACAAAAGAACAGAAAGATAAACTGCCAGAATATCAGCTTTACTGACAATCACCAAAACCCGGAATCACCCTAGATGGATGTGAACAAAACCCGGAATCACCCTAGATGGATGTGAACAAAACCCGGAATCACCCTAGATGGATGTGAACACACGACTGGTGGAACGCCTGGTCCATCTACCCCATGGACCACCACTCTGCAAGAACAAGGAATGTACTACAGATTTTAGAAATGGAAACAGACTAGTGCCAGGGGCTAGGGACGGGTGAAGGGGTGAAGGTGGGAGTGGCTACAAATGGGCAACACAAAGGACCCTTGTTGGTTTTTCGTTTTTTTAAGATTTTATTTATTTATTTGACAGAAAGAGAATGAGAGATCACAAGTAAGCAGACAGGCAGAGGGAGAGGGAGAAGCAGGCTCCCCGCTGAGCACGGAGCCCAACTCGGGGCTTGATCCCAGGACCCTGGGATCATGCCCTGAGCCGAAGGCAGACGCTTAACCGACTGAGCCGCCCAGGCGCCCAGACCCTTGTTGTTTTGGAACTGTTCAGTATCCAACTGTAATGGTAGATACATGAACCTATACAGGTGATAAACAGTATAGAAGTCAATACACACACACACACACACACACACACACACAACTACAAGCAAAACTGAACAAACGTGTAAGATCAGTGGATTGTATGAGTATCAATGTCCTGCAGTGATGTTCTACTAGTGTTTGTTTTATAAAATGTCACTATTGACAAAACTGAGCAAAGTATACAAAGGAGCTTTTCAAATTATTTTATACAACTGCATGTGAATCTACAATTATCTCAGTAAAAAGTTTCATAAAAAAGATACCATTTAAAATAATATGAAAATATCGACCACCTAAGAATAAACCTAATGAAACATGTGTAAGACCACCACACAGAGAATTACAACATGTTACCAAGAGAAATTAAAGAAGCCCTACTCAGGGGCACCTGGGTGGCTCAGTCGTTAAGTGTCTGCCTTCGGCTCAGGTCATGATCCCAGGGTCCTGGGATCGAGCCTCACATCAGGCTCCCTGCTCCATGGGAAGCCTGCTTCTCCCTCTCCCGCTCCCCCTGCTTGTGTTCCCTCTCTGTCTCTCTCTCTCTCTCTCTGTCAAAAAATAAATAAAATCTTAAAAAAAAAGAAAGCCCTACTCAGCTTTGTCACTGTCACACAAAAATAGCCATAGACAATATGTAAGTAAATGGGAGTGGCTGTATTTCAGTAAAATTTCATTTACAAAAATAGGTGACAGGTTGGTTTTGGCCTGTGGGCCACAATTTGCCAACTCCAATCTAGAGCCAATGTAAGCCTAATAAAAATAAAAATTTTGACAGGGGGAGGAGGGCAGGGGAGAATGTGGAAACTGACGAACTCATTCTAAAAGTTGTTCATTCTAAAATAATACAAAAGGTAAAATACAGTAACAAGAAATTCTGAAGAAAAACAAAGTGAGAGGACAATCAAATACCAAGACTTATAAAGCTACAGGTATTAAGACAGTATTGCATTGGTGCAATTACAGACAAGAGAACGAAGTCCAGAAATAGCCATATTATATGTGAGCCCCTGACTCAGAGAGAGAAGGGCCTTACCAATAAATGGTGCTGTGCTAACTAGACACCCTATTAAAACAAAACCAAAAAACTTCAACCTTACATCATTTATAAGAATCAGTCTCAGGGCGCCTGGGTGGCTCAGATGGTTAAGCGTCTGCCTTCGGCTCAGGTCATGATCCCAGGGTCCTGGGATCGAGTCCCACATCAGGCTCCCTGCTCCACGGGGAGCCTGCTTCTCCCTCTGCCTCTCTCTCTCTTTCATGAATAAATAAATAAAACATTAAAAAAAAAAAGAATCAGTCTCAAGTAAATTATAGATAGACATATGCAAGGTAAAACTATAAAGTTTCTAAAAGAATACAGAGAGTATTTTCATGACTATGGTAGGCAAAGGTTTCTTAACAGAACAACAACAACAAACTCCACCAACCATAAATTAAAATAATTATGTGAACTACATAAAAATCAGAACCTCTGTTCATTAAAATACCATTAACACTAAGCACTGGAGGGTGGCTAGCCAAAGCAGGAAGATGCTTGCAACACAAAATCAATAGACTTGTATCAATGAAATATAGAGAATTCCTGCAAATCAAAAAAGAAGAGACAGCCAGGGGCGCCTGGGTGGCTCAGCTGTTAAGCGTCTGCCTTCGGCTCAGGTCGTGATCCCAGGGTCCTGGGATTGAGCCCCGCATCGGGCTCCCTGCTCAGCGGGAAGCCTGCTTCTGACTCTCCCACTCCCCCTGCTTGTGTTCCTTCTCTTGCTATGTCTCTCTCTGTCAAATAAAGAAATCTTAAAAAAAAAAAACAAAAAACAGAAGAGACAGCCTAATAGAAAATGGGCAAGAGACTTCACAAAAGAAAATATCCAAATGGCCAATTAATACTTTAAAAAGTACTCATCTTTATTAGTCACCAGGGAGACTGCAAATTAAGACCACAATGCTAGGGATGCCTGGGTGGCTCAGTCAGTTAAGTGTCTGCCTTTGGCTCAGGTCATGGTCCCAGGGTCCTGGGATCGAGTCCTGCATCAGGCTCCCTGCTCAGTGGGGAGCCTGCTTCTCCCTCTGCCTCTGCCTCTCTTTCTGTCTCTCATGAATAAATAAATAAAATCTTAAAAAAAAAAAGACCACAATGCTATATTATATACCAGAATACCCACCAGGATAACTAGAATAAACAGAGTGATAATATTAAGGGTTGGTGAGCAACAGGAAGTGACATACTCTGCTAGTGGGCTAGTAAACTGGCTCAACCACTTTCACTGTATCCATTCAAGCTAACCACATGCATGTCCTAGTTATGATGTAATACCTAGTATAATGTGACACCCACAGCAACCACTAAAAACCTACACAGAGATACATGAGAAAACACCATAGATAAATCAAAATGGAATTTAAATTGTCAAGTAACACACAGGAGGCAGGAAAAAGAACAGAGAAATGAAAAATGAGAACAAACAGAAAACTACAATACAATGGCAGCCCTGAAATATCAAAAATTACATTAAATGTAAATGGCCTAAATATGCCAATTAAAGACAGATCAACACAGCAGATAAAACCACATGACTCAACTATGTGTTGTTTGCAAGAAATTCACTTCAAATATAACAATTCACACAAACGAAGCTATACAATTACCCCTCTTTATCCATGAGGGGTACATTCAAGACCCCCAATGGATGCCTGAACAGTACTGAACCCTGTATATCCTCCCATTTCTTCCTATACATACATACATACCTATGATAAAGTTTAATTAATTTATTTTTTTAAAGATTTTATTTATTTTGAGAAGAGAGAGAGAATGAGAGAGAGCACATGAGAGGAGGGAGGGTCAGAGGGAGAAGCAGACTCCCTGCCGAGCAGGAAGCCTGATGTGGGACTCAATCCAGGGACTCCAGGATCATGACCTGAGCCAAAGGCAGTTGCTTAACGAACTGAACCACCCAGGCACCCGAGAGAGTTTAATTTATAAATCAGGCATAATAAGAGATTAACAACAATAATAAGTTAGAACAATTATAACAATATACTATAAGTGATGTGAATGTAGGCTCCCTCCCTCTCTCTCCCAAAACACCTTACTGTGCCGTATTCACCCTTTCTCCTATAATGTGAGATGATAAAATGCTTATGTGAGGAGATGAAGGAAGGTGAATGACCTGGGCCTGTGATGTAGCATTAGGCTTCGTCTGACCTTCTGACACTATGTTAGGAGGAGGATCACCTGCTTCTGGACCACAACTGATTGTGGGTAACCAAAACCATGGACAAGGCAGAACTACTACTATACACAAATGTTCATAGCAGCTCGATTTGTAACAGACAAAAGTGCAAACACCTCACATGTCCTTCAACAAATGAACAGTTAATCTATGCTCCAGCCACACTCTGGGCTACTCCCAGTGCTGGTAGGGTCCTCATCCTGTAGAAATACATATGGGAGGGGCGCCTGGTGGCTCCATCCATTAAGCCTCTGCCTTCGGCTCAGGTCCTGATCCCAGGGTTCTAGAATCAAGTCCCACATCGGGCTCCCTGCTCAGCGGGAGCCTGCTTCTCCCTCCCCCTCTGCCACTCCCCCTGCTTGTGCATTCTCCCTCTCCATTCTCTCTCAAATAAATAAATAAAATCTTAAAAAAAAGAAAAGAAACACATATGGGAATATCTAGGGACGGGGTTTGGAAATAGGGGGTGTAGAAAAAATAAAATTGGTCAGAAACACATAATTATTAAAGCTGTGTGACAGAAACACAGGGGTTCATAAACTATTTTCTCTATAAATGTGTGAAATGGTCTGAAATGAAGAGTTAAGAAAATGCAGTGTGTCTGTTCACTGCAGCCCATGTCTCTGTGGAAACTGGGATCAAACACTGTGGCCCTGTCCCAGCAGATCCTAGAAACAAAGCAACTTCTGGGTTACTACTAAAAAACTCTGGTATAGCAATACTGTGGACACTGCGTCTGCTAGAAAGAATGTGGGAGCTATATAGGAAAAGACACACCAAATCCATTTCTAAGTGAAAAAAAAAATTTGCAGTATTCAGAGTATGATGCCATTATGTGAAAATAAATGTCTTACAGGAAAAGAACTGGGGAGGAACATGAACTAAATAATCAACAGTGGTTGCCTCTCAAGTATTACAGGAGACTGTTCATGTATTTTTGTCTTGTTTGAAATTCATATAAATGTGTCACATGTTTGTCGATAGAAGAAATATTTTGAAAGAGTGCATTTCATATTATTTTGATGCACTAGGCAAAGGAAGAAGAAGGAAATACAAGAAGCAGTAAAATACAGCAAACATCTGAAAGTAGCAAAGAAATATGGTCAGGCTACAGGCAATTATGAGCTGAGTGGCAAGGGCCAGAATCAAACGTTTTCAGAAATTCTACCACTGCCCCACAGCCACACCGACCCCCCCTGCCCCACAGCCATACTCACCCCCACTGCCCCACAGCCACACCGACCCCCCTGCCCCACAGCCACACTGACCCCCCCTGCCCCACAGCCACAGTGACCCCCCCGCCCCACAGCCACACTCACCCCCACTGCCCCACAGCCACACCGACCCCCCCGCCCCACAGCCACACCGACCCCCCCCGCCCCACAGCCACACCGACCCCCCCGCCCCACAGTCACACCGACCCCCCCGCCCCACAGCCACAGTGACCCCCCCGCCCCACAGCCACACCGACCCCCCTGCCCCACAGCCACACCGACCCCCCGCCCCACAGCCACAGTGACCCCCCGCCCCACAGCCACACTCACCCCCCGCCCCACAGCCACACCGACCCCCCCGCCCCACAGCCACAGTGACCCCCGTGCTCACCCCCCACACCGGTCACTAGCATGAGAGGACTTACTGTCCCCTGTCCTAGAGCCACTACCACCACTAATGCCCTCTCTCACCACCTGCATCACCCCTATTCTTCACTTACACTCTGAGTGGTTCAGAAAAATATCTGAGGTGAGACAGTGCTCTGAGGTCCCTTGCAAAGCTTAAGATTTAGGATCCTGTGAAAGGTACATTCCACTGAACATTTACAACATGCCAACAATTTCTTCAAGTGAATAACGATCTGCCCTGCAGGTTGTACCTTCTCAGAACTCCAGACATATACATAAAATATCAGTCTGTTCCCTCCCTTGATATTTCATGATACTGAACAATTACGGTTAATATTTTGGGGGGTGATCATGCAATTTGCTCAGCAGTCTTGTCCCCTCCTAGGGTTATAATTAAAAGAATTTTTAAGGGGCGCCTGGGCGGCTCAGTCATTAAGCGTCTGCCTTCGGCTCAGGCCATGATCCCAGGGTCCTGGGATCGAGCCCCACATCGGGCTCCCTGCTCCGCGGGAAGCCTGCTTCTCCCTCTCCCACTCCCCCTGCTTGTGTTCCCTCTCTCGCTGTGTCTCTCTCTGTCGGATAAATAAATAAAAATCTTTAAAAAAAAAAAAGAATTTTTAAAAGTCCTTGTATTCTAGAGGTATACACGGTAATATTAACAATAAAATCATACGATATCTGGTATTTGTTTTGAAATAATCCACCGGGGATGGTGGGAAGGGATAAAAGGTGAAAGACGCACCAGGACTGGCTGAGGCTGGTGGCAGGCCTGAGGCACCCCTACCATGCACGCCCTTTCTGCGTGTCCACAGTGTGGGTGGTGCCGAAGCACGAATACAGGCAGGAGCAAGAATGGACTCCAAGAAGACCATGCTCCAGCTAACAAAACGAATTCACTGTTTTTACAGAAGCCTAATGCTGTAAGTTTTCTTTTATTTGCTTTGAAACACTAAGTGTCCTAGACACATAAATACCTGCCACCCCAACAGAGCAGCAGATCTTAGAAAGTGAACATCCTAAGAACCTGTCATGTCGCAGGGATGTCCCTGTTCCTCATGCCTGTGACTGGTCGGGACAAGACAAGCTAGCCTGGTTTGGAGTCCTGAGCAGCTCTCAGGGATGGCAGGAAGAGGTGCTTATTCCTAAGCTAGCCAGCAGAAATATCTTCAGGAAGCCACTTTCCTAATCAAATTCCAACTCACATAGCAGCAGCCTACACTGCTCCAACTGTGCCCCATGGAATAGTCAGAAACACCGTTCTCCAAGCCCCGAAGATACCGTTGCACAGTCAGAAACACCATTCTCCAAGCCCCGCAGATACTGGTGCACAGTCAGAAACACCGTTCTCCAAGCCCCAAAGATACCGCTGCCCAGTCAGAAACACCGTTCTCCAAGCCCCAAAGATACCAGTGCACAGCGATAGCTGACAGCAAGATGTATTAACATCAGCCATGCCCGCCACCCCAAACCACATGGGCTTGGCAGATTATTTACCTGTTCAGTTTTTCTTGCAATGAGATTACCAATGGTCTTGCTGAAAAAACTGGCGAGCAGAGGGTTGAGAGGTGGCTCGTGGTCCAAGAAATCGTAAAGAAGGTTCAGCAGAGTCTCATCCCCTCCTAGTCTGTCATTGATCTGTGGCACATCACAAGTCAGCAGCTCACAGGCTGTGTTTGGATACCTAAGAGGGCACAATACAAGCAACTGGAGGTGAAATTAGACTTCTTCAGCTCTCAGGAAGCTGCTTGAATGACCAGCCTCTCAGGAAGCAGATCCACGGGTCAGACCCTGGAATGGAGTAAAAATATGAATATCCTGTGACCAGCAGGCATTTCTGACTACAACAAGCTCCGTGTGTCTAACATACCTTTTTCTTGCTCCTCACACTCTACACCGTGGTATCTCACATTTTCTGACTCTACTGCATTCTCTAAATAACGCTCCTTAGTCTTCTGGTTTCTCCCCTCTCAAAACCTCTGTCCTCACACCCACTAGCCAGGTCTCTTCCCTCCTGTGAACACGGTTAGTGATGCCAAGTCCGTTGTTTGCACCCTCCCTCTGCACGCCCTTCCTGTCCCTGCACACCAACAAGCACAGACCCAAGCTTGTCCCTAGGCTAAAATATGCCACATCAGCAGCTTATGATGCAGTACCAGTTATGAGATGTTACAAAAGCAAATTATTAGTAAGAAATACCAGTACACATAAAATGACCAGATACAGAATAATCTTTATCCCATCACATGGAACCCCATGACACCCTTCTGCTCCCTGCCTTACCATCTGATAGACACAGGGTCACTGCCATTGCCCCTGGGGCAGACACAGCTACTCAACAACCTGCTGCATCCAGGGCAGGGCCCACAACAGTGGGGCCACTAACAAGGCTTGGTGCTGGGGCGCCTGGGTGGCTCTGTCGGTTGGGTGTCTGACTCTTGGTTTTGGCTCAGGTCATGATGTCAGGGTAGTGGGATTGAGCCCTGCACTGGCCTCTGCGCTCAGCAGGCCGTATGCTGGAGATTCTCTCCCTCTGCTTCTCCCTCTGCCCCTCCCCCTGCTCTCTCTCGCTAAAATAAATAAATAAATCTTAAAAAAAAATAATAATGCCTGGTGCCGTATCCAGGTACATGCGGGAATGCAGGTGAGGGTGATGGGGGCCAGGGCAGACAGGAGTGTGGTAGCTGTCTAGAGCACACCTGCTACTCCACAGGACAAGCTCTGCAGCTTCAGGCACATGACCTAACCTCTCTGTGTCCGGGCTTTCTCCTCTGAACACGGGGGTGCAAGTGCCCACCCGCCCCACAAGGCTACGCATAAAACAGTAAGCCCTGGGTCAAGGTCAGCCACTATGACCCTCCTGCTCCTGGCAGCCACCAACATAGGCCCTAACACAGGCCTAAACCGAGGTGGTCACTGTGGGTTGGCTACAGAGGCCTGGGTTAGAGAGACTGTAGAGGAAACAGCAGAGCGTGGCAGCCAACTAAATGTAGAAGGGGGGAGAAACCGAGAAATCTAGGTCTGGCTGTGGGACAGGCGTTTCTCAGCAGCCCAGAGAAGAGAAAGCAGCCTCTAGAGCTCAGAGAAACAGAGCCGTATGGGCAGGCTAGAGGGGTGAGAGACCTGCTGCATTCACAAAGAGGTGGCCCAGTTAAATATGCAGGACCAGGCCCTGAGAGGTGTCACCACTGCCCACTCACCTCATGGGATGGTTACAAGGATCAAATGAGTCACCTCAGCACCATGAATGTACACATGAAACCAGCATGGAGGAAAACACACAGCCGCCAGGGGCAGAAGGTCAGAATGCAGGGCAGGAGGGCCAGGCCACAGTGACCCTGGAGGCCAGAGCAAGGCCTTTACATCACACAGGCAGAGAGGTGTCCACCAGACTCCCAACAACAAGAGAAGATGTACCAATGGTACAAAAGAATCAAGGCCCAGAGGCAAGTACAGACTATTCCTTCAGGAAACGTTCCCAGAGCCCACGGAAAGGCCCCAATCTGGTTTCCACATACAAGCAAACGTGCACACATGTGGCAAGATGAGCTATAAGGCACTGGCCCTCTAAGGTTATATCTAGGTAGAGGGACTGAGGTTTTCTTTATTGGTATTTTATAATTATTTTTCAAAAAAACAGGTACTGTTTTAGTAGGTTCTAAAATTTATATAAGGAACAGGAATTCAATTAAACAGGGCAGATCAAACATACAGGCTTGTTATCTTCCCCTCTAAAGCTCCTACTCCAATAATGCAAAGGTAAAAAGACAAGAAAAGAAAAGTGGAGGGGTGCCTGGGTGGCTCAGTCGGTGAAGCGTCTGCCTTCAGCTCAGGTCATGATCCTGGAGTCCTGGGATCGAGCCCCACATCAGGCTCCCTGCTCAGCGGGAAGCCTGCTTCTCCCTCTCCCTGCCGCTCTGCCTACTTGTATTCTCTCTCTCTCTCTGTCAAATAAATAAAATCTTTAAAAGAAATAAAGAGGGCGCCTGGGTGGCTCAGTTGGTTAGGCGACTGCCTTCGGCTCAGGTCATGATCCTGGAGTCCTGGGATTGAGTCCCACATCGGGCTCCCTGCTCAGCGGGGAGTCTGCTTCTCCCTCTGACCCTCTTCCCTCTCGTGCTCTCTATCTCTCATTCTCTCTCTCAAATAAATAAATAAATAATCTTAAATAAATAAATGAAAGAAAGAAAAAAGAAAGAAAGAAAGAGAAAGAAAGAAAGAGAGAGAAAGAGAGAAAAGGAAGGAAGGAAGGAAGGAAGGAAGGAAGGAAGGAAGGAAGGAAGGAAGGAAGAGAGGAAATGATTCCTGGCAAGACCCAGAGGACTGGTATGGCGCACCAGGGAAGCTAAGTCTCAGGTGACCACAGAGGGAGCGTCCCCTGGAAACCACTCCAGAGAGGCGTGGACACAGAGCCAGTGGCTACCAGGCAGGGTGCAAGGCCTGGCTCAGGACAGCTGTGGGCTTCCTGCCCCTCCCTTGCCAGCACACAGGACTCAGAAGTTATCCCCTGGAAAAGGTGGACCAGAGCAGCTCCTGAATCAGGAACATCAGGCACAGCTGAGGGACTGACGGGACACTGTCCAGAAACAGGGGGCCTGGTAAATAAAAAACTTCCTGACTCAGGCTGCTGTCAGGTCCTCATCCCACAGCTAGGAGCAGGGGGGATTATTTTCTGGAGAAACTGTGGGACAGAGAGAAAACTCAACCAATCCTCGTCTAACCAAGCGGCTGGCCACCTATCGCCCACGCGGAAGCATGATGAGCAAGCCTCACTCAGACCCCAAACCTTACGCAGGCTCTGGTGCCTCTCTTTCAGAAGGGACATAAGGGCTGACCAAATAAACAAGTGCCAGAAGACAAGGCACACAGCAATGACAGAGCGTTTGGAGAACAGAAGGAAACTACCAGAAACACTCAGCCCCAACACAGGGTGGCCACGAGCAAGAAATAGAGGCTTGGAGTTAAAAGAGCTGACAATAAGAAAGACCTCTTCAATTAAAAATACAATAGAGGGGCGCCTGGGGGGCTCCGTCATTGGACGTCTGCCTTCGGCTCAGGTCACGGTCCCAGGGTCCTGGGATGGAGCCCCGCGTCGGGCTCCCTGCTCCGCGGGGAGCCTGCCTCTCTCCCTCTCCCGCTCCCCCTGCTTGTGTTCCCTGTCAAATAAATAAAATCTTAAAAAATAAATACAACAGAAAGCTTACAAATCAGTAAAAGGACAGGAAAATAGCATGTGAAGAAGCCTCTCAGATGCAGACAGAAGGGCAAAGACGGGACATTCAGGGCAAAAAGAAGAGGAAGCAAGCATTAATTCAAGCGTCTCACAGCTGATTACAGGTCCCAGGAAGAGAAAACAGAAGGCAAACCGGAGGCGAGAAGATTATCAAAGAAACAACACAGGAAGTTTCCCTGTGGGCCAGGCCATGAACTGATGGGCTGACAGGGCCCAGGGTTACCTACACAATCAGGGACAAGAAGCCCAGACACAGAGTCTCCGTGCTCACAGCTGAGCCTTCACTCTAAAACCTCTCCAGTTTTGTTTTGTTTTGTTAATATTTTATTTATTTATTTGACAGAGACACAGAGAGAGAGGGAACACAAGCAGGGGGAGGGTCAAAGGCAGAGGGAGAAGCAGGCTTCCCGCCGAGCAGGGAGCCCGACACGGGGCTCGATCCCAGGACCCCAGGATCCTGACCTGAGCCAAAGGCAGATGCTTCATGACTGAGCCACCCAGGCGCCCCTAAAACCTCTCCAGTTTAAACTGCCCTGTCCTGACCCCGGGGGTGATCTCACATTACTGGGAGACTCCAGGATGATGGGACCAGACGAGGGCCCAAGTGCCCCCTGGAGGAGACAAAACCTAGGAGTCCTGTTGCATCCGGCAAGGCCAGGAAGGGGAGCCCCCTGCGGAGTCTCATTCTAAAGCACGGAGAGTGCTGGCCGTGCAGAGCCTAAACCAGAGGGAGGTTCGAACAAGTGTGAAAGGCGAACAGTGCCCTATCAGGCCCTCACATGGTCTTCCTCCTCAGGAAGCTACTAGAGAATACGACTCCCCACAGGAAGGAAACCAAAGATGATGACAACGAGGTCCTGGAGCATGGAAGGTGGGCCCTGGGTTATCAGAGTGAGGATGGAGGGAACGCTCTTGCCCCTTCAGACACCTCCCTCTGTGCCAAGACTTGCTGCCCCCCAGGGGGGTCATCAGGCTACTGGGCTCAGCCATCCTTCCTGCTCTGATCTGTAGCACCTCAGGGTCTTCTGGAGGGTGTCCTTTCTGTGGGGCTATCCTGCTGCAGCCCTGTTTCCCGACAGGTGAGCAGTTCTAACTCTGCGATCTGGATCACAGAAGCCCACAGCCCAGAGCCATAAAACACACTCTCCCACAGCACTTTGCAAGTAACCACAGTGCTGTCTTGGTGTTCTGTCCGCTGACTCTTTTGTCTTATTCCTCAAATGGCTGAGAACTCAGCAGGCAAACTGGACAGGAACTTCAAGAAAAAGACCAGGACCTCCTCGTGGCTCTCAGGCTGGACCAAGTGGCTGGCTCCTCTGTCCAGGGCTGCACCACGGAGCCCTCATGCAGCAGCCTCTGGCTTTGAGCAGCAGCAGTGACTGCTGTCTGACCTCAAACCACCAGGGGCAGCTTCTCTGGAACAGGCACGGCTCAGGTGCATCCCCCACTACCGGGGAGAAGAGTGTCCCCATAACCCAGCCTGTAGGGGAAAGCAAGTAGTTATACTGCTCGGCCAGGTCGCCTCAGAGGCACAAGACCAGGCCAGCCAAGGCGGGCAACGCTCACTCACTCACAGCTTGTACGCCACCGCGTCAGAGGTCCAGGCCTGCGAAGCCCGCAGTACGTCCCGTCTGACCTTTCAGAGATGGCGTGCCGCCCTGGTCTAGTCTCTTCCCCATCTCTGAAAAACAACCTTCACTCTACTTCTTTCTTGGCTACCACCTCATCCATCTACCCATCCACCCTACTCCTTTTCTCAAAAAGGAATCTTTGATTTAATTTTTTAAATTTGATTTGTGACATGTACACATGCTTTCAAACTCTGTTTGACGGGGCTCGTGAGGAGGAGTGGCCTCCTGCCTCCTGTGTCCTTGCTCACCCACGTCTGACCTCAGCTCTGTGGTTAACCTCCATGTTTCTAAGTAAAACACAGATGAACTTCATTTGTCACTTTCCGATGTTACAAACCAACCCCGTACAATGGAAGATGAAGACAGAACTCTCCTGTCACCGGCCCTTACCCTCGCTCTATAAAATCACAGCACAATTTTTTTTTTAATATTTTGTTTATTTATTTGAGGGAGAGAGAGCAAGAGCGAGAGAGGGAACACAAGCAGGGGGAGTGGGAGAGAGAGAAGCAGGCTCCCCACGGAGCAGGGAGCCCGATGCGGGACTTGATCCCAGGACTCCTGGATCAGGACCTGAGCCGAAGGCAGACGCTTAACGACTGAGCCACCCAGGCGCCCCTCACAGCACAATTCTTAGTTAAACCAAGGGCCTAGGCTTACCGTGTATGAACATGTAGACACCGTTCACAGCTGAGCTGGTATGTTCACTCTACTTACATCTGCTTACTTATGTAAGTCCCCCCAGAGTTAAAGTTCTCTCACTGCCTTATTCACTTGGCTTCATACTCGTCCACTACTAATTTCTCCCAAACTCTCTGATGATGAACATGAACCTCTCCTGGCTCACTGATGCCACTCTGGGCTCCCTCTGCCCTGATCCAGAACACGCCGCCCGAACCCCAGCTCCCCATCCTGCTAACCGATGCCCTCTATGCATGCAGGGAGACCACATAACTTATCACCACACAGAACACATTTGGGGCGAGAGGGTAAGAGGGATGAGGGCCATCCACAGTGATGCTAAGACAAGGGGCACTGACCAGGCATGTGCCGTGTACAACGGCTTCTATCTGACTTTTCGCAGGTGGCCACCATAGCCCTAAACCCACAGGCTCCTCCACCAACAAGCTCCTACCTCCATCTAGAGCTCTTCCTCTACACGGCTCCCCCGTCAGAGGCTGGGAATGACTGCCCTAAATGGGTGTCCCTAAATCGACTGTCCCCTGCCACAGACACTTCTCGTTGCCCTCTCCAGCTTTCCTTTCCCTCTAAGACAAAGATCAACAAAGACTTCTGTAAAGGTCCAGAGAGTAAATATTTTAGATAGTCTGTTGTAACTAGTCAACTCTGTCCTTGTAATCACCAAAGGCCGAGTGTGGCTGCCTACCAACAAGACTTTCTTCATGGACAACTGAAATGTGGACTTGATATCAATTTCATGTGTAACAAAGTATTACTCCTTTGATTTTTTTCAACATTTAAAAATGTAAAACTATTCTTAGCTTGCAGGCCACACAAAGACAGGATTTGACCCGTGGGCCACAGTTGGCCAACCCTGTTCTAAGACTTTACCACCGCACACTGTCCGACACTCCATGGACACAGGGGCACCTGAGGGCTGCCCTGTCTGCCCCCACTCCTGCGTCACTAGCCCAGCCACTGCCACTCTGCCCTGTCCCCCTCATTCACACTCCTCTGCCCTCATCCCAAGTCCTAACCACACCACCACTTCCCTTCTGTCATGTCCTAACATCTTAGCCAATTGCTGAATGGAACGTTTCAGGAAAAACTTTGAGAATGGTCAGTACCACTAATGACATGGCCTCTTTCCTCTGACCCCAAGACCCCACAGCGGGGCAGTTCCATGGTCAAGAGGTCAGATGCTGCCCATCCCTCCTGATAGGCCATTTCAGCAGGCGGGGACCTGCTTCCCGCTGGGGTGCAGCCCATTTGCTGCAGTCTATCCACCTCAGTCATGGGGTCAGTCTTCTCTCAGCACATTTTCACTCAAAACACTCCGACACACAGAGTAACTCATTACAACTTGGAATGAGAAATCACATACACAGAGATTCTAAAATCTTAACCCTCACAAAAACCAACCCCACAGGGAGTGGCCTCCTTACTTCTCAGATGGAGCGAATGTTTAAAGTGGGCTTTTCTGTCCAAAGTCCTGGCTCTGGACACCCTCCAATGCCACCCACCACCTCCCCGCAGCCCTGCCCGGCTCCGGGCCCTGTCACAGCCTAAGTACATACTTGAAGCGGACCTTCTCCTCCATGTCCAGGGGCGGGTCCTGTGTAATGAGGCTCACTAGCTCCTCCATACACCGCTGCCTGCAGAGGAAGCCCAGCAGCTTCTGGTTCTGAGCCTTGCACTCCTGCAGGATATCATCTTCATCCATTAACTCTCGCAGCGTCACATCCTCCCTATCCAACAGTTTGTCGACGTGGGACGTGGTGTTCAAGTCAAACTTCCAGAACATGGTGACGGCCACGAAGCTGCAAGCAAAGATATAAGGGGTCACTTTTCCCACGTGGTGTGAGTTCACCTTCAGCAAGTCTACACCAAAGTCCAAGAAGTCCATCCCCGACATGAGCCTGCACTGGAGGGTGTTCTCCCCAGGAACTGCCTCAACAGATCTCTCCGGGTCTGGCTCCAAAGCTCGCAGGGACTTCCCAGATCCACCACAGCGCAGGACCTGTGCCTTCTCTTGGTTCCCTCTGGCTGACCCACCTTCAATGCTCTCACTTGCTCCTTGGCTCCCTGAGGCAACACATCCCAAGTCTCCCATGTTGTTAGCACTGGGGATGCATCTCCACCCCAAGAAATTTAACAGCTCTACAACCCACCCTCCCTCTCAGGGTCCAACCCCCACCTGACTGAACACTAGGCATCTCTCCCCAGGTGTCTCTGTATTGCTTACATTTCCTGTAGATCTCTGACATCTTAAGAAACCCCTCTGGCTAGGGAAAGACTGTCCCTCCCAGAACTAGCCAATCCTTAAAGATAGCCAAGGGCTGAGCCAGAGCATTACTGTGATCTGCAAACTAATCTCTCCAGAGCAACCACTCCCCTCTGGGCCCACATATCCCAGGAAACATCCTCCTCTGCCTTCATCATCCCAGGGCCAGGGGCCAGGCAACTAGGGACCACCCATGTAGCCTAGAGTCCACTAAAATTATTCAAACTAGGTGGCCCTAAGCTGTCCATCCCGCCCTGCCTTGTCTTTCCCATGGAAACGCCAATAAAGGTCATGGCTCAAGTGCTTCCCCACCCGTCTTCTGCCTCATGACACCCCTGGGACTTCCCCATGTGGCCCTGCCTGAGGTCCACACCTCCTGTCTCTAGAACCATATGTATAACAAACTTTGTTTTCTTGAGCCTCCCGTGTCTACTCTCCTGCCCACACCTGACTGACCATCTCATAAAAGAACACAAGACCTCTCAGAGACTACAACCTTAGCAAGTCAAACTCCTGATGGCTCACTTTGCTTGGCCCTCAGCAACTCTGCCACCCCCCAGCCTGGCCCCCCTTTCACCATCCCCACCTTGCCAAACAACCCAGGCTTATCCTTGAAGCCACGACCTCCCTCACATGCACACCCCTGCAAACTGCTATTGACCCAGCCCTCCCTCTGCGTCTCACACACCCCAGCTCCAGGCTCTTGCGGTCTTTGCCTGGACTACACAGTTTGTCCTGCTCAGAGAGTCTCCCAGGGCAGGCTCCCAGGGCCTCGGCTGTTTGCAACAAAGTTTTCACTGTTTGATACAAAATGAAGAATATAAAGCCTGTATCCTTAGCAAAGTGAAACCTGTACTTTGAGATTATGAATGGGAGATGGGATTTATCTTCTCTAGTGTTTTTATTTAGAAAAGTAAAAGACTGCACACAATGCAGAAGCCCCGATCTGTCTGTGTGTGAAGCCCGGCTGCCAGGGAGCCCCTGACACAGACTCCTGGCTATCCAGCCCTGCCCCCGCCCCCTTCACAGCCTCTTGCCTTTGCTGCATTAAACTCATTTTTTCAAAACACAGACATCTTCAAGTTCCTCCCATCCCAGCTCCAAAACCTCTGCCGGTGAGTGCTCTCCTGGCACCCACCAGGCTGCTTTGCTCAACATTCCTCCAGGCCATCTGGCACTTGCTGCTGTCTCCCCAACCCTACCCTTGCCACAAGGACACTTGCTTCCAACACAAAGTGCACTTTCCTACCTTTATCCCTCTGCATAGGTCTTATGCTCAGACAGTCCCGCCTATTATGAAACCCCACTCACCTTGTCAAACCGAGCTAACCAACAGCACTGCGGGGGGCTTCCCTAGAGCATGTACCTGCACACACTGTCAGAGGGGCCTTTGACGGGCAGTGCGAGGGACCCCCCAGCCGGACCCTATACTCAGTTTTCTTCTGGGTCCTAAGATCTTCCTATTTCTCTTGTGAGGAGGGTGGATGGATATCTGTGGGTTGTAGCAACATACTTTGGGACAGCAGAAATAATTACCAGAAGTAATTTCAGGGTAAGATGGCTGTCTCTCCTAAGTGCCCTGCAGAACAACTCATACAATCCAGGCAAACAAGAACTAGAGGGAGACTCCCACCTTGCCAAAGCTTTCTTCCAAACAAGAACTTGCAAGACAAGGGCAACTAGAGGTAGCTTCTGTGTGTCCTGCTCTCAGCCATAGAGTGGGTGAGTGGCTGGGTGGACCACAAGAGCCCATCAACCAAATGGGACAAGTTTTTCTAGCAGGATCCTAAAAAAGGACTGGATTAATCCAAACAAAGACCAAAAAGAAGAAGAAAAAGAGGGAGGAGGAGGAGAAATAAGCAACAAATGGAAAAAATGTCCAAGATAGCAGACAACCTCAACCATGTCAATAAGTGCTTATTAAATGCAAATGAATAATTTCAATTAAAGACAGAAAAGGCCCAGATTTTAAAAAGCAAGAACTAGGGGCGCATGGGTGGCTCAGTTGTTAAACATCTGCCTTCGGCTCACGTCATGGTCCCAGGGTGCAGGGATTGAGTCCCGCGTCGGGCTCTCTGCTCCACGGGAAGCCTGCTTCTCTCTTTCCCTTTGCCCCTACCCCCGCTGTTGTGTGCTCCCCCGCCAATAAAAACTTAAAAAAAAAAAAAATTCTCTCTCTCCCTCTGCCCCTCCCCTCCTCCCTTTCTCTCCCTCTCAAATAAATAACTGTTGTTTAAAAAAATAATAAATAAATAAATATAAAGATACAGGTTAAAAATGTTTAAAAAAAGGTTACACAAGTGGAACAGCATGACCATCCAAACACCAATCATTAGACAGTCGGAGTGGCTGCAGTAATACCGGCCTACGGTTCTGCAATGCCTTTTGTCTGCTTTGGGTATCAGGTTTAATTCTGCATTCATGAAATATGCTAGAGAATACTCTCTTTTCCTCCATCTACAGAGTTCACATAAAACTGGTATTACTTCGGGGCGCCTGGGTGGCTCAGTCGTTAAGCGTCTGCCTTCGGCTCAGGTCATGATCCCAGGGTCCTGGGATTGAGTCAGTCTCCTTGTTCAGTAAGGAGTCGGCTTCTCTCTCTCCCTCTGCCCCTCCCCCTGCTCGTGTGCTCTCTCTCTTGCTCTGTTCTCTCAAATAAAATAAGTAAAATCTTGGGGAGCCTGGGTGGCTCAGTCGTTAAGTGTCTGCCTTCAGCTCACGTCATGATCCCAGGGTCCTGGGATCGAGCCCCGCATCTTCTCCCTCTCCCACTCCCCCTGCTTGTGTTCCCTCTCTGGCTGTCTCTTTGTCAAATAAATAAATAAATAAAATCTTTAAAAACAAAAACAAAACCGGTATTACTTCTTCCTAAAACATTCAACAGAGTTCACCAGTGAAGCCAAGGGTCTAAAATTTTCTTTGGTGACATTTCAAATTATGAATTCCATTTTCTTAATAGGTATTTTCTATTTCTACTTGTTTTCATACATACAATTTGCATTGCTGAAGCAATCTGACCACTTTACCAAAACTGACTAAATTATTGGCATAAAGTTATTCATAACATCATGTTATTCTTTTAATGTCAAGTAGGACCTGTAGTAACACCACTCTTTCATTCTTAGATATTAGTAATGCTTGTCCTATCTTTTTTCTTCATCAGTGCAACTAAAGGTTTATCAATTTTACTGATGTTTTTGAGGAGCCAAATTTTGGCTTTATTTTTTTCTCTATTATTTGTGCATATTCTATTTCACTGATTTCCTCTTTTGCCTTGTAATTTCCTTCCTACTGCACACTTTGGGTTTAATTTGCTCTTCTTTTTCTAGCTTAAGTTATTAGATCATTGGTTTTTATACCATTCCCCTTTTCTAGTATGAGCATCAAAGCTACGAATTTGCCATCAAGCACTGCTCTAGCTGCACCCCACAGCTTCTCATGTTTCCATTTTCACTGAATTCAAGTATAATGCTTAATTTTCTAATTATTTTGAGATTTTTTTAAAAAAGATTTTATTTATTGGGGGGAGAGAACAAGCGGTGGGGAGGGGCAGAGAGAGGGAGAGAAGCAGACTCCCCAGTAAACGGGAAGCCCGACGCAGGGCTCAAACTCAGGACCCGGAGACCACGACCTGAGCCGAAGGCAGACACTTAACTGACTAAGCCAGCCAGGCGCCCCTATTTTGGGATTTTCTAAATATCTTTTTTTTTTTTAAAGATCCAATTGGTTTTATTAAATGATTCATGAATCAGGCAACATCCCATCTATCAGATAGAGGTACACTCCCATCTCTTTGTTATTTATATGTAATTTCTGTTGTGGTCAGAGAGCAGGCTTGTATGATTTCATTCCTTTTAAATTTACTGATATTTGTTTTATGGCCTAGCATAGGGGTCAACAAACTTTTTCTGTAAAAAACTACAAAGACAGAAATAGACCAGATTTTTTAGCAGGATCCTAATTATTTTCAGCTTTGTAGGCCACACAGGGTCTCTGTTGCACGTTCTTTTTCTTTTTCTTAACAACCCTTTAAAAACATAAAAACACTTCTTCTGCAAGCTGTATGGCAGTAAGTAGTGAGCTAGGTTTCCCCACAGGCTGAAGTCTGCTGACCGATGACCTTGTGTATGACAAGGTACATCTTGGTGAATGTGGCATGTGCACCAGACAAACTGTTCTTCTCTTGCTGTCGGGTGGGTCAGTAGGTCAAGTTGACTGACAATGTGATTCAAGTCTCCTACAGCCTCCCCGATTTTGTGTCTACTTGTTTTGACAACATGAGAGGAGGGTTGTAATCTTCAACTCTAACTGATTTATTTTTTTCTCCTTTTGATTCTCTAAGTTTTTGCTTCATGTATTTTGAATTTCCCTTATTATGTGGATGTATATTTAGGATTGTTATGCCTTCTTGATGAACTTTTTGAAATGTCCCTCATTATTTCTGGCAATATACCATGTCTCAAGTCTACTTTGACATTAATACAGCACACTCTTCTTGTGGTTCATGTTTGGTACATCCCTTAACATCCTTTTACTATCAACCTATTTGTGTCTTTTTTTTTTCTTTTGAAGATTTTATTTGTCAGAGAGAGAGTGAGCACAAGCAGGGGGAGCTGCAGGCAGAGCAGGGAGAGGGAGAAGCAGGCTCCCTGCTGAGCGAGGAGCCCAATGCAGGACTCGATCCCAGGACCACAGGATCATGACCCAAGCCAAGGGCAGACACTTAACCAACTGAGCCACCCAGGCATCCCCTATATGTATCTTTAAACTGTTTCCTTAATATAAACATGTAAACAGCGTATGACTGATTTGGTCTTGCTTTGTTATTAAGTCTATTATTCTCTGCTCTTTTTTTAAGATTTATTTATTTATTCTGGAGAAAGAGAGAGAGAGAGAGTGCGAGGGGAGAGGATGGGCAGACGGAGAGAGAAAGAGAGACTCCTCAAGCCAGGTCCCTGTTATTCTCTTTTAACTGAAGTTTTTAAGACCATTTACATGTAATGTAATTATTAATATGGTTGGGTTTGAGTAATTTTTTAAAAATACAACACACTTTTTAAAAAGATTTTATTTATTTGAGAGAGAGAGTGCATGTGTGCACGTGTGACCAAGGGGAAGGGCAGAGGTGAGGGAGAGAAAGAATCTTAAACAGGCTCCACAACCAGCATGGAGCCCAACCAACTGAGCCACCCAGGTGCTCCAAATCCTAGCAGATTTTTAAAAATAGAAATTGACATGTTAATACTAAAATGTATATGGAAATTTAAAAAAATAATAAAAAATAAAGAATAACCAAAGCAATTTTTTTAAATTTTTTTTAAGATTTTACTTATTTATTTAACAGAGAGAGACACAGCAAGAGAGGAAACACAAGCAGGGGGAGTGGGAGAGGGAGAAGCAGGCTTCCCGCGGAGCAGGGAGCCCAATGTGGGGCTCAATCCCAGGACTCTGGGATCATGACCTGAGCCCAAAGGCAGACGCTTAACGACTGAGCCACCCAGGCGCCCCTAACCAAAGCAATTTTAAAAAGGAAGAACAAAGTTGGAGTACTAATACCATCTGATGTCAAGACTTACTATAAACTGACATTAATGAAGATAGCATGGCTCCAGTGTCTCAACAGAACAAAATAGAAAGTCCAGAAATAGACCAACATATGTATGGTCAACTGACTTTCAATAAAGGTGCCAAAGCAATTCAATGGGGAAAGTATAATCCTTTTCAACAAATGGTACTAGAAACTGCACATCTATAAATAAAATGAAACTCAAACCTTACCTCACACCATATACAGATCACAGGCTTAGCCATAAATGCTAAAACTAAAATTTCTGGATGAAAACCTGAGGGGAAAAAGATCTCTGTAGACTTGGGACAGAGAAGACATGAGAAAACAAAAATTGGGGACGCCTGGGTGGCTCAGTCAGTTAAGCATTTGACTCTTGATCTCAGCTCAGGTCTTGATCTCAGAGTCGTGAGTTCAAGCCCTGCACTGGGCTCCTCACTGGGTGTGGAGCCTACTTAAAAAAAAAAATTATTAAAAGAAAAAAAACCCTGATAAGCAAGACTTCATCAAAATTAAAAATTTCTGCTCTTTGAATGATACCATTAAGAAAATAAACTGGTAAGTCAGAGTGGGAGAAAATATTTGCTATCTATATCTGACAGAACATTCATATCCAAAACATACAAAAAACTTTTAGGGACGCTTCCATGGCATAGTGGGTTAAGGGTCTGCCTTCGGCTCAGGTCATGATCCCAGGGTCCTGGGATTGAGTCCTGCAGCAGGCTCTCTGCTCAGCGGGAAGCCTGCTTCTCCCTCTGCCTGCCACTCCCCCTGCTTGTACCCACGCATGCTCTCTCTCTCTCTGATGAATAAATAAATAAATCTTAAAAAAAAAAAAGAACTTTTACAATATAATAAGAAAAAGTATCCAGTTTAAAAAATGGCCAAAAAAAAAGGGGGGGGTACCAGGGGCAAAAGACTTAGGCAGAGAATTCATCAAAGATACATGAATAGCCAATAAGCACATGAAAAGATGATAAACACTGTTACCAAGGAAATGCAAATCAGAACCACAATGAGGTACCACTACACACCGCTAGAATGGCTAAAATTAAAAAGCTATCCATACTGTGCATTAATGAGGATACTGAACTAAAACTCCCACCAACTGCCAAGAGGACCATAGAACAGCACAACTACTTTGGAAAAACAGTTTGCCACCATCTTAAGAAGTTAAGCTCACACCTGCCATGTGATCCATTAGGCCCAATCCCAGGCGTGCCCCAGGAGAAATGAAATCCTATGTCCAAAGACTTCTTATAAATTAATGTTCGCAGCCACCTTATTCATAACAGCTAATGCTGGAATGGGCTCAAATGTCTATCAAAAGGTGAACAGATAAACAAATCATAGGGATGCCTGGCTGGCTCAGTCAGTAGAGCATGCGAGTCTTGATCTTGGCGTCGTGAGTCTGAGCCCATGTTGGGTGTAGAGACCACTTAAAGAATGAAACAGACAAGGGCACCTGGGTGGCTCAGTCAACTAGGCATCCAACTCTTGATCAGCTCAAATCATGATCTCGGGGTCATGAAGCTGAGCCCCATGCTGGGCTCCGTGCTGGGTGTGGAGCCTGGCTGGGATCCTCCTGTTTCCCTCTGCCTCTGCCCCGCCCCCATGCAACCTCTCAGTGAATAAATAACGAAAACACAAATTATGGTGTACCCATAAAATGGAATACTACTCCACAAAGAGGAGCAAGCACAACAATACCGATGAATCTCATAAGCATGGTAAATAAAGAAGCTGGACACAAAAGTGCAAAGCTAAATGATTCATGTATATGAACGTTTACACAAGGCAAACGAACCTATGGTGACAAAGAGACCAGGGGTTGCCAGAGCCAAGGCTGCAGGAGGGAGTAATGGCAAGTGACATGAGGAAGTTCTGGCGCAACACAAACGTCTGTGGTGATAGATTTGCCAAAATTCACAATCACAGACATAAAATGGATCTACTTATACCTCAATAACGTCTTTTTTAAAGATTTATTTATTTAAGAGAGAGAGGGTGTGAGCAGGAGAGGGAGAGGGAGAGGGAGAATCCAAAGCAGGCTCCACACTAAGCACAGAGCCCAATGCGGGGCTCAATCCCAGGACCCTGAGATCATGGCCTGAGCCAAAACCAAGAGTTGGGCACTTAATGGACTGAGCCACCCAGTTGCCCCCGAACATTTTTAAAAAGCATATGATAAACAACAGAGAGAGGTAAAGAAATCAGTAAAACAAATAATTAAGGCTAAAAAGTTGCTGATAAAATAGCTCCAAAGTTAAGTGCAAGATTCAGAAAGATTCATAAATTGGAGAGGTCTACCGTAAAATAATCTGTAACTTTAAATCTGTATGATTTCAATAACCACAACAAAACAAGAAACAGCCTGGCCCTGTATTCTCCCTTCAGCCGCCATTTGCGGTCTTCACACACACCTTACTAACCTCCTAGACAGCACCACACCCCCACCTCACCACTCCGGTTCGGAATCCCTATTCTGCCTTCAACATTATTGCTATTAAGAAGCTTTAAGTTATCTATTCACGTGATAAGGCTCTCTAATATATCTTTAAATCACTAATCAAAAAAAAAATTTTTAAGTGGGCTCCATACCCAGCCTGCAGCCCAACACAGGGCTTGATCTCATAACCCTGAGATCAAGACCTGAGCTGAGATTAAGAGTTGGATGCTTAACCAACTGAGCCGCCCAGGTAGCCCTCAGCATTTTTAATAAAACAGAGCCAAGCTCAGAATTCCATAAAGTATCATCAGGCATTTTATCCCTCTTTCACTATCAACCAAATACATGAATGGCTATCCTTTGGGCATAGCTATTCAACTTTCTAGGATTATACCCAGTAGAGACCTCTTTGCCTGTTGATATGATAAACAGGAGAAGGGCATGCTAACATAGTTCTCTTATTTGAAGGAAAACAGAGATATCATTAAGCTTAAAAAGTCAAAAGGAGAAATACCCATGACAAAGAGTCTTAAGTTTGGGGACGTCACCATAAAAACATAGGCAGAATATGTAACTTTTTTTTTTTTTAAGATTTTATTTATTTGACAGAGAGATAGAAAGAGAGCACCAGTAGGCAGAGCGGCAGGCAGAGGGAGAAGCAGGCAGGGAGCCTGACGCGGGGTTCGATCCCAGGACCCCAGGATCATAACCTGAGCGAAAGGCAGCTGCTCAACCAACTGAGCCACCCAGGCGCCCCCGGAATATGTAACTTTTAACCAGCAGTAAAACTAGAACAAAAACAACTATCCAATGGAAAATAGGAAAGGAGAAATGGACAAAAACAAAGAAAAGCATTAGTAAGTGGAAAATAGGTCATAAAATGGTAGAAATTAGAACATAATATTAATTTCAATAGCTGTATATAAGATAAACTAATCAATGAAGAGTTTCTTACATTGGATTTTAAAAAAATAAGCATTTTATTTTTTATTTATTTATTTTAGAGAGAGAGACAGAGAGAGAGCATGCAGGGGTAGGGGGCGGCGCAGAGGGAGAGGGAGAGAGAAACTCTAAGCAGACTCCACACTGAGTGGGGAGCCCAACATGGGGCTCAATCTCACGACCCTGAGATCATGACCTGAGCCGAAACCAAGAGTCGGAGGTTTAACCGACAGAGCCACCCAGGCATGCCTACCTTTCTTGGTTTTTTAAAATGTGTCCTTTGGGGGAACTTGGGTGGCACAGTCGATTAAGCCTCCAACTCTTGATTTCAGCTCAGTCATGAACTCTGGGTCCTGGGACTGAGCCACACATCAGGCTCCCTGCTCAGTGGGGAGTCTGCTTCTCCCTCTCCCTCTGCCCGTCCCTTCCACTCATGTTCGCTTGCTCTCTCTCTCTCTCAAATAAATAAATCTTAAAAAGATAAATAAATAAATCTGAAAAAAGTAGAAATAAAAGACCAAAAAACATGCACAAGGCAAACATTAACCAAAAGAAGGTTGAGTTACAATCTTTATATCTGACAAACTAAACCTTAAGACAAAAAGAGACGTAAAGAAGAATAAACAGGGGGCGCCTAGGTGGCTCAGTCGTTAGTTGTCTGCATTCGGCTCAGGTCATGATCCCGGGGTCCTGGGATCGAGCCCCGCATTGGGCTCCCTGCTCTGCAGGAAGCCTGCTTCTCCCTCTCCCACTCCCCCTGCTTGTGTTCCCTCTCTTGCTGTGTCTCTCTCTCAAATAAATATCTTTAAAAAAAAAGATAAAAAAATAAAAAGAAATTAAAATAAATTTAAAAAAAGGATAAACAGGTAAAAGGGCCAATAGAACTATACATATATAACCATCATAAACAGACATGCACATTATGCTATTCTTCAACCTCCATAAATTTTATTGCTGCCCCTGATAGAAGTCCATAAATGAAAAATGGTTTGGCGCTGGGCAGTTATCCTAAAGAAATAAAAACTTCAGTTCAAACAAAATCCTGTACATGAATGCTCACAGCAGCTGTATCTGTAATAGTCAAAACAGTCCACAGGCCCCTGGACAAATGGACACATGAATGCTTAAACATACTGTGGTCCATCCATATCAGGGACTACTATTCAGCAATGAAAAGAAATAAGCTATTGGCACATGCAACAACTTGGATGAGTCTCTAGGGAATTACTGCTAAGCAAAAAAAAAAAAAAAGCTGATCCCAAAAGGTTACTTACTGTATGATTCCATTTATATCTAACTTTTTTGAACTCATAAAATTTTAGAAATGGAGAACATATTAGTGGTTGCCAGTGGTTAGGGATGGGGGGGTGCAGCCTGGGGGGAAGTGGGCAAGAAGGAAGTGAGTGTGGTTTTTATAAAAGGGCAACATAAGAATCCTTGCAGCTGTGGAATCGTTGAGCATTCTGACTGTGAAAGCAGACACAGAATTCACACAGATGACAAACTGCACAGAACTAAACACACACACAAATAAAACTGAGGAAGTATGAACAAGATCAGTGGACTATTTCAATGTCAACTCCTGGTTGTGATATTCTACTATAATTTTGCAAATTGTTACCACTGGGGAAAACTAGACGAAGTGTATAATATGTCTCTGTATTATTTCTTAAGAGTTGAAATGCTAAAAATGTGAGTACTATTAATAAGGCCAAGCTATTAAACAGATATAAAAATTCCACACCCAAAGAACAAATTCTTTTTAAGCACACAATGAGACACTTACGAATATGAACCACATGTTAGATCAACAGAGGAAAGCTCAATATACTCCAGACTATCATCTCACAGACTGTGTTCTCCAAACACAATGAAGTATACAAATTAATATCTAAAAGACAGTTTCTTTAAAACCCTGTATGTCGGGCGCCTGGGTGGCTCAGTTGGTTAAGCGACTGCCTTCGGCTCAGGTCATGATCCCGGAGTCCTGGGATTGAGTCCCACATCGGGCTCCTGGCTGAGCAGGGAGCCGGCTTCTCCCTCTCACCCCCTCCCCTCTCATGCTGTTTCTCTCTCTCTCTCAAATGAATAAATAAATAAATAAAATCTTAAAAAAAAGAAAAGAAAAGAAAAGAAAAGAAATGCAAGAGACCCAGAATAGACAAAAGGATCTTGAAAAGAAACAAAGTTGGAGGACTCACACTCTCGATTTCCGAACCTACTACAAATCTACAGGAATCAAGAGCAGTGTGGCGCTGGCCCAAGGACACATAGACCCACGGAGCAGAACAGAGTCCAGAAATAAGCCCTCACATTTCCAATCAACTGATGTTTGACAAGAGCACCAAAGCCATTCAATGGGGGTAAGAGTGGTCTTTTCAATACACGAACCAGATTATTTGCATGCAAAATAATAAATGTGGACCCTTACCTATACATGATATACCAAGATTTACTCAAAATGGATCACAGACCTAAATTTAAGAGTTTTTTTTTTTTTAAAGATTTTATTTATTTATTTGACAGAGAGAGAGACAGCGAGGAGGGAACACAAGCAGGGGGAGTGGGAGAGGGAGAAGGGGGCTTCCCGCAGAGCAGGGAGCCCGACGCAGGGCTTGATCCCAGGACCCTGGGACCATGACCTGAGCCGAAGGCAGACGCTTAATGACTCAGTCACCCAGGCGCCCCTAAATTTAAGAGTTTAAACAATAAAACTCTTAGAAGAAAACAGAGGCAAATCACGACCTTGGATGTGAGGAGTTTCTTAGATAGGACATGAGAGGTAACAAAAGACAACACAGAACAGGAGCACCTGGGTGGCTCAGTCGTTAAGCATCTGCCTTTGATTCAGGTCATGATCCCAGGGTCCTGGATCGAGCCCCGTGTCTCCCCGCTCAGCAGGGAGTCTGCTTCTCCCTCTCCCTCAGCCCCTCCCCTTGCTTGTACTCGCTCACGGGCTCTCTCTCAAATAAAATCTTAAAAACAAAAACCACAGATAAATTAAACTCCACCAAAAATAAAGCTTTTGTGCTTCAAATGACACCATTAAGAAAGTGTAAAGACAATTCACCCAAGGGGAGAAAACTTCTACAAAAGAACATTTTTGCAAATCATACATCTGATAAAGGACTTGTATCTAGAATGTACAAAGAATTCTTACAACTCAGTAATAAAAGACAAATTTTAAAAATGAGCAAAGGAGGGACACCTGGGTGGCTCAGTCGATTAAGCATCTGTCTTCGGCTCGGGTTGTGATCCCAGGGTCCTGGGATTGAGTCCCGCACTGGGCTCCCTGCTCAGCCAGGAGCCTGCTTCTCTCTCTGCCTGCCGCTTCCCCTGCTTGTGCTCTCTCTGTCAAATAAATAAATAAAATCTTTTTTAAAATAAATAAATAAATAAAATGAGCAAAGGATCTCGTATAAGCAAAGAAAGAGACATTTCTCCAAAGAAAACATCCAAACGGCCAACAGCACATGAAAAGGCACAGCATTAGGGGCGCCTGGGTAGCTCAGTTGTTAAGCGTCTGCCTTCAGCTCAGGTCACGATCCCAGGGTCCTGGGATCGAGCCCCGCTTCGGGTTCCCTGCTCAGCAGGAGCCTGCTTGTGCTCTCTCTCTGTCTCTCTCTCTCAAATAAATAAACTCTTAAAAAAAAAAAAAAAGAAAAGGCACAGCATCATTAACCATCAGGGAAACACAAGTCAAAACTACAATGAGATACAACTTCTCACCATTAGGATGGCTAAAATCAAAAAGACTGATTATAACAAGTGTTGGTGAGGGTGTGAAGAAATCGGAGCCCTCACACATTGCTGGTGGGAATGCAAAATGGTGCAGCTGCTTTGAAAAATAGTTTGTAATTCCTCAAATGCTTAAGCATAGAGTTACCACATGGCTCAGCAATTCCACTCCTAGGCATTTACCCAAGAGAAATGAAAACATGCATCCACGCAGAAACCTGTACACCAAAGTTCACCATAGCATTATTCATAACAACCAAAAAGTAGAAACAACCCAAATGTCTAATCAAGGGAAGAATGGATTTTTAAAAATGTGGTATATCCACGTAATGGAATATTATTCAGTACCAAAAACGAATTAAGTACTGAAAGATGGATGAATCTGGAAAATATGCTAGGTGAAGTCGGTCACAGTAGACCACAGAGTGTATAAGGCCATTTCTATTAAAGGTCAAGAACAGGCAAATCTATAGAGACAAAACGCAGATCTGTGGTTGCCTAGGCAGGGGGCCTGGGAAGGCAGGGGGAAGGGAAGTTAGGGACAAAGAGTGATGAAGATGTTCTGAAATTGTGTGTGATGGCTGCACAACTATACACTAGAACCCATTTAGTCGCACACTTTAAGTGGGTGAATTTTATCTCAATCAAGTTACTAAAAGAAATCTTAGGTGGGGTTGCTGCCCCGCGTGATGCCAGCACAGTAAACACAGGCCTGGGTCTGCATGTGCCGGCCCACGAAGCTCCCACGTTCCAGGTACTCCATCACAGACTAAACACAGAACAAATCTTGGACAACAAACAGAACCAAAACTAAACCCAAATCATATTACCCACTTACTCATAATTTATAATTTGAAACAATAAACTAATTTAATGCCCCCTTATCTACCCCTAAATTATAAAACAGAAAGTTTAGTAAGGATATCTACCCTGTCAAGAAGAGTAAGACATTCAAGGGCTTCTGAGAACCCACCCCGCTTACAGAATCAAGGGTACCATCCAGTCACTGGACAAGTCCAAGGGACCTGGCTGTAAAAGCCGGCCCAGTTCAACAGTTACAAGGGTACCATCCAGTCACTGGACAAGTCCAAGGGACCTGGCTGTAAAAGCCGGCCCAGTCCAACAGTTACAAGGGTACCATCCAGTCACTGGACAAGTCCAAGGGACCTGGCTGTAAAAGCCGGCCCAGTCCAACAGTTACAAGGGTACCATCCAGTCACTGGACAAGTCCAAGGGACCTGGCTGTAAAAGCCGGCCCAGTTCAACAGTTACAAGGGTACCATCCAGTCACTGGACAAGTCCAAGGGACCTGGCTGTAAAAGCCGGCCCAGTCCAACAGTTACAAGACACTGGGATTTCTCAGACCAGGACATTTTTTTCTTTTAATATAGAAAACCAACAGAGGATTGCCAACTTTTCAACCTGGTGAAACAAGGAGGAGGGAGGGAAGAGAGAGAAGATACAGAGGAGGAAAGGATGAACTGTATCATCCATAATTACCTTAATTTCAGGGAACAATGACTTTTTAAATATCAAAGAAAGAAATTCATAATCTCTGGATTAAGGATAACATTTCACTTTGAAAAAATAATAGTTTTAAGAAAAACTCACCTCACCACTTACTTTGCTCATGTCACCAATATTACAGACCAGCGCTTGAGAACATCTATTTACATTACCACTAACACTAAAAACAAGACCATTAATTTAGACTATATGCCTCATTAGCTCATATCAGTACATTCTGCTATGACCTTAAGAACAAAAAAATCTCTGCAACAGTATTTATATGCCTCTGTCACTATCCACACATTTTTAAGAAATATTTTATGATAGCATCAGTGGCATCCTTTGAAGAGTTTGCTGCAGCTAATTTCACTATCGAAGGACCTGGTGTAAATTGATTCTGAAACTCTTATTCAGATAACAGTACATATTTGGCTTCCAAACGTCTCTTGTATCCCAGCAATTGCGCACTACCCCACACAGAGATGCTAGTATCTTGTCAGTTGGCCCTTACCTACGGAGGAGGCTATAATTTGACCCAAAGGCCCACCACTGACAGCACCCTTAGACAAGTAAGGGGCTCATGAACTGGCTTGAGATGCCTCTTGTATACCAGAGTATCAACACAGCACAAGGCGTCCCCACACAGTCCATCTGCAACACCAAGCAAACTATTACCAACATCTTCTAGACGTTTATCCAACAGTCAGATGAAAGGAACCTGAAGTTCTTCTTTATTTACTTTTACTTAGCATGACTATCGCACGGAAGGTAGATTCTGAAGAGAAATGTTGCCCATAAGAGCATGTAGTTCCATGAATGGAGCCCTTCAAAAAAGAACATTCTGTGGTAGAGACTGTTGCTAAGAGAAAGCTAGAATCTGGAATGCACCCTAGTACCTGTCTGGCTACAAATCGGTTGGGGTTTTGTTGTTGTTTTAATTTGTGATCAAAGCCCTGGCTTTGCTGTGTGACCTGGGCCAGTTACAAGACCTTTGTGCCTTGGTTTCCACCCCTGTAAACCAAGGACAGCGAGCATCCCACAGAGCTGCTGTGACAGTTAACCCCAGAACCACAGCTGGCGCATTTTGTCCTCATGGATCCTGACTGCAAAGAGAAGGAAACAGATGAGGTCATTTGCCAAAGAGCATGGGCTTATTAGCATGGCACACCTCTCCCAACCCCACCTTCAGTGGTGTCTCACGGGCCACTTCAAGCAGACATGATGGCAGTATCTGCACTATGGAGATCAACAAAGGCTTCAAACCACCAGGTTTTTTATGCTTCCAGAGAGCCAGTTATTAAAACTTTACCAATGTATCACCTGAAAAAATGGCAATGGGAGTCCACGTAGGGCAATGAATTTGTGCACAATCAACAACTGAGACCATGTCCATAATGGGCACACAGCACTGGAGGAAAGATCCAAAAAAGAGGGGCGTAACTGTAAAAAAGGGCTGCGGTGGGATGAAGAGATAAAAACTGAACATCAGAAGAGAAGAAATAACCACAAAGTAAATTAAAACAAATGTAAACGGGGCGCCTGGGTGGCTCAGTCGCTTGAGCGTCTGCCTTCGGCTCAGGCCATGGTCCCAGGGTCCTGGGATCGAGCCCCGCATCAGGCTCCCTGCTCAGCAGGGACCCTGCTTCTCCCTCTGCCTCTGCTGCTCCCCCTGCTTGTGCTCTCTCTCTCTCTGTCAAATAAATAAATAAATAATCTTTAAAAATAAATAAACAGCATGCTTGTGTTATAATTTATTTCTGATAATTCCAAAATGTGAAGCCTTGGAGGGTCTGTTTCTACTGGTTTTCACTCCTGGCGTCTTATTTCCTTGTGTGCTTGGTCAGTTTTGTCTGTGTACAAATCAATGTTCATAAAAATATCTGCAGGGATTTTTTTTTTGGCATCTTAGGATAAAGGTAACTTCCTCCAGAGAGGTTTTAAGTTTGCCCCTGCAGGATGCCTGACGGCATTCACCGAACCAGAAAACCTTAAACTAAATTTGTGCTTGATTTCCCTGAAGTACCAGGCAATGTGAATCAAGGTTAGAAATCCTTGTGAAGGGGCGCCTGGGCAGCTCAGCTGTTAAGCGTCTGCCTTTGGCTCAGGTCATACTTCCAGGGTCCTGGGATCGAGCCCCACGTCGGGCTCCCTGCTCCACAGGAAGCCTGCTTCTCCCTCTCCCGCTCCCCAGCTTGTGTTCCCTCTCTCTCTCTGTCAAATAAATAAGTAAAATCTTAAAAAAAAAAAAAAAGAAAGAAAGAAAGAAAGAAATCCTTGCGAAGGCCAACCCATAGCCACAGGTGCTGCCGCACCTTCTTTCCTGCAGTATTTAACAGTAAAAGACGACCCGGTGGGGGCAGGGGCAGAGTGAGGCAGACGTGCTGCTCTTCCACTCTTACCCTTCAGAGCCCCCTTTCACACGGGGAGAGTCTCCCTTGGCCTCTGCACCTTCAGAGGACTGTGGACTTAACTACTATTCTTCTGATCCTACAAGACCTCTAAAATCGAAGTCCCACTGTCCCGAGCAGCAAATGCCCTCAGGGCAAAGGCAGGTCCCTCTGGTGCTTACTCATCTGAGCTCTTCCTTCCTGGTCTCAGTCTAGAGCTTCCTTGTTATATTGTCAGTTCTTTGTTTTTAAATCTAACACTTTTAGTTGTTTTCCATAAGGTAGGGGGTGGGAGGTTAGAAGACAGTCCAAATAACCTAGTTCAATGTTTATCGAAAACATTTGCGGGGCGCCTGGGCGGCTCAGTCGTTAAGTGTCTGCCTTCGGCTCAGGTCATGATCCCGGGGGTCCTGGGATCGAGCCCGCATCTGGCTCCCTGCTCCGCAGGAAGCCTGCTTCTCCCTCTCCCACTCCCCCTGCTTGTGTTCCCTCTTTTGCTGTGTCTCTCTCTAATAAATAAATAAAATCTTAAAAAAAAAAAAGAAAAAGAAAACATTTACCAATAACATTGCTAGGGGTTTTTGCCAAATAAACCTGATACACAATTCTGTACTGAAATTTGTATTTTCTTCATCACTCTGAGGAATGATCCCACTCTCTGTTGGCTTCTATTCATGCTAATGTCACATCTGTTGTAGGTTACCTGTAGCTTAAGAGTTCTTGTCTCTGTTGCTACACGATTGCAATGTATGGATGTGGGGTCTTTTTATTTATACCACTTGGGACATAGTGTGCTTCCTAAATCTGTGGATTTATATCTCTTACTAGTTTCTGAAAAGCCAAAGCTATTAATACTTTGAACAATGCCTCTCCTCCATTTTCCCTATTTTTCCATTCTGGGATTCCAACTACACATTTATGGCACAATTTTATTCTCTTACCCTCATTTTCCAAGCCCCATCTCTCAGTGCTGCAGGCTGGTAATTTCTTCAGACACATACTTCAGTTCACAAATTCGGTCTTCAGCCATATTTTAATCTGTTTTATCTACATATACTGAGTTTTTAATTTCAATATCATTTCCATTTCTGAAAGTTCTATTTGGGTCATTTTGCTACTTTGCTTTTCATTACTAATGCGTATTCTGTTCTGTATTACTTCAAACACTTCATACATTAGTATATACACTGCATCCAATTATTCAATAACTGCAGGCCCTGGGGCATCTAATCATGCTAACTCTTCCCCCCCCCGGGGTGTGTATGCTCTGACTATAAGTTCAAGTTTGCTTAAATTTACTCTATAGAAATCCCAAGGGCCAAGGCTCAGCATGCTTTCCTCTGAAGATGATTTGTTTTCTTTAGTAAAGAACAAAGGAGTGCTATCACAATTCCTCACTGTTCCTTTCAAAAAATTTTTTTCTTTTTTAGCCTTTAGAGAGTTATCTTAGCTGGTTTTTTTGGGGGGGTGTTTTATTTTTTAAAGATTTACTTATTTGAGAGAGTGCACGCATGTGCACATGGGCGGGGGGGGGGGCAGAGAGAGAGAGTCCCAAAGCAGACTCCCTGCTGAGCACAGACCCCTGACTCAGGGCTCAATCCCAGGTCCCTGAGATCATGACCTAAGCTGAAATCAAAAGTTGACCTGGCTTAACTGACTGAGCCACCTAGGTGCCCCAGGTTTTTGTTTTTGTTTTTTTAAGTAGGCTCCATGCCCAGCATGGAGCCCAATATGAGGTTCAAACCCACAACCATGCGATCAAGACCCGAGCCGAGATCAAAAGTCCGACTAAAGGGCGCCTGGGTGGCTCAGTCATTAAGCGTCTGCCTTCAGCTCAGGTCATGATCTCAGGGTCCTGGGATTGAGCCCCGCATCAGGCTCCCTGCTCAGCGGGGAATCTGCTTCTCCCTCTGCCTCTGTCCCTCCCCCTCCCCTCCTGCTCTGTCTCTCACTCTCTAATAATAAATAAAATCTTAAAAAAAAAAAAAAGAGTCCGACTGAGCCACCCAGGCGCCCCGAGTTATCTTAGTTTTTAATGCACTGAAATGCCCCTGAGAAATTACATTTATTGTCATTTATGCAGCATATAGCTGGACTGCAACGGGTGAGCCTTTTGAGAGCATCTAATACTGGAGGAAGCCAAGTCCTTCCCTGGCTTTTCATCTTGTGTGGGGAATGTATGCTCTGGATGGTGACCATGACAGTGTCTGTTGCATGTGCTCTCCACACGTGAGACATACCCATGACCCGCCCCGTATTTCTGGATTAGGGAGACCAAGTAACTTTTCCACAACAGAGTATCTTACAACCAGATACAGAAGTATCAAAAAACAACCAAAAGACAATAAATCATATGTACACCTTGAAATGAAGCATTTTGCTGTCATCCGTCTCTGAACTTCCACTTCTACAGTATATTTGCATAAATTACAATAAAGAAGAATTAAAAAGGAAAATTATCTTACCTTTTATGGAAACTTCTTAATTTTATATTCAAACAAAATATAAAAACATTTGGGGTTTTTTTCTTGAACTATATGTAACCTTAAGGAAGATTTTTTCATTCAGTAGAAGATTTATAATCTCTTCACCTGAAAAAGAAGAAAAAAATTTATTTTAAGTTCTGCCTTTGTAAAGTTAACTTGCCAAAAGAGTAGAGAAAAGGAAAACAAAAATCAGTATCTTAACTTAGTATTCAAATTATCAGAACATTTTATGATTAAGGAACTAAACTTTCCCGTCTTTGCTCATGCTACAGACAACAGTATTGATGATACACACCCATGCTCTAGCTGGGTAACTAGCTCAATGTTTGGAATGTCGCTCCAAAGAATTCACATGAGAAGGGTCTCCATGAAGTTGTCCAGTTTTGTAACTATACACCATCACCACGAGGATATGCACATCCCCAGGCACAAGATGACTGGAGAGCTCACTGATAATCCATTGCAACTTCTAGAAAAGTATAGAACCTGGGATTTTTCATTTTATATGTGCATGAAAGCCATGATTTTACCTTTTGAAAATTATACTTTAGCAATAGAGACAGGGGACGGCTCTAGAATATGAGACTTAGGAGACATAATCACTAAATGAAACATTTAGATCTTGAGTCCAATCAGAACAAATCAAATGTAATCACTTCTCATCAAGTGTATTTTCTGTTCTTAAATATCTGATATGAGTCCTCTGTCTGAGGACAACATGTTAAATGGATTTTTGGAACTAGAAGATGGAGTATGAGCTTGCTCCATCCATCCTATGCAACAAAACCTGGAATTGCAGTACCACCAAGAACAGTGCACCCCCACTTGGGGGAATTAAAAAAAAAAGGGACAAATCAAATATAACTTACATTTGAAGCTGCTGGGGAAATCTGAATAGGGACTGCTATTAGATGATATTAGGAATTACTACGAATTCTTAGTTGTAATGGGATATGATGGCTATGTTTTTAAAAAAATAAAAACCGTTTTTATCTATTAGAGAGAAAAAGTGAGTATTCATGGTAAAATAACATTATTCTGGGATTCACTTCTAAAATACTCCACCAGAACACAAGAACCAAACAAATTTTAAAAGTGTAAGAGGGTAAGGGACAGATGGGGGAAATGGCAAAGTACTGATCACCGTTGAAGCGGGTGGTGAGTATGAGTGCTCACTGGAATGCTTTCTGTATATCTGTGTATTTTTTTGTATATTTTTAAATTTCATATAAAAACCAAACCAAAAAAGACAAAGTTATGCTAGTAAGCCAGAAATAAGTCAGTGTTACCACCTTTTGAAATAGATAATTCTTTTTACATCTAACACTTCATAATTAAAATTATTAAGTTGAATAACTCAACACTGGCTTTTTAACACTTCATATGCAGTTTTCAAAAAAATGAAGTATTTCTGTAAGATTGACTTTAGGCCTGTTTATTCTGACTCTGAACTAATGTTCATTTGTTTGTATTTATGTTCAACTGGAGGAAAAGGGATTGCTAATCTACTATTGTTTATTTAATTTTTTTTTTTTACTTAGGTAAAATACTCACATGGCTCCAAAGTCAAAAGTACTTAAGAGGTGCCCCAGACCAACAGACCCACTCAATGGAGTGGTGGGGCTGAGAGCTGGACAAAGACACTGCAGGTCCTGCAGGCTGGGCTAGGGGTTCCAGCCGAGGCGGAACGAAGACCCTCCCCAAGCACGAGGTCCTGCAGGCTGGGCTAGGGGTTCCAGCCGAGGCGGAATGAAGACCCTCCCCAAGCACGAGGCACACAGCCAAGACCCGACTAAGGCCCTGCCTGCAGGGTAAAAATTACAACCCGAGCAAAGGCCACACCCAACACTAAGTGCAAAACCAAAACAGGTCTACTCAAAGAATAAAACCAATCTTGACAGGACCATAATGATCTTCCAAAAATCTAACTGTCTGCCAGAACAAAACTCAAGATATAAGCCAGATACCAACATATAAAAAAAGTTACGATACATACAAAGCAGCAGAAAATGTTAACTATAAATTTTTTTAATTAAAAAGCAGCTGGGGGGGGTGCCTGGGTGGCTCAGTCGTTAAGCATCTGCCTTTGGCTCAGGTCATGATCCCAGGAGCCCCGCGTTGGGCTCCCTGCTCAGCGGGGAGCCTGCTTCTGCCTCTCTCTCTACACCTGCTGCTCCCCCTGCTCGTGCTCACTCTCTCTGTCAAATAAATAAATAAAATCTTAAAAAAAAAAAAAAAGGCAGCTGGGTGGGGAGGGGAAACCTGTGTCGACTGAGCATCTAACTCTTGATCTTGGCTCAGGTTGTGATCTCCATTTCAAGGGACTGAGCCCTGCACTGGGCTGCTTGCTCAGCAGAGTCCCTCTCTCTCTCTGCCCCACCCCCCACTCGGGCTCTCCCTCTCTCTCTCTCTCTTAAAAAAAAAAAAAAAAAAAGCAGCTGGGGTGCCTGGCTGGCTCAGTTGGTGGAGTGTGCTACTCTTGATCTCAGGGTTGTGAGTTTGAGCCCCATGTTGGGTGTAGAGATTACTTACAAAAAAAATCTTAGGGGCTCCTGGGTGGCTCAGTCAGTTAAGCGGCTGACTTATGGTTTTGGCTAAGGTCATGATCTCACGGTGGTGAGATGGGAGTCCTATGCCGGGCTCTGTGCTCACTACACGGTCAGCTTCAGATTCTCTCTCCCTCCCTCTCAATCTCTCTCTCTCAAATAAGTAAATAAAATCTTTAAAAAATAAAATCCTTACAAATTTTTTTTAAAGCAGCTATTAGAAACAGACCACAGGATGTCTCACATGGTAGAATTAGCAGAAATAGACCTTAAGCAGCTATAATAAATATGTTCAAAGACTTATAGAAAAAGACAGTGATAATGAATGAAAAAACAGAATCTCAGAGATGGAAAGAAATGGACACTACACAGAAAAACAAATGACTAGTCTAGAACGGAGAGCGAAATATCTGAAATAAAAATATACACTGGAGAGACTTAATAAAAAAAATTGGGAGACTAAAGAAAGTGTCATTGAACCTAAGACAGAAACTATCCAATCTGAAGAGGGAGAAAAAAGTTTGTTTTGTTTTTTTAGAAGGGGGAGGAGAGAGGGAAAGAGAGAGAGATGGGCAGGCAGAGAAAAGGAGAATCTTAAGCAGGCTCTGCACCCAAAAAACGGTTTTTTAAAAATGAACAGAGCCGGGGGGCCCCTGGGTGGCTCAGTTGGTTAAGCATTCGACTCTTGATTCTACTCAGGTCATGATCTCAAGTTGTGAGACTCAGTGGGGAGTCCGCCTGGGGTTCTCTCTCTGCCCCGCCCCTCCCCCACTCATGCCTGTTCTCTTCCCCATTAAAAAAAAAATTAACAGCAAAAAGAAAGGAAGGAAGGAAGGAAAAAGAACAGAGCATCAGTGACCTGTGGGACTACCCTTGTAACTGGAAGTGGTTTCCCATACCTGTAACTGAAACCCCAAAGGAATATGAGACAAATAGAGCGTAAAAATACATGAAGAAACTACAGCCAAAATTTTTCCAAATTTTGTAAAAGAATCCCAAAAGAAAATACCTTACAAAAGTCTCACCCCAACCCTGTTCCTTCATCCTGCTCCCCTCCTCTCAATGTACCTATTTTTATTATTTTTCTGATTTATTGCTTCGCTGCAAATACATACTTTTATCATATCCTTTCGAACACTTCTTGTACAAAACTACATTCTATATCTTGGTTTTTTCCACAGAATACTTCCTGGGGCACCTGGGTGGTTCACAGACTCTGGATCTCAGCTCAGGCCATGACCTCGGGGTCTGGGATCAAGCCCCATGTTGGGCTCCGCCCTCAGGAGGGACTTGGCTTGAGACTCTCTCTCCCTCTCCCTTTGCCCCTTTGCTCACAAGTCCCTGCCAAATAAATAAATCTTAAAAAAAAAAAAAAGCCTCTTCCTTACTCCTTTCTTTTTTTCTTTTTTTAAGATTTTATTTATTTATTTGAGAGAGAGTGGCAGGGGGGCAGAGGGAGAGAGAATCTCAAGCGGACTCCATGCTGAGCCCCGAGCCTGAAGCAGGGCTCAATCCCACGACCCTGAGATCACGACCAAAGCCGTAATCAAGAGCTGGCTGCTCGGGCGCCTGGGTGGCTCAGTCGGTTAAGCGACTGCCTTCGGCTCAGGTCACGATCCTGGAGTCCCGGGATTGAGTCCCAGGTCGGGCTCCCTGCTCAGCGGGGGTCTGCTTCTCCCTCTGACCCTCCTCCCTCTCGTGCTCTCTATCTCTCATTCTCTCTCTCTCTCAAATGAATAAATAAAATCTTTAAAAAAAAAAAAAAGAGCTGGCTGCTCAACTGACTGAGCCAACCAGGGGCCCCACCTTACTCCTTCCTTAAGTGAACATTTTTACTGATTTTAAATACAGTATAAAGGAAAGCACACAAATCATAAGTGAACAGCGCACTGAATCTTCACAAAATAAACCCATTCGGGTGCCTGGGTGGCTCAGTCAGTTAAGCGTCTGCCTTCGGCTCAGGTCATGATCCCAGGGTCCTGGGACCAAGTCTCACATTGGGCTCCCTGCTCCGCGGGGAGTCTGCTTCTCCCTCTACCCTTCCCCCTGCTTGTGATCTCTCTCTCGCTCTCAAATAAATAAAATCTCAAAAAAACAAACAAAAAAAACCACCATCCATGCAGCCATACCATCCAGTTCAAGAAACTGGATTACCAGTACCCAGAAGTACCCCTCATGTCCCCAAAGCTGCCAACCACAGTCCTGATCTGAATTGTATCAGCAAAGATTCACACTCCTGTGGCAACTACACAGCACTCCTTTAGGTTGACTGACCCCTAGTGATGGACACATGTTGTTTCAGTGTTTTGCTATTACAAATAATTCTGCAATGAACAGTCTTTTGCAAAGTCATTTCATATTTTTGCCAACATAGCTTTAAGACAGATTCCTAGATGTGGGATTGCTGGGTCAAAGGACAAATGCACATATAAGTCTCCAAGATACAAATCCTCCTCCAGAGGCATGGTACCATTTTGCATTTTTACTGGCAAGAAGACAGTTTCAACACAGCTTTGTCAAAAGAACAAATAGTTAAAATTTTGGATTTCTGCCAATATGCAGGGTGATCAACTGTCCCAGTCTGCTAAGGACTGAGAGATTTCCCAAAACAGAGGACTTTCAGCGCTAAAACCAGGAAAAGTCCTGGGTAAACCAAGACTGTTGGCTACTCTACCAACATGGTGAGAAGTGGTATCTCCATATAGCTTTGGTTAGTATTTTTATTACAAAGAGCGGTAAGCACCTATTCAATTACGTAAGGTCCATTTTTATTTATTTTCCATAATCTATTCCCATCTTTTCCCCATTTTTCTCTATCAGGTTATTTTCTTTTTCTTCTCCATTTCTATGTTCTTTTAGTAGTAGTAGTAGTAGTAGCAGTAGTAGTAGTAGTAGTAGTAAGTAGTAGTAGCAGTAGTAGCAGTAGCAGTAAGTAGTAGTAGCAGTAGTAGTAGCAGCAGCAGTAGTAGTAAGTAGTAGTAGTAAGTAGCAGTAGTAGTAAGTAGTAGTAGCAGTAGTAGTAGTAAGTAGTAGTAGTAGTTAGTAGCAGTAGCAGTAGTAAGTAGTAGTAGTAGCAGCAGTAGTAGTAGCAGTAGTAGTAGCAGCAGTAGTAGTAGTAAGTAGTAGTAGTAAATAGTAAGTAGTAGTAGTAGCAGCAGCAGTAGTAGTAGTAAGTAGTAGTAGTAAGTAGTAGTAGTAGTTAGTAGCAGTAGCAGTAGTAAGTAGTAGTAGTAGCAGCAGTAGTAGTAGCAGTAGTAGTAGCAGCAGTAGTAGTAGTAAGTAGTAGTAGTAAATAGTAAGTAGTAGTAGTAGCAGCAGCAGTAGTAGTAGTAAGTAGTAGTAGTAAGTAGTAGTAGTAAATAGTAAGTAGTAGTAGTAGCAGCAGCAGTAGTAGTAGTAAGTAGTAAGTAGTAGTAGTAGTAAGTAGTAGTAGTAGTAAGTAGTAGTAGCAGTAGTAGTAGTAGTAGCAGCAGCAGCAGTAGTAGTAGCAGTAGTAGTTAGTAGTAGTAAGTAGTAAGTAGTAGTAGCAGTAGTAGTAGCAGCAGCAGTAGTAGTAAGTAGTAGTAGTAAGTAGTAGTAAGTAGTAGTAGTAGTTAGTAGCAGTAGCAGTAGTAGTAGTAAGTAGTAGTAGTAGCAGCAGTAGTAGTAGTAAGTAGTAGTAGTAAGTAGTAGTAGTAAATAGTAAGTAGTAGTAGTAGCAGCAGCAGTAGTAGTAAGTAGTAAGTAGTAGTAGTAGTAAGTAGTAGTAGTAGTAGTAGCAGCAGCAGCAGTAGTAGTAGTAGCAGTAGTAATTGCTAACACCCAACATGGGGCTCAAACTCACAACCCTGAGATCAAGAGTAGCACACTCCTCTGGCTGAACCAGCCAGGCGCCCCTCTATGAATTTTTTTTTTAAGTTTTTATTTAAATTCCAGTTAGTTAACATATGTGTTATAGTTTCAGGTGTAGAGTTCTTTCAACTATTAGAGATAAAAGCTCTTTGCTATGACTAAAATTCAACATATTTTTCTATTGTCATTTGTCTTTTGACTTTGCTTATGGTGATTTTTGCAATGCAGTTTTCTGTTGTTAATATAATCAATTTTATCAGTCTTCTTTTACTGTTTCTAGGTTCTGAGTCATAGTTAAAAAAGTTTTCCCCAGTCCTAAGTTATAAAGAAACTCACCTTTGTTTTCTTTTAGTACTCATATAGTTTAATTTTTTACACTATAATCTCTGATCTATTTGGAAGTAATTATTTCATTATTTATTTTGACTATACAAGAGTTAAAGAGAATAAGATAAAATACCCTAAGGTCTATGATAAACAAGACTATAATCAATGTATGAAACCTGTCTCCAGGAAAGGCATATGTCACATTTACCCCAAAACGCGTCCCATGTGCTACCACTCTGTACTGCTAGATTTTGTTTTTGTTTTCTTTAAACATTTTCTGTTCAGTTTAATACACTTGTCTGTAGGGTAATAAGCCAAAGAGAAGCAATTCTCCCATTTTCCAACAGCTACTGGAGAAAGCCCTGTATGGAAATGGAGGTAAAATGAAAAAAAAATGTTTTAACACCTAAGGAGACATCACACACTAAGAATCAATCTATCTCGTCAGAGAACTAAACCAAAATCTGAAGGAAGAAACTGCTATCTGGACAGACATCCCCAGGGTTTAATGAAATAAGGATAGTCACTCCCCTTCCCAAGGTCAAAGTTTCTTTTCACGTCTTTTTTTTTTTTTTTTTTAAGATTTTATTTATTTGACAGAGAGAGAGAGCACAAGCAGGGGAAGCAGCAGGCAGAGGGAGAAGCAGGCTTCCCGCTGAGCAGGGAGCCCGATGCAGGGCTCGATCCCAGGACCCCGGGGGATCAGACCTGAGCCGAAGGCAGACGCTTAACCGACTGAGCCATCCAGGCACCCCTCTTTTCACATCTTGACAGAGAAATAAAAGTTCTGAAATGAAATGGATATAAAATGGAAAGAGAATGTTTTAAAATTCAGGTCTCCCGTGGATATTACATTAAAATCCATCAGATCACACCTGTTCAGTTCTCCTACCTAAAAAAAGTTGTACCTAAATCTAATCACCCTGTCAATCTCTTTACTGGAAATATGAGAGAAAGGAACAAGTTAAACAATACAAAAGGAGGCAACTAGTGAAATCCAGAATGTGGGAGCTTACAGGACAAATAACCAAATTTCTCCAACAAACCAATGACACAGAAAGGGTAGGCAGCTCCAAGAATAAGGGATTTGAGAGACACTTAACAGTGTGACACTTTAACTTCGGTTCGAACCAACCAACTATAGAAGGCACTTTTTAGGCTGAGTATGGACCTGAGATCAGCAGGCATGTAAAATGGCATGATTTCATGATTTCTAGAATTTGCTTTTAAATACACCAGGAAAAAAAAAAAGATTGGGAGTACAGACAGGCAAAGCAAGACTGTCAGAATGTGGTAACTACTGAAACTGCAGAGGCCAATGGCAAAGGCTGCCCCAAAATGGGCCACTTTGGCATAAAGATTATTTTGAGTTAAAAAGTCATCAAAACCCAGCAAATCCAGGAAAAGCTCTTTACCTCCCCTTCAACTGCCTAAGAAGAATTTAGATAGAGGAGCTCCTCCAAAAAGAGCTATCACCATAGATAACTACATCATACTATGAACTAGGTAAGGCCGACAGGGAGAAATAGAGCAAGGCCTGTCTGATCCAAGTCCTCTCCGCGTCCCACTGTTCCTGAGTGGCAGCAAACATCTGTTTACTAAACATTTACTCTTTCTCACCTTCCTATGAATTGCATTCCTTCCCTTTGAAGTCCCAAAGCCCCGCCCCTCTCCTTAGTTCAGAATGACATGTATACTATGTTGCCTATCTTTGGAATTTCCATATCTGTTTGGATTCCCTATACATACAAAATTAAATTTTATTTTCTCCTGTTAATCAGTCTCATGTCAATTTGATTCTTAGTCTGGCTAGAAGGAGCTTGATGGGGACAGGACATTCTTGTTCCCAGACAAAGCTAAGTAAAGGGTATCTAGAGATTTGTTACCTAATTATCTCTATCTGTGCATATGTGTAGGTGTGTAATTACCCATCAGAAAACTCTGGCCTAGTGAGCCACATTCTAAGAGTCTTGGGGGACCTTAAAAGGAGATCACCAAATCTAAGGGAAGACAACTAGTACCCTTGCTACCCAGACCAGTCTCTGCCAAATGCCGAAAGGTGGGACTTCCCCTGGATGTGGGAGGCCAGGTTCCACCAGCTTAAGATGGAGCATGTCTAACCAGTCCCTGGAAACATGGTTGTTTGAAGGCTTTCTGGGACAAGTCACCCAGACTGGGTGGGGCTCCTTGGTGATTCAATCCTAGGAGGATTTTCAAAGACCATCCCCAGGAAACAGACAGTGGAAGTGTCCGACAGCAGAGGAATGGGAGAGACGTTACTTCATGAAAATAGGTAGTCAGGTTGTCTAATATTAAACTGATAGGAACACACAGTACAGTTGATCTTAGCCAAAAGGCCGAGAAGCAATCAGGTTGTCTAACAGGAGACGACTCAGCGATGTCTTGCATGGTCACCTAATGGAGTATCCACAGGAGGTCCAAAGGTTAACAGAGCTGAGCTTCAGAGTCTGACCTTCTAAGGATGATATTCTCTTCTCCCTGAGGCAGGTAGAGGGCCGTGGGCATCTATCCTCAATCACATCCTCAGCCTTAAAAAGGAAGGAGCTGCTGACACCTGCCACGACCCGGGGGAGCCCTGAGGACACTGTGCTGAGTGAAATAAGCCAGACCCAGAAGGAAAAATCCTGTCTGGTTCCACTTCTAGGAGGCACCTGCAGTGGTCAGACCCAGGGGGACAGAGAGTAGATGGTGGGGCCGGGGGCTGGGGACCGGGGAAGGATTGGGGGAGGAGATAGCGTGATAGGGACAGTTCCAGTTTGGGGAGACAGAAAAGTTCTGGACACAGGCAGGGGTGACTGGTGCACAGCCGGGTGAATGTGCTTAGTGCCTCTGAAGTGCACACTTAAAAATTATTAAAATGTGTGCAAGACTGTTGAATCACAGATCTGTACTTCTGAAACAAATAATACAACATGTTAAGAAAAAAAAAAAGAAGATAGCAGGAGGGGAAGAATGAAGGGGAGTAAGTCGGAGGGGGAGACGAACCATGAGAGACGATGGACTCTGAAAAACAAACTGAGGGTTCTAGGGGGGGGGGGGGGAATGGGTTAGCCTGGTGACGGGTATTAAAGAGGGCACGTTCTGCGTGGAGCCCTGGGTGTTATGCACAAACAATGAATCATGGAACACTACATCAAAAACTAATGATGTAATGTATGGTGATTAACATAACAATAAAAAATTTAAAAAATTATTAAAATAAGTTTTGTGTTATATATAATTTACAATTAAAAAATTAAAATAATTTTAATTTGGGGGCCCCTTGGGGCGCCTGGGTGGCTCGGTTAGTTAGGCATCTGCCTTCGGCTCGGGTCATGGTCCCAGGGTCCTGGGATCGAGCCCTGCATCGGGTTCCCTGCTCTGCAAGGAGCCTGTTTCTCCCTCTCCCTTTGCCTCTCCCCCTGCTTGTGCTCCCTCTCACTATCTCTGTCACTATCTGTCTCTATCAAATAAATAAATAAAATCTTTAAAAATAATTAAAAAAAAAAAAAAGAAGAGGCCTTGGGCAAGTCAGTTAGCCTCTCTCTGGGCCTTGGGCTCCTCATCTATGAAGGGTGAGGTAACACCCTACCTGGTACACTGCCAGTGAGAATTAACAGAAGAAATCAACGTAAAGATCTTAGAACAACACCTGACACACGAAAGGCCTTAGTCCATGTTAGCTGCTGTGAGTTTTTATTGTTATTAACCTATGGAAGTAACTACCAGAATTAAACAGCTATTAAGAGTTCAAAAACAGGGGCGCCTGGGTGGCTCAGTCATTAAGCATCTGCCTTCGGCTCAGGTCATGATCCCAGGGTCCTGGGATCGAGTCCCACATCGGGCTCCCTGCTCCTTTGGAGCCTGCTTCTCCCTCTGCCTCTCTCTCTCTGTCTGTCTCTCATGAATAAATAAATAAAATCTTTAAAAAAAAAAGTTCAAAAACAGGGGTGCCTGGGTGGCTCAGTCGTTAAGCATCTGCCTTCGGCTCAGGTCATGATCCCAGGGTCCTGGGATCGAACCCCGCATCAGGCTCCCTGCTCCAGATGGAGATCTCCCACTCCCCCTGCTTGTGTTCCCTCTCTCGCTGTGTCTCTCTCTGTCAAATAAATAAATAAAATCTTTAGAAAAAAAAGTTCAAAAACAGTTGTCTCTATGGAATAGAACTAGGGGAGGGGAAGGCTGCATGTAAGAACCGATCTTTTAATTAGAAGCCTCATATTTGTTACTTTGTTAACAATTAAAAATCCATTTCTTAAAAAAGCTCTATCAGAGAATAAGATATACAAATATATGGAAATAAACTTGACATTCTAGAGGACAACATTTCCTAGCACAATAAATAACTGGGGAAACAACAGAGAAAAACGATCCCAACACAGGTGCCAGTGAGAGCTTCCCCGGCCAGGGGGGTGTCTGGGAGCAGAGACTGGGAGGGGCCCGCAGGCTGATGAGGGAGCAGCTGCGGACAGCTGAGCCTCTCCTGCCTGCAGGTTTCTAGCTCCTGGCTCTGGTAGGTGTCCCCAGAAAAGGGGCCAAGAAGAAAGTGGAGCCTGTTCCTGGAGAGTGAGTGCGTGAGAGCTGCGGTCAGAGAACAGGAGAGCACAGCCTATAGCTAATTCCAGATGCCAGGAGGGTGCAAAGGAATTTTTTAGAAAGGAAGCCAGCTCTATTCAGAAGTGAATCCCCTAACCTCACACTTGCAGAGCAGGAGTCGTCTTACAGTGGCTACAGGGCAGTGCCCAGTCCCAGATTTCCAGTTCTTTGGCCACGTCCCAACGCAAGGGCTGCAATGCAAAGGGCTGCAGGGTGGGAAGGTGTTAAGGGGAAGGGAACTGCCAGACAGAGAAGACGGCAGGTGGAGCGACGTCTGCAGCAGGACCACAGGGCTGACCACGGGAGCGGGGCCAGGTCCATAGCAGACACAGGGCAAGGGGACACATCTGCCAGTATCTACAAGAAAAGCACGAAACCCAAATTTTCTTAAATCCCCAAATCTTCAAATGTTAACAACTAATTTAAATTTTTAACACCATGTGAGCCAACACTACAGAGAATAAGTGCATCTTCAGGCTGACGGTGTCTCTGCCGGAGAGCTAGCCTGCCTTCGTGCCCCCGCTGGCTCCAGCCTGGGAGCCACAAGGATGAGACGGGACCCACATAGAGGCAGTGTATCCACCTCACACCTGGCCTTCCGTGAAAACTCAACAACTTGCAGTTAGCCTGAGTGCCACTAACCCCAACAGCAGCCTGCTTAGGTGGCTGCACACTCCTGGGGCTTCAAGCTCCCAAAAGCCCCATTTCTCCCCCCCACTGATGGAGCTCAGTCTCAGAAAGGTGACCAACACATAGCCCCACCAGACACCTTGAACAAGAGCTGTCAGGCCTGAGCAGGTTCTCACCTTCTCCTGGTTTTCTCAAGAGCTTCCTCCTGGCTGTTGAGTATGATGAAGAGATGACTCAAAGGGAGAGCTGAAAACCTTCTGTCTACTCACTGCTAGTCGTCATGACCACTCTGCCTGGTTAAGGATGGAGCCTGCTGGCATTGTCAGCACACACCCTCCTCTTCCCTCCTGGAGACAAACACAGAGGCCCAAACAAAAAGCCCACCAGGGCGGCAGACCTGAGCATGGGGGGGTGGGGGTGGGGGCTCTCTGGCATGAAATCCAGTTTCCATCACTGACTAGTCTTGCAGTCCTGGGCATGTGCCCAGTGTGTGTGTGATGCAAGTAAAGATGGGACTCAGTGACAAGGAGCTATCATGATTGCCGCCACTTGGTCTAGGAAAGTGGCCAACACCAGAAGCCTCCCTGAGGCCCAGGGAGAAAAGGAGTCAACTACAGATCTTCCTCAACTTACAGTAAATGCCGAATACCTCGTGTAATGTACCGCCTACTGTCCTCAAGGTGAGGAACAGCACGGCTGTCAGGGTACCGGTTGTTGATCTCGCGATCACGGGCTGACTGGGGACTGTGGCTGCTGCCCAGCGTCACAAGAGGATGGTGCCACATACTGCTAGCCGAGGGGAAAGATCCAAATTCAAAATTCCAAGTACAGTTTCTGCAGAATGCGTACCACTTTCACACCACCGTAAAGTTGAAAAATCAAACGCTGAACCATTGTTAGATTGGGGTCTGCCTGTACGGGGAGCCAGAGGCATACCACAGCAAGGGCCCAGTGTGCACCCACCCACAACTAACACCAAACAGTGCCTGCACTGCATGTGTTCTCGGCACCGTACTCCTGGGAGAACCAGAACCAAGGGCAGGCAGGGCACACTCTGGGCCCGGATTCCTGGAAGGACAAGTAAGTGGAGACGTGCGGCTAAAAAGCGCTGCCAAACAGGCAGCATAAAATCCCAACAAGCACCAGGGCAGAAACCAGGGCAGTGGCCAGAGCGGAGTCCAAACAGAAGCACAAGACAACTAAGCCAAGGAACTCTGACTGCAGGCTGCACCTGCCAGGAGAAAGGAAAACAGCAGGAGCTGCTTTTATGGACATTTCACTGTTTGCAGGCACTGCATGAGCTCAGTACAACTAACTAACCACTAACCCCAGTTCACAGGTTAAAAAGCAGAGATCTCGATAAATACAGCACTGGCCAAGGCCACAGGTTAATAAATGTCAATTCAAAACTAGAACCCAGGGAGCCTGGGTGGCTCAGTTGGTTAAGCGACTGCATTAAGCTCAGGTCATGATCCTGGAGTCCCGGGATCGAGTCCCGCATTGGGCTCCCTGCTCGGCAGGGAGTCTGCTTCTCCCTCTGACCCTCTTCCCTCTCGTGCTCTCTCTCTCTCAAATAAATAAATAAATAAAATCTTAAAAAAAAAAAAAAAAAAAACTAGAACCCAGGTTGGCTGACAGCAAAGTCCATATTCTCAATCTCCACATGACACCAGATTCTGGCCCCGTCAATAAAGAAAAAAAGGAGGTATCAAAGGAGTTACAGAAAGGATTATGAAGATGGGGGGAGATGACATGAAGGTACTAACCAGGACTGAGCCACGAAAGGGACAGAGGAGGGTCTCAGAGACTCAAAGGGGAATGCGACCCTGAGGAGAGAAGGGCACGTCTCCAAAATGGAGCAGTCAACGGGTTTCTTTGTGGGGTGATAAATTATTCTGGAGTTACTGGTGCTGGCTGCCCTTGTGGATGTACTAAAAGCCACTGAACTGCATACATTAAAGGGTGATTCTATGGTATGTGAATTACATCTCACTGATGAAAGGGGCAGTCCATGGGCTGGCAGGTGGCAGTTACATTCTTGAAAAGGAGCCCTGAAAGGCTTCAATGTTGCTAACAGCCCACAGACAGGGCACTGGGCACCCTCTACTCAGCAACAAATGAAGAGAATGAGACACACAGCCCCACCCTCAGGAGCCTGACCTCTAGCAGATCTTCAAGGTCTCCACCCAGAGAGGGTCCTACCTTTAAGCCTGAGGATGGAGCAACTGTTTCCCTGTGCCCTGGGGCATTCTATGGACAGGGATAAAAATACCAGCTTCCCAGGGTGGATAGCAGTGCTGACTGGGGCAAAGCTCAGTGCATGGAACCTGCCACAGGCACGGAGCACACCGGCCTGTGTGTGTTAACACCACGATGGTTACGAGCGGAGGACGTGCCCTGTACAAAGGCACTGAGCCATGGCGGCCGCATCCTTGGCCCCGCATACAGCTGCCTGGTCTGCGGTCAGCCCCTCCACTTACTGACCTGATTACAGTTCTTAAACTCTATGTCTCAGTCCCCCAACTACGCAGTACAGATGAGAATGGTATATCTCTCAGAGGACAATGTGAGTATCAAGCAAGATAATCTGTATGAAGTGCTCAAAACATGGCTGGCAAACTAAGTGCCCAATAAACGTCCGCAGTTATCATTAGTCAGGGAGCAGGAGTTGGTCAAAGGCTTCCATGAGGAAACCTGGCTTGAGTTCTACTCATTTTATTTATTTTTAAAGATTTTATTTATTTATGAGAGAGAGCGAGCGTGCAAACACACGTGCGAAGCAACGGGGAGGGGCAGAGGGAAAGGCAGCAACAGACTCTGCTGAGCGGGGAGCCCAATGCGGGGCTCCATCCCAGGACCCCGGGATCACGATCCCAGCTGAAGGCAGATGCTTAAATGAGCCACCCAGGCGCCCGTTTTACTCATTTTAAATTAATGACCAGGGGCGCCTGGGTGGCTCAGTTATTGGGCGTCTGCCTTTGGCTCGGGTCATGATCCCGGGATCCTGGGATCGAGCCCCGCATCGGGCTCCCTGCTCAGCGGGAAGCCTGCTTCTCCCTCTCCAGCTCCCCCTGCTTGTGTTCCCTCTCTTGCTGTGTCTCTCTATCAAATAAATAAAATCTTAAAAAAAAAAACAAAAGCTAATGACCAGACATCTCAAGTGAACATTAATATAGCATAGCCTTTGAACTCTAAGAAGTTTCCCTCTCTTAAGACAACTGAGACAAATTTTATTTATTTATTTTTAAAGATTTTATTTATTTATTTGACAGAGAGACACAGCGAGAGAGGGAACACAAGCAGGGGGAGTGGGAGAGGGAGAAGCAGGCTTCCTGCGGAGCAGGGAGCCCGATGCGGGGCTCGATCCCAGGACCCTGGGATCACGACCTGAGCCAAAGGCAGACGCCCAACGACTGAGCCACCCAGGTGCCCCTGAGACAAATTTTAGATGGGCGCTAATTCTATATAGCTCCTTGCACCCAGAAGTCAGGTCAAAAAGAGGGAAAAAAAAGGAAGTGAAATCCACCTGCCCATCCTGTGACCCCTCTGACCTGCTGTAACCACCAGGGGGCAGCAGAGGACAGGTGCCGTTTTCAGAGCCAGCTTCCAGTCCTGCCCTCTAGGAACCCTGGGACAGTGTGTGAAGAAGCCCTATCCAGCCTCCCTGAGGCTGACAGAAGCCTGGAGAGAGCCCTAAAGACCCAGCCAAGGCCCCAGCCACATGGGAAGCCAGGCGGACAAGAGGAGCAGAGAGGAGCCATGCCAGGCAAGCCCGGCCCAGCCCAAACTGGGCTCAACCCACAGACTCATGAGCAAAAAGAAAGATTGCTATTTTAAGTCACTAATCATTGGGGTGCTCTGTAACAAAGCAATACGTAACTACCATAACAACCATTTTATTCCTTCTACTCTCTCAACTCTCCAATAACCTTACCCCTTAATTCATAAAAAACGCCAAAGGTCTCAAGAGGGAATTCTCCCATCTTCCCTCTATCAAATCTACCAACCCAAATCACCACATCCACTGCTTTCCTTCCCATTACAGTGGAGAAAAGGGTCCTTGCTCCCACCAAAGGCCAGTCCCTCCACCCATGCTCTGGACCCCACCCTTCGCACTCTCCCAAGATTGCTCCTCTGGTGTCTCCAGACCCTTGCCCTCCACTAGCATATTCCTGTCACTGTGCATGCACACAGGCACACACACCCCCTGCCCCACAGACAACATTTCTCCAATCCCTGTTCACAGCAATGCTTCCTGAAAGAACTACTGTCCCCAACCCCTCTCCTCCCATCTGGCCTCTCTCCCCAGCATGCCACCAAACTACTTTTGTCAAGGAAGCCAATGACCACCAAGGACCACCTCTCAGCCCTTCCCTCACTCTACACCCCACAGCTTGCCACCAGACTCTTAAGTACCAGCCTCTCTTAGCCTCCTTGACGCCATACTCTCCTAGTCTCCTCCAGCACCCAGAGCTACTCCAGGTCAGCTTCTATTTCCTGTGCTCACCTCCACAGTGGGCACACCCCAGTGTTTACCCTGGTCTCCCTCGTCTTCCCCTGTCAGGCATGTATAACGCAGGGTTTAAAAGTGCAGGTCTGGGATGCCTGGGTGGCTCAGTCAGTTAAACATATGCCTTCAAGTCATGATCCTGGAGTCCTGGGATCGAGCCCTATGCTGGGCTCCCTGCTCAGCAGGGAGTCTGCTTCATCCTCTGCCTCTACCCCTCCCCCTGCTAATGCTTGCATTCATGCTCTCTAACAAATAAAATCTTTTAAAAATTGAAAAAAAAAAAGCCTGAAAGTTCTAGCTCCAGCTCATATCAGACTAATCTTCTTACCACTAATAATAAACTGTACAAAATATAAAAAACAGCTCTTTGAAGGTGTTGGGGAACAACCAGAAACATGAAGAACCTGGAGGAAACACAATTACTGGAAGGAGAACGAACTCTGAGCTCCACACTGAAACGGCTTCTGACCTGACGGCACTTCCCAGCTCTCTCAGAACACGAGGCGACAGTACTAGATGACTGCAGGCTTAGCTGTCTTACTACAGGAGGAACAGAGGTCAGAGTTCAAGGCTATTGGAATGGCTAAAACTGGGCGACTGCCTTCGGCTCAGGTCATGGTCCCAGGGTCCTGGGATCGAGTCCCGCATCAGGCTCCCGGCTCCACAGGGAGCCTGCTTCTCCCTCTGACTCTCTCCCCTCTCATGCTGTCTCTCTCTCTCTCAAATAAATAAATAAAATCTTAAAAAAAAAAAAAGAATGGCTGAAACTGAAAGGGAAAATCCCATAAGTCTGCATAAAATTCCTCCCAAATCCTTGGCTGACTCCTAAACTGCACATGGTAGGAGGAGACACCAACAAATCAAGCAAAAAAAAAAAAAAAGAGTCAAACTCATAGAAACAGAGTAGAAAGTGGCTGCCAGGGGCCAGGTGCAGGGGAGACGGGAAGGCTGGTCGAGGGTCCACACTCTGAACTTGGAGACGAGTGAGGCCTGAGGGTGTGGTATGAAGCGTGGTGACTATGGCAGCTGACACTGTATGGAGTAGCTGGGATCTGCTGAGAGAGCACAACCTACATGTAAACACACACACACACACACACGAATACGGGAGGTGACAGATGCGATGATTAACCAGATAGGGAGAGTCCTCTCACAATGCATACATATATCAAATCATCATAATGTACTTTAAATAACTTATAATTTTGTCAATTTTATGTCAATAAAGCTGAAAAACACGAAGGAGAAAGCAACTGTTGTGAGGAGAAAGAGCTAAGCAAAGATGTCAGCAGCTGTCCAATCCTGGGGAGACAGAATTTGGAGTTTCAGTTCTGCCAAATTAGAAAGGTTTTCCATTAAAAACCTAGACAGGCCACACCTTAGAGGAATAAAAACCATGTTCCAGAACTGAAAGGTTATGTCTCAAAATTTAGAGCAAAAACAAAAGATCCACCCTACAGGCTACATGCTTCTATAGGATCAAGATGATCTCCCAAAAATTTAACAGTCTGCCTTCACAAAACTCAACACTTTATAGGAAAATAACCCAAAACAGAGTCTCTAGAATGTACCACCCATAATGTTCATTATAGAATTAAAAATTACTAGACATGCAAGGCAGAAAAATGTGACCCATGATCAAGAGAAAAAACAATCTACAGGACCCACAAATGACCATATGTTGGAATTGGCAGATGAGAACTTCAAAACAGCAATTATAAATACATTAAAAGATTTGGGGAAAACATCAGAAGGAATGAAGAAGAAAAGAATATTAGCAGAGAAATGCAAACTTGACAAAAAAAACAAAAGGAAGTTCTAGAACTGAAAAATACAGTATCTGAAATTAAAATGTTACTGGGTGGAATTAACACAATGAACACAAAAAAGACAACAGTGACTGTGAAAACAGAATAGAAAACACACAAATGTAAACACAGAGACAAAGAAATATTAAAAATAGAAACATATTCAACCTATGGGAGGATGTCAATCTAAAAATAAGTATCACTGAAGTCCCAGGAGGAGAGGGGAAAGGTTTTGGCCATTGCCTCTCAGTATTTGAGAGGCAATGGCCAAAAACCTTCCAAAGTTGATTAAATATACCAACACACAGATTCAAGGAACTAAGTAAATCCCTAAAAGGAAAAATACAAAAGCACTACACCTAGAAAATTATAGTTAAATTGAAAGAGAAAAAATTTTAATAAAAAGGAAAGTATTTATAATAAGAAGTAGGGGCCCCTGGGTGGCTCAGTTAGTTGGGTGTCCGACTCTTGATTTTGACTCAGGTCATGATCTCAGGGTTGTGGGGTGGAGCTCCACATCGGGCTCCATGCTCAGCGGGGAGTCTGCTTGAGATTCTCTCTCCCTCTCCCTCTGCCCCCCACACTCCACACACACACATGCACACTCTTTCTCTAAAAATAAATAAATAAATCTTAAAATATAATAAAACACCTCAAACACAGTAGGAAGAAAGGTTAAGAATGATACCTGACTTCTCATCAGAAATAACAGATGCTAAAAAACAATGGCATGAATTCTTAAAAGTGCTGAAAGAAAAAAAAGCTATCAACCCAGAGGTCTATGTTCGGCAAAAATATCCTTCAAAACCAGAGGATAAAGACCTTTTCATCTTCACTACAGAGAACAGACAGGGTCACCAACGGGGAGGTGGATGAGTGGATGGGGAAAATAGGGGATGAGGGTTAGAGAGTACACTCATCATGATGAAATAAAATAAAATAAAATGATAAAAAAATAAAGACCTTTCCAGACAAACAAAAGCTGAGGGACTCTGTCCCCAGCACACTCAAAATATAAGAAATGCTGAAGGAAGTGCTTCAGGCTGAAGAAAAATGATCCTATAGAGAAAACTAATCTTCAAAAAGGAAAGAACAACTTCCCAACTCATCTAAAGGGCTGGTATTACCAAACCAATGATATCATATAAAAAGAAAGTCATACGTAAATCTCTCTTATAAATATAAACAAACAAACCCTCAACAAAACACGAGCATATCAAATCTAGCCACATATAGAAAGCATTACACACCACATCGAGAACTTATCCTAAGACTGTAAAGCTGCTTTAACAACTGAAAATCCATTAACACACCATATTGATAGGATAAAGGACAGAAATCAAATAATCTCAGTAGATGCAGAAATAGCATTTGACAAAATCCAACACCCTTTCATAATTAAAAAAGAAAAAATATGGGGCGCCTCGGTGCCTCAGTCATTGGGCGTCTGCCTTCCGCTCAGGTCATGATCCCAGGGTCCTGGGTTCGAGCCCCGCATCGGGCTCCCTGCTCCGCGGGAAGCCTGCTTCTCCCTCTGCCGCTCCCCCTGCTTGTGTTCCCTCTCTCGCTGTCTCTCTCTCTGTCAAATAAATAAATGAAACTTAAAAAAAAAGAAAAAAGGGCCCTGGATTTCATTTAAAAAAAAGAAAAAATATTCCACAAAATAGGACTAGAAAGCAACTTCCTCAACCACTGAAGGCCCAGTATCACCACTTCCCTTCAATACTGTATTAGAGGTTCTAGCCAGTATAATAAAGCAAGAAAGAGAAATAAAAGGCATTAGAACTGCACAGGAAAAGTAAAACTGTCTTCCTTCAAGATGATATGATTATATAGGTAGAAAAATCCAAAGGAATATACAAACCCTCTTTCCTCTTGTGCTATCTCTCATTCTCTCTCTCTCAAATAAATAAAATCTAAAAAAGGAATATACAAACCTACTATGAGAACTGATAAATGAATTGAGCAAAGTTGCAGGATACATGATCAGTATACATAAACCAATTATTTTTGTATATTACAACAAATAACTTTAAAAAATAGAAAATGGGGAGCGCCTGGGTGGCTCAGTCAGTTGAGCATCTGCCTCTGGCTCAGGTCATGATCTCAGGGTCCTGGGATCAAGCCCCACATTGGGCTCCCTGCTCAGCGGGGAGTCTACTTCTCCCTCTCCCTCTGCCCCTCCCCACCCCCCGCTCATACTCTCTCAAATAAATAAGTAAAATCTTTAACAAAAAATAGAAAAAAAACTCTTGGGCGCCTGGGTGGCTCAGTTGGTTAAGCGACTGCCTTCAGCTCAGGTCATGATCCCGGGGTCCTGGGATCGAGTCCCACATCGGGCTCCTGGCTCGGCGGGGAGCCTGCTTTTCCCTCTGACCTTCTCCCCTCTCATGCCCTCTAATAAATAAATAATCTTTAAAAAAAAAACTTTTACAAGAAAAAGGGGGGGTGCCTGGGGGGCACAGTTGGTTAAGTGTCCAACTCTTGGTGTCAGCTCAGGTCATGATCTCAGGATTATGAGATGGAGCCCCACATCGGGCTCCATGCTCAGTGCGGAGTTTGCTTGAGAGTCTCTCTCCCTCTCCCTGCTCTTCCCGTTTGTGCACTTGTGCTCGCTCTCAAATACATTTTAAAAAAAGAAAAAGCAGGGCGCCTGGGTGGCTCAGTCGGTTAAGCATCTGCCTTTGACTCAGGTCAAGATCCCAGGGTCCTGGGATCAAGCCCCACGTCAGGTTCTCTGCTCAGCGGGGAGCCTGCTTCTCCCTCTGCCTGCAGCTCCCCCTCCTTGTGCACTTGCACGCACACGCTCTCTCTTAAATAAATAAAATCTTAAAGAAAAAGTGTCTGTCTTCACAACACTGGTGCAGGCAAAATTCTGTTAGGATACATAATAAACATAAAAAAATATACTGACAGGACAACTGGCTGGCTCAGCTGGAGAAGCATGTGATTCTCAATCTCAGGGTTGTGAGTTTGAGCCCCACACGGGGTGCAGAGATTACTAAAAATAATAATAAATTTTAAAAATATATATATTGACATATTTTTTTTACTTCACCCAAGTTAAAATTTTCTGTTCATCAAAAAACACCATTAAGAAAAAACAGGCAAGAGGTACCTGGCTGGTTCAATCAGTAGAGCATATGACTCTTGATCTTGGGATCATGAATTCAAGCCCCATGTTGTATGCAGAGATTACTCTTAAAAAAGTAAATAAAATTGGGGCGCCTGGGTGGCTCAGTCGGTTAAGCACCTGCCTTCAGCTGGGATCATGATCCCGGGGTCCTGGGATCAAGCCCCACATAACACTCTCTGCTCTGCAGGGAGTCTGCTTCTCCCTCTGCCCCACCCCCCATTCATGCTTGTGCTGTCTCTGAAATAACTAAAATCCTTTTTAAAAAGCAAATAAGGGTGCCTGGGTGGCTCAGTTGGTTGGGCGACTGCCTTCGGCTCAGGTCATGATCCTGGAGTCCTGGGATCAAGTCCCGCATCGGGCTCCCTGCTCAGCAGGGAGTCTGCTTCTCCCTCTGACCCTCTTCCCTCTCGTGCTATCTCTCTTTCTCTCTCTCTCAAATAAAAATAAATAAAAATCTTAAAAAAAAAAGATTAAAAAAAAACTTTAAAAAAAAAAGCAAATAAAATTCTAAAAAAAGAAAAAAATAGGCAAACCATAAAATAGAAAAAAATATTCACTCCTTGCACACAAATACACAAACACACATCATAAAGGACTCATAATCAGCACATATATATGTATATTTTAACTCTTAAAATGAACAATAGGGGCGCCTGGGTGGCTCAGTCGTTAAGCATATGCCTTCAGCTCAGGTCATGATCCCAGGGTCCCGGGATCGAGCCCTGCATCAGGCTCCCTGCTCCGCGGGAAGCCTGCTTCTCCCACTCCCCCTGCTTGTGTTCCCTCTCTCGCTGTCTCTCTTATCAAATAAATAAAAATTTTAAAAAAAAATGAACAATAAACCAACAATGCGGGGCACCTGGGTGGCTGTCAGTTGGCCGCCGGACTCTTGGATTTTAGCTTGGGTCATGATCTCAGGGTCATGGGATCAGCCCAAGGACTCTGCATTCAGCATGTCAGCTTGAGGTTCTCTCCTCCCTCTGCCCCTCCCCCCGCTACAGCATGCTCTCTAATAAAAATCTTTTAAAAAACAAACAATCCAATAAAGAGTGGATTAAAAACCTGACACCTCACAAGAAAAATGTAAGGGGCCAGTTAGCATATAAAAAGTTGTCCAGGGGCGCCTGGGTGGCTCAGTCGGTTGGGCGACTGCCTTCGGCTCAGGTCATGATCCTGGAGTCCCGGGATCGAGTCCCGCATCGGGCTCCCTGCTCAGCGGGGAGTCTGCTTCTCCTCTGACCCTCTCTCAAATAGATAAATAAAATCTTTTAAAAAAATAAAAAGTTGTCCACCAGGGGGCAACTGGGGGGCTCAGTAGTTAAGCATCTGACTCTTGATTTCTGCTCAGGTCAGCTCAGGTCAGCTCAGGTCATGATCTCGAGGTTGGGAGATCAAGCCCCATGACAGGCTCGGAGTCTGCTTGTCCCTCTCCCTCCTCTTCTGCCCCCCCCACCATGCTTGCGAGCGCACACACGTGTTTTCTCTCTAAAATAAATAAAATCTTTAAAGCGTTCACCAAAAATAAAACAAAACAGTTTTCATCATCATTATCTATCAGAAAAATGCAAATTACGGGTGCCTGGGTGACTCAGTCATTGGGCGTCTGCCTTCGGCTCAGGTCATGATCCCAGGGTCCTGGGATCGAGCCCCGCATCGGGCTCCCTGCTCCACAGGAAGCCTGCTTCTCCCTCTCCCACTCCCCCTGCTTGTGTTCCCTCTCTTGCTGTGTCTCTGTCAAATAAATAAATAAAATCTTTAAAAAAAAATGCAAATTAAAACCACAGTGAGATATCACTACTACCTGAATAGCTAAAATTAAAAAGACTGACAATTCCAAGGGCTGGCATGGATACGGAAAAACTGGAACTCTCATACATTACTGGTGGGAGTGTAAAGTGGCACCAGTTTGGAAAATAGTTTGGCAGTTTCTAAAAAAGTTAAACATATATCTATACTATGACCCAGCAATTCCACTCCTAAATATTTACCCAAAAAAAAAAAAAAATATATCCACAAGACTTGCATAAGAATCTTGACTTTAGGGGCGCCTGGGTGGCTCAGTTGGTTGGGCGACTGCCTTCGGCTCAGGTCATGATCCTGGAGTCCCGGGATCAAGTCCCGCATCGGGCTCCCTGCTCGGAGGGGAGTCTGCTTCTCCCTCTGACCCTCTTCCCTCTCGTGCTGTCTCTCACTCTCTCTCTCTCTAATAAATAAATAAAATCTTTAAAAAACAAAAAAAGAATCTTGACTTTAGTCATAATAGCCAAAAAAGTAAAAGCAACCCAAATATCCATCGATAGGAAAAGAAATATTTTCATGCAAATGACTACTACTCAAATAAAAAGCAAAAAATACACATACAAGTATTTTTTTTTTAAGATTTTGTTTATTTATTTGATAGAGAGCACACACCAGCAGGAGGAGGGGCAGAGGGAGAAGCAGATACCCGCTGAGGGGGAAACCTGATGTGGGAATCCATCCCAGGATCCTGAGACCATGACCTGAGCTGAAGGGAGAGACACTTAACCGACTGAGCCACCCAGGCGCCCCCAGATACAAGCATTTAAATCAATAAATCTCAAGGGGCACCTGACTGGCTCAATCAGTGGAGTGTGAAACTCTTGATCACAGAGTCGTGAGTTAGTGCCCCATGTTGGACACTGGAGATTACTTAAAAAGTAAATAAATAAATCTCAAAAGCATTACCCTGAGGAAAAGACGGACACATAACAGCATATACTTCATGAATTTGTTTATATGAAGTTGGAGGACCTACAAAATCAATCTGTAATGACAGAAATCAGAACAATGGTCACTTCAGGATTTGAAGGCTGGTTGTAGTAACTGAAAAAGGACACAAGGGAACTTTTAGGGATGACAGAAATGTTCTGTATCTTGACATAAGTGATGTACACACTGGTGTATACATTTGTCAAAATTCATCAAACATATTTAAGATCTGTACATTTCATTGGGTGTAAAATATTCTTCAATAATTTCTAGTGGAATATTTTTAAGATTTTATTTGAGAGAGTGCAGAAAGAGAGAGAGAGAGAGCACACAAGCAACGGGGGTAGGCAGAGGCAGAGGGAGAAGCAGACTCCCTGCTGAGCAGGAAGCCCAACTCAGGGCTCGATCCCAAAACCGGGGATCCCAACCTGAGCCGAAGGCAGACATTTAACTGACTGAGCCGCCCAGACGCCCTGTAATATTTTTAAAGAAATAAAAGACTAAAAAAATAAACAAAAGACTGCACATTCTGTGTTAAAAAGAAGGCTGCTTGCTGTACACAGATGGGACATGATTTCCAAGAAAACGATGGCTGAGGATGCTTGAGGAATGGGGTGAGAACGAGACTGACTCCACAATACCTACTTTGGTACCTTCCGAATTTTACTCTTGAGTTCAGATTACCCTGTGCCTGAGCCACCCACAGAAGGTGAGAGTGAAAAGCACGAGCTCTAGAGTCTGACCACCTCAGCTGAGTCTTGGGTCTCCCATTTATTTATTGTGACATTGGATACATTCCTTAATTTGTGCCTCGGTGTCTTCATGTGAATATTAATAGGAATATCAAAAGTAACTACCTCATTAAGTCGTTTTAAAAAGTAAATGCTTAGGAGGCAGACGGGGAGGAGGGTGGGAAAAAAAGTAAATGCTTACTGGTTTAGGTGTCAAAATACAAAATTTAGCACTGGTTTTCACTCTGGTTTATAGAAAATTCTGCACAAGTCATGTACCTCCTTTCGTCAAAATGTGTGTTATATCTCACAAAGATACAGGGATAATAAAAGGTAAAGCACTTTGTTTAAAATAAATAAATAAGATGGTATATGTGATGCACTTTAAAAAGTGCCTGGGCTTGTTTTTCTAAATAAAGCTTTATTGGAACACAGACGTATACACACAAAAATGCCTGGTACATAATCAGCTACCATTATTATTCAAAAATTTTAAACAGTATTTTCAAAGTTAGCCTTTTCCTTAACCAAAAGAAAAAGGAAGGGGGGGGCTTTAGTCAGCTGTCTGAGATGTAAATCCTGAGTCAATCATCTATTTGTTGTATACCTGCTTTTTCATCTGTAAAATGGGTGATAGTAGTTCCTATACCCTAGAGTTCCTGTGAGGATTAAATAACTCGTATAAAGCATTTTAGGCTGCAGCACACAATAAATGGTCAATATGTTGTGCTGTGTGTCTGTGTAAATATACTGCCATTACCAAGCCTTTAAACATCACCCCTGTGCTGAGGTCCCGTTTACCTGCATCCTGAGCTCTCCTCTGGGCTCCAGGTTCTTCTGCCAGGTATCTTCTTGCTAATGACCCTTGGGTGTGTCAGACTTCTCCCACTACTTTGAACCAAGAGAAAACCTTACTTTCCACCTCCAACCTAGAATAACGCCCTGCTCCTGCCAGCACCCCACCCTGCTTCCCCAGCTCAGTAAACAGTGCCAGTCCACCCATCTGTGCCACCAAGAGGCCAGAAATCACCCTGAGCCCTCTCCACGCATCTGCGAGTCCCACAGCTCTGCCTCCAAACACCGAAGTAGACCTGCAAGGTCTAAACCACAACTACGCCCACACACCAACACCACCTCTCCCCCATCCCCGGTCCCGCACGGCTCAGGCTCACGGCCGGCAAGGAAAAGCCTGACTCCGGCGACGGCCCTCTCTGGCGCCCGTCCATCTCCCCCTGGCCACGTGCTCGTCTCCTCTGGGTTCCTGCCGAAGATCCAGCAGCGGGCCGCGGCCTGTGCGTGCTCTCGCCTGGGAGACCCTGCCCACCCCCCAGCTCTCCTCTTAGCTGGCTGCTTCTCACCTTCCAGAGCCCAGCTGACGGGAGTCAGAAAGTCCAAGATGGAAGAGAACCCAGAAAGCAAGCAACGTGAAGAGGTAAGAGCTGAGAGTGTCCGCGAGGCCACAGGAGCCGGTGACAGCAGGCTGGAGAAGGCCACGGCGGCAAGGCAGGTGGGCAGAGCGACCGAAGGGGGAGGGGTGCAGCGAGGCAGGGAGGCACGGGAGGGACCGAGCGCGGTCAGTAACTGGTGGGCGACGCAGACAGGCCCCCAGACAGCACGCGGCAGGCTGGGCGGGTGCGGAAGACGTGCCGGCGACGGCTCAGGGAACCGCGGCAGGGGGCCGGCGAAGGGCACGGGGGGAGGCGGAGCGGATGGGGCGGGAGGGAGGCGTGGGGCACTGGGGGGAGCAGGCCACGGGGGGCGACAGGCCGGAGAAGGGAAGCTACGCGGGCGGCAGACAGAGGGGCAGCGACGACCGGGCGCTGGGGAGGGGAGTCCCGCGGCAACAGGTGCGCAGCGCTGCCCCGTGGGCCAGGGCCCCCCACGGGCGGGGGGAGGGAAGGAGCCGTCGGAGGGGCGCGGGGACACGGACACACGCGGCAGACAGGCGAGGAGCGCACCCCCGACGGGGGCGCAGGTGGACCGTGCCTCGGGGACACGGAGTGGGGGAGGCGAGGGGGAGACGTGGGGGTGGCTGGGGCGAGCACCGTGGGGGGGGACACCGTGGGGGGGACACCGTGGGGCGAGCACCGTGGGGGGGGCCCGTGGGGGGGACACCATGGGGGGGACACCGTGGGGCGAGCACCGTGGGGGGGGACACCGTGGGGGGGACACCGTGGGGCGAGCACCGTGGGGGGGGACACCGTGGAGGGGGACACCGTGGGGCGAGCACCGTGGGGGGGGACACCGTGGGGGGGGACACCGTGGGGGGACACCGTGGGGCGAGCACCGTGGGGGGGGACACCGTGGGGGGGACACCGTGGGGCGAGCACCGTGGGGGGGGACACCGTGGAGGGGAACACCGTGGGGCGAGCACCGTGGGGGGGGACACCGTGGGGGGGGACACCGTGGGGGGACACCGTGGGGCGAGCACCGTGGGGGGGGACACCGTGGGGGGGACACCGTGGGGCGAGCACCGTGGGGGGGGACACCGTGGGGGGGACACCGTGGGGCGAGCACCGTGGGGGGGGACACCGTGGAGGGGAACACCGTGGGGCGAGCACCGTGGGGGGGACACCGTGGGGGGGGACACCGTGGGGCGAGCACCGTGGGGGGGACACCGTGGAGGGGGACACCGTGGGGCGAGCACCGTGGGGGGGGACACCGTGGAGGGGGACACCGTGGGGCGAGCACCGTGGGGGGGACACCGTGGGGGGGACACCGTGGAGGGGGACACCGTGGGGCGAGCACCGTGGGGGGGACACCGTGGGGGGGGACACCGTGGGGCGAGCACCGTGGGGGGGACACCGTGGGGCGAGCACCGTGGGGGGGGACACCGTGGGGGGGACACCGTGGGGCGAGCACCGTGGGGGGGACACCGTGGGGGGGACACCGTGGGGCGAGCACCGTGGGGGGGGACACCGTGGAGGGGGACACCGTGGGGCGAGCACCGTGGGGGGGACACCGTGGGGGGGGACACCGTGGGGCGAGCACCGTGGGGGGGGACACCGTGGAGGGGGACACCGTGGGGGGGACACCGTGGGGCGAGCACCGTGGGGGGGACACCGTGGGGGGGGACACCGTGGGGGGGACACCGTGGGGCGAGCACCGTGGGGGGGGACACCGTGGGGGGGGACACCGTGGGGGGGACACCGTGGGGCGAGCACCGTGGGGGGGACACCGTGGGGGGGGACACCGTGGGGGGGACACCGTGGGGCGAGCACCGTGGGGGGGGACACCGTGGGGGGGGACACCGTGGGGGGGACACCGTGGGGCGAGCACCGTGGGGGGGACACCGTGGGGGGGGACACCGTGGGGGGGACACCGTGGGGCGAGCACCGTGGGGGGGGACACCGTGGGGGGGACACCGTGGGGCGAGCACCGTGGGGGGGACACCGTGGGGGGGGACACCGTGGGGGGGGACACCGTGGGGGGGGACACCGTTGGGGGGCAGTGCGGTGGGGGCCACGGACGGGGTGAACACTGACGGGGCGGACAGACACTGGTGCGCCAACAGCGGGGCGGTCACGGCGGGGGCAGCGGCGGGCGCGGCCGGGTCGGCGGGCCGGGCTGTGAAGAGCCGCGGCGGGCGGCCGCACTCACCTGCCCCGCGGGCCGGGCGTCGCGGCGGCTCCTCGGAGGCCCGGGTGGAGGCCAGGGCGCTGGCGGAGGCGAAGCCCGGGCGACCTGGGGCTATCCGCACGCACATGGGCCCGGCCGGGCGCGGCGCCCACGGACACGGCGCCCACGGACACGGCGCGGGCCGGCCAGCGGCTCGGGACCGGCTCAGGCCGCGGGCGGCGCTAGGGTCGCTCCAAAATGGCGGCGGCGGCGGGAGCGCGCGCGCACGCACGCCGGGGGCGGTGTCTGGCGCGGGGGCGCGCGCGCCGGGGCGGGGCCGAACCTTGGGGGCGGGGCGGCGGCGGCGGCGCCCTTCTCCTGTCAATTTTTCTCTGAAGTACTACCAAATTTCTGTACAAGCTTAATTAACTTGTTTTGGGATAATGCCATGTCAGCAACAGAACAAGCCCTCCAGAGGCCTGAAATGATCTGCGGGTCACACACCTGGGACAGGGGTCTCCCCGTTTTCTGCCGGCTTCCTCTGCTTGAAGCCTTCCCCCACTGGATGCTCCCTGAACTCCTTGGCACCTGCGGTGGGCACGGCCATGGCAAGCGTGAACGGTCACCTGTGTGCCATGCGCAGGTCCCTCTGCGTCCTGTTTCCTACCTGGACGGGGAGCCACCAGACTCACTCTTTTTTCCAGGTGCCCCACGGGTGCTTGAGTGTTTTGCACATTGAAATGTGTGCCCAGTTAATTCAATCAAACTGATCTCTAAAATGAGATTTATTGGGCGCCTGGGTGGCTCAGTCGGTGAAGCTCTGCCTTCGGCTCAGGTCTTGATCCCAGGGTCCTGGGATCGAGTCCCGCATCGGGCTCCCTGCTCCGCGGGGAGTCTGCTTCTCCCTCTGACCCTCCCCCTGCTCATGCCCTCTCTCTGTCTCACTCTTCCTCTCAAATAAAATCTTTTTAAAAATAATAATAAAATAAAGTACAATGAGATTTATTATTTCAGGAGTCAGCGTGAAGAGCGGGGAAATGTTGGAAATGGAAATCGAACACCTAAGGAGTATCTAGCACGAGCTGCATCCCCTCCAAATTCACCGTGCGCTCGGAAAAAGTGGATCCGGGCCGTTGCTATGCCAAACTCTATCAGCAGAGGGTGCAGGAGAGACGCTGCGGGAGAAGGGGCTCATTCTGGGGCTCGCTCCGCAGGTAGCAGGCACCACCTCCAGGTTCGGTCTTCCTGCGGCCAGTTGCTGCGGACGGCAGCTTCTCCAGCACCCCCTTGGGGGCTATAGAGCAGAATGTCTCTGGTGAGACATCTGCCCCTGAACACTTTCCCCCAGCATCCGCAGGGCAGATATCTAGCAAGTTCTGTAGGGTCAACTTCCAGGAATTAGGGGTTAAAAAAAAGATCCGTTGGAACCTGGGAGGCTCAGTGGGTTGAGCATCTGACTCTTGGTTTGGGCTCGGGTGGTGATCTGGTGGTTGTGGATTGAGCCCTGTGTCTGTGCTCAGTGGGGAGTCTGCATTAGATTCTCTCTCCCTCTCCCTCCTGCTCACTCTCTTAAATGAATAAATAAAATCTTAAAAAAAAAAAAAAAAAGCATTAGCCCTACAAGCAAGAAGAGAAATGCCCTGCACACCTGCAAGTGAAGGACCCTTATAGTAGAAGCTGGCGGAGCCATGGATTGAGCTGCAGAATGGGGCCTCAGGGCCAGAGGGCTGAATGCCAGAAATGTTCCCACTGTTTTTTCTGCTGTGTGAGTGCCCGCAACCCTCTGTCTGTTTTGTTGTTCTTCCTGTGCTCAGGCCACAGTGCCTGAGGTCAGCCTGGGCCCTTCTCCTCTTAGATTCCACACTAGATTTATCAGCAAGTCCCTCCACTTTTAAATATGGCCAGCTCTGCACAACCACACACCAGTCCAAGACCAATTTCTCTTACCTGACTGGTAACAGCAGCCTCCCAATGAATTCCCTGCTTCTATCCTGGATTCTTGCTACAGGCCGGCTTACATCAACATAGCACCTAGAGGGGTCCAATGAAAACAAGCCCATCACATCCCTCCCCCAGCTCTTCTCTCATACAGCCAGAAAGCCGAGTCCTTGCTGTTACTCCAAGGCTCTGTGTGATCTGTTCCCGTTTCCCCTACTCTGCCCCTCGTTCATTTGGTTCAGTCGTGATAACCTCCTGCCACAGCCCACTTGCCCATGCTTTCCTCTAGTTATTGCTCTGCTTACTTCCTCCTAGATCTCACTCTTTTGTCCCCTTCTCAGTGAGGGCTTCCCTCATCTCTCTATTTCAAATCTCAAGCCTACATACACCCATGCACACCCATGTCCATGCACACATACACACCTTATAGCCCTTCCCTGCTTGGTTTCTTCCCCTTTGTCTCTGTAGTCATGGTCCAATAAGGGGACAGAAACCACACAATGACTTCAACAGAGAAAGCTTGATATAAAAATTATCGATAGCAGGGGACAAATTACAAAGGAGCGAAGAGAACTCTATATTCAAGAAAGGACATAACTTGGAAGGGAGGTCCCCTCCCCAAGGTGGGAATTCATTCTGTGTTGCTGGGTTGTGTGACTGCAGCCCAGTGGATAACAGAGACATTCTCTGGGTTGTCCAGGGATAAAGGTGATATGAGTAGAGGCTGATGGACAAGAATATACCCCTCCAAGCTGCAGGCCAGTTCTGCCGAGGTGTCCGTGGGACTCCCTGAGAATCTGCCCACAAGGCTGATGCTGAAACTCGGTGGGAAGCCATTCACAGACCACTGCATGTCTCCCACATGTAGCTCTGGCAGCTACAGAAGAAAAAGAATGCACACCTAAACCAGGAAGTCCCTCTCCAACACTCTCTATGGGCAGAACTTAACATCTTACCAAATGCAGAAGAGAAATGTTTCTAGGATCCAGCTCCATTATTGCAGAGCAGGGAAGCCGAGGTGGGTTTGGAGCTGAAGCATAAATGGAAAACAGGTAGAGTCTGACCTCTGGATAGTCAGTTTCCATTTGCATCCTTTCAAACATATTTGAACTTCCACTCAACAAAACAATGCTATATTTTTGCCTAACAAGATACATCTGTCCTTACTGCAAGTGAAGAATGAGCATTGCAAATGAGCACATCTGCCACTGTATCTATGATTGGCTGCATTCATTACTCTTCAAATTCAGTCACTGTCCCATCAAGTGTTCTCTTATGCTCTTATGTTAAAGTGAAATGATAAAGCTAAACTCTGACCACCTGCATATTTTAAAAACTTGAAAGGAGAGAGAAGAAAATGGTGAGTAGAGACAAGGAAGGACTGAACATGCAGAGAGAAAATATGTACAGCGACCACAATTCTTGTTTCTGTCAGTGCTCACTGAGACATAGTGGTATGTACGGCTCCTTCCCAGCCTTATCTTCTAAACTGCTTTATAGCATACACAAAGCAGCTAAACAGAGCCAAGCTGAATTCAGTATTTCTGACACAGAAGGATCAACTAAAATAAATTCTACCATGAAGAACACCAAATGCAAAATTATTCACCGATACATTGGAAAAAGTAAAACTGTGATGTAAAATGAGTGCTGCCTAGGGGTGCTGGGCTGGCTCAGTCAGTAGACTATAGGAGTCTTGAACTCGGGATCATGAGTTCAAGCCCCACATTGGGTGCAGAGATTACTTAAAAATAAAATCTTTTTTTTAAAGGTTTTATTTATTTATTGACAGAGAGAGAGAGCGAAAAACAGAGTACAAGCAGGGGAAGCTGCAGGCAGAGGGAGAGGGAGAAGCAGGCTTCCCGCGGAGCAGGGAGCCCAACGCGGGGCTTGATCCCAGGACCCTGGGATCACGACCTGAGCCAAAGGCAGACGCTTAACGACTGAGCCACCCAGGCCCCCAAAATCTTTTTTTTTTTAATATTTTATTCATTTATTTGTCAGAGAGAGAGAGAGCGGCAGGCAGAGGGAGAAGCAGGCTTCCCACTGAGCACGGAGCCAGCCCGATGTGGGACTCGATCCCAGGACCCTGGAATCACGACCTGAGCTGAGGGCAGACGCTTCAACGACTGAGCCACCCAGGCACCCCTTAAAGATACAATCCTCAATAAAATAAAATAAATGCTACCTCTGGAGCGCCATCAGAACAGGAGGGACTGTGGTCCTATCCTGTTCTGCAAGAACCCCATAGTGCTGCCAGGCAGAGGCAGGGCATCACAAGACCACTGCCCCACAGACCCACAGAAGAGAAACACAAGGTGATCCACACCTCTGTACACCATTACCACATTCCTGCACATCAAAGACAGAAAACCATGAAAGCAGTAGAAGTAAAGGGTAAGAATGATACAATTAATAGCGGAAATCTAAGAGACAATGAAGACCATGAGGCAATAAGATGGCACATTCAAAGTGCCAAAGGAAAAGTAAAACCTGTCAATGAAAAAATTCTATACCCGGGCTTTTGGCTTTCAGCTCAGGGAGGCAAAGGTGCAACTTTCTTCGGTCGTCTGGAATCCGGGTTCATCCAACACCAGCCACCTCCGCCATGCCGCCTAAGTTCGACCCCAACGAGATCAAAGTCGTGTACCTGAGGTGCACCGGTGGCAAAGTCGGTGCCACGTCTGCCCTGGCCCCAAAGATAGGCCCGCTGGGTCTTTCTCCAAGAAAGGTTGGTGATGACATCGCCAAGGCAACCGGTGATTGGAAGGGTCTAAAGATTACGGTGAAACTGACCATTCAGAACAGACAGGCCCAGATTGAAGTGGTACCTTCTGCCTCTGTCCTGATTATCAAAGCCCTCAAGGAACCACCAAGAGACAGAAAGAAGCAGAAAAACATTAAGCACAGTGGAAATATCACTTTTGATGAGATTGTCAATATTGCCCAACAGATGCGACACCGATCTTTAGCCAGAGAACTCTCTGGAACCAATAAGAGATCCTGGGGACTGCCCAGTCTGTGGGCTGCAATGTAGATGGCCGCCACCCTCATGACATTATAGATGACATCAACAGTGGTGTGCTGGAATGCCCGGCTAGTTAACTACAAAGGAAAATGTTTCAATAAAGGATCATTTGACAACCAAAAAAAAAAAAAAAAAAATTCTATACCCGGAATGATGATCCTCAAAAATGAAGGTGAGATCAAGATATTCCCAGACAGGGCGCCTGGGCGGCTCAGTCGGTTGGGCGACTGCCTTCGGCTCAGGTCATGATCCTGGAGTCCCAGGATCGAGTCCCACATCGGGCTCCCTGCTCAGCGGGGAGTCTGCTTCTCCCTCTGACCCTCTTCCCTCTCGTGCTCTCTACCTCTCATATAAATAAATAAAAGCTTTAAAAAAGAAAGATATTCCCAGACAAACAAAATAGAAAACTCATTGCTGACAGATCTGCCTTACCGAAATACCAAAGCAGTTCTTCAAACTGAAAGGAAATGGGGCGCCTGGGTGGTTCAGTCGTTAAGCGTCTGCCTTCGGCTCAGGTCATGATCCCAGGGTCCTGGGATCGAGCCCCACATCGGGCTCCCTGCTCGGCGGGGAGTCTGCTTCTCCCTCTAACCCTCCCCGCTCTCATGCTCTCTCTCTAATTTTCTCTCTCTCTAATAAATAAATAAAATATTTTTAAAAATATTTTTTAAAAAACCCACTATGATTAGTATGCTAAGGGCTCTTATGGATAAAGTAGACAGCATGCAAGAACAGATGGGCAATCTAAGCAGAACAACGGAAATCCTGAAAAATGCTAGACAACAACAACAAAAATGCTAGAGAAAAGACACTGGAGCAGAAATGAAGAATGCTTTTTGTGGGCTTACCAGACAGGACATAGCTGAGCAAAGAATCTCTGAGCTAGAGGGTATGTCAAAAAGAATTCTTGAAAACTGAAAAATAAAGAGAAAGACTGAAAAAAACAGGAGAGAATATCCAAAGACTATGGGACAACCATAAAAGGTATAACACATCTGTAATGGGAACACCAGAGGGTAAAGAAAGGCAGGAACAGAAGAAATATTTGAAATCAAGGGTGCCTGGGTGCCTCAGTCGCTAAATGTCTGCCTTGGGCTCAGGTCATGATGCCAGGGTCCCAGAATCGAGCCCCACACCGGGCTCCCTGCTCAGAGGGAAGCCTGCTTCTCCCTCTCCCACTCCCCCTGCTTGTGTTCCCTCTCTCGCTGTCTCTCTCTGTCAAATAAATAAATATTTTTTAAATATTTGAAATCATTCCACATTGTACAAAATGTTCTAGCCAGGGCAATAAGGCAAGAAAAAAATTAAAGGCATACATATCAGAAAGGAAGAAGCAAAATCATCTCTGTTCACAGATGATATGATTATCTATTTAAAAATCATAAGGAAAGGAGTTTCTGGGTGGCCGATTTAGTTGAGTGTCCGACTCTTGGTTTCAGCTCAGGTCGTGATCTCAGGGTTGTGAGATTAAGCAACATCCCCTCCCCTGCGCCCCCCAAGGCACTTTCTCTCAAATAAGTAAATAAAAGCTTTAAAAACAATAAAAATCATAAGGACTCTACAAAAAAAAAAAACCCTACTAGCAGTAGTAAGTAGTTTAACAAGGTCAGAGAATATAAAATCAATATATAAAGAACAGTTATATTTCTATATACTAGCAACAAGCAATCTGAACATTTTTTTAAAAGACCTTATTTATTTGAGAGAGAGAGAGAACACAAGCAGGGGGAGGGGCAGAGGGAGAGGGAGAAGCAGGCTCGATCCCAGGATCCCGAGATCATGACCAGAGCCAAAGGCAGATGCTCGAGCAACGGAGTCACCCAGACGCCCTGAACATTTTTTTTTTTAAGATTTTTTATTTAAGGATGCCTGGGTTGTTCAGATGGTTAAGCATCTGCCTTCAGCTCAGGTCGTGATCTCAGGGTCCTGGGATGGAGCCTGCTCCTGGCTCAGCAGGGAGTCTTCTTCTCCCTCTGCCTCTCCCCCCAGCTTGTGCTCTCTCTCTCTCTCTCTCAAATGAATAAATATTTTTTAAAAGGTTTTTTATTTGGGGCGCCTGGGTGGCTCAGTTGTTAAGCCTCTGCCTTCAGCTCAGGTCATGGTCCCAGGGTCCTGGGATCGAGCCCCGCATCGGGCTCCCTGCTCAGCAAGAAGCCTGCTTCTCCCTTTCACACTCACCCTGCTTGTGTTCCCTCTCTCGCTGTGTCTCTCTCTGTCAAATAAATAAATAAAATCTTTTAAAAAAGGTTTTTTATTCATTTATGGGGCGGGGAGCAGAGGGAGAGGGAGAAGCAGATTCCCCTACTGAGAGCTGGATGCTTAATTGACTGAGCACCCAGGTGCCCCTGAAAATTTTTAAGAAAAAAATTCCATTCACAAGAAAAGTGTAGTTGAGTGGATGGGTGAAATAGGTGATTGGGATTAAGAGTACACTTACTGTGATGAGCACAGAGTAATATATAGGATTGTTGAACCACTATATTGTACACCTGAAACTAATATAATGCTGCACGTTAATTATACTTTAAAAAAAAGAAAAAGTCCATTCACAATTGTATCAAAATGACTAAAATTCTTAGGAATAAATCTAACAAGAGTGTACAAAAAAGAGTTGATGCAGCAGGCTAAACACTTACCCTTAGAAAAATCCTGCCTACTAACTTAACCCTTGGCAGGCATCTGGGAACCTGGATTTCGGGAGAGCTCCCATCACTCCAAAAAGTGATCAGAGTGGTTCATAATGTATAAACTGTACAAACAATATGATTTAAAAAAATTTTTTTAAAGATTTTATTGATTTGCCAGAGAGAGCACATGTACAAGCAGGGGGAGAGGCAGAGGGAGAAGCAGGCTCCCTGCTTAACAGGGAGCCCGATGCGGAACTTGATTCCAGGACCCTGGGATCATGACCTGAGCTGAAAGCAGCCACTTAACCAACTGAGCCACCCAGGCCTCCTAAACAATATGATTTATACTGACTATCCGTTTTCTTTCTGGGTATCTGGAATTTGGGCAGGTACCTGGTAGAGGCTGCCTATCTGACCAGCCCTGTAGTGAGTTGAATGGTGCTCCTTCCCCTAAAGATATATTCCCCTAAAACCTGTCAATGTGACCTGTGGAAAAAGGGTCTTTGCAGATGTAATTAAATTAAGGATCTTGAGATAGATCACCCTTGATCGGGGGGGGGGGGGCGGCCATCCTAAATCCAAAGACAAGTGTCCTAAGAAAAAGCGAGAAGACACAGAGGACAAGTTGATGTAAAAATAGAGGTAGAGATTAGGATGATACATCTACACTCCCACCAAGGTTTTCAGGCAGCAATCAAGTTAACAGAGAGGTCTGGAACAAATTCTTTCTCGCAGCCTCCAGAAGGATCCAAACCTGCTGACACCTTGATTTCTGACTTCTGCCTCCCAAACTGTAAGACAATACATCTCTGCTGTTTTAAGCCACCTAGTCTGTATCCATTTGTTACAGCAGCCTTAGGAAAGAGACAGGAACTCCTGGTAAGCATCTCTAACGAACTTCCCTGATTGGCAACATTTCACACCCTTTATCACAACTCATTGGGACATTTAAGTGCCTCCTCTGGGACTCCACTGAGAGAGGACCCTGGAGGCTGGAGGCTGGTTTCCCCCAAACTTTCCCCCCAAGAGTCTTTTCTCTTTGCTGATTTTATTTTGTATCCTTTTACCGCAATAATGATATAATGTAATAATATAGAATGACTATGTGCTGAGTCCTGTGAGCCCTCCTAGCAAATTATTGAACCTGGGTGTGATCTCCCAATTCCCAAGCAATAAAAACATTGCTAAGAAGAATTAGAGAAGACCTAAATAAATGGAGTGAAATGTCATGGCCATGTCATGGTTAGAAGACCAACATTATTAAGATGGCAGTTCTCTCCGAACTGATCTATAGATTGAATGCAATACCCGGGAAAATTTCAGCAGGTGGTCTCTTATTTTTTGTAGAAATTGACAAGCTAGGGGGCACTTAGGTGGCTCAGTCTGTTAAGCATCTGCCTTCGGCTCAGGTCATGATCCCAGGGTCCTGGGATTGAGTCAGGCTCCTTGTTCAGTAGGGAGTTGGCTTCTCTCTCTCCCTCTGCCCTTCCCCCTGTTCGTGTGTTCTCTCTCTTGCTCTGTTCTCTCAAATAAGTAAAATCTTGGGGAGCCTGGGTGGCTCAGTCGTTAAGCATCTGCCTTCGGCTCGGGTCATGATCTCTGGGGTCCTGGGATCGAGCCCTGCATCAGGTTCCCTGTTCAGCAGGAAGCCTTCTCCCTCTCCCACTCCCCCTGTTTGTGTTCCCTCTGTCACTGTGTCTCTGTCAAATAAATAAAAATAAAATCTTTTTTTTTTTTAAAGATTTTATTTATTTGACAGAGAGAGACACAGTGAGAGAGGGAACACAAGCAGGGGGAGTGGGGGAGGGAGAAGCAGGCTTCCCGCGGAGCGGGGAGGCCGATGCGGGGCTCGATCCCAGGACCCTGGGATCATGACCTGAGCCGAAGGCAGACGCTTAACGACTGAGCCACCCAGGTGCCCCAAAATAAAATCTTTTTTTTAAAAAAGTACTAGTTAATAATACATACTGAAGTATTTAGGGGTGGAGAGCATTGATGTCTACAACTGTCTTTGAAATTAATCTAAAAATAAGATGGACTGATGGAGACACGAAAAGGACAGACGTAGAGATAAGGGTAAAACAGATGTAACAAAATATTAATTACTGATGTAGATTCCAGGTGGTAGGTAAATGGATGGTTGCGGTACAGTTCATTTATCTTTTCTGTATATTTGAACAATTCATAATAGAATACTTGAAAACATTTGATTGCAGGTCACTGTGTAAATGGTAGCAGTTTCTCTATCTTGATTTATAAAATGATGGCATCTTAAGTTCAATGACGTGATCATTGTAAAAGATAACTTTGTGTGTCATCAAATATCTAGGTCCTTCATTTTCCATGCATTTAGGTTGGGTCCATGTGACTAGCTTTGGCCCCTGGACTTTAAGTAGTGATACAGACATCACTTGCGGACCAAGGCAATTAACAACTAGCAGACCTCATTAATCTCCTGTCCACTGCCAGTGACCTGGGAGGCATGCATTCGGGAGGTGCAGACAGTGAAGGAGAGCCACCTGACTCCCCACCAGGCCGTGCGTTCGTGGAAAAGCCACGAGGACTTGGGGGCTGTTGACTCCGGCCTGGGCTAGCTTAGCCTAACTTTGGAGTGGGAGCTTTCATACAAACTCAAATACATACGGCACGTCCGATCAGGTAAGTTACTGTCTTAGCTCCAAACTTGCCCTTCGGCGGTGTGGGGCTGCTGCGGCCTCGGCAGCCACTTTTCGGGGGACACATTTTTGCAGGCCAGGCTCTGCCCAGTGCTAGCGCTCGAGGGAGACGGGAGGCCAGAGGGAGCGGGGACTTGGCCCGGCAACCTCGCGTCTCCATCGCGGCACAGGTGGCTCGAATGATAGTTGTTAAAGGCATTCTATTCGGTTTCGATCGACAGGCCTGAGCGTGCAAGGCAGCCCGGGTCACAGAAATACTGGGGAGCAACGGCCGCAGGAGGAGAGGCAGAGGCGGGCGCGGGCAGCACGCACGGAGGCGCGGCCCTGGAGACAACGATGCCCCGCTCAGGGTTCGGATACGAGCCCAGGACCTGACACCCTGTGCGGACCCCACACCTCGAGGCGACCCCAGGGAGGACAAGAGCGGGAGACCCGGCATCGCTACCAATGTTCCAACTAGGCTGGGCTTCGTGTCGGGCGGCTGGCAGGGTGTCAGCAGCGACCATGCACGTTGGTTGTGAAAGCCGGCCGCGCACGCTCCCGCCAGCCTCCACGCCACACCCTTCTCGGGTTTCCCGGCTCGTCCCAGCTGCGCCCCCGGAAGCCCCAACGCCCGCCTGACCCGACTTCCCAGGGTCTCCCACGGCGCCGCCACCGCCCTCCCGGAAGTCCCTCCTCTTGGCTCCGGCCGCTCTGGCCCGAGCGGGCCCTTCTCGCTGGTGGGCGGGGCGCCGCTCCGCCGCACGGCGCTCCTCCGGCCGCCAGGGGCGCGGGGACCGTGGCAGGGCCCCTCTGGCCCGCGGCGGCCGCTCTACTGCTCCGCGGCGCGGTCCCTTCCGGTGCCAAGGCCGCCGCCTCCGGGCTGTTCCCCCGGCAACGGCTCGGAACCGTTCCCCCGGCAACGCGCGGCGGGCGCAGTCCCCACAGCCATGGACCCGCTGTCCGGCGCCGGGCCTCGCCGGGCTCGCGGCCGCCTGGGCGCGGCGTCCCCCGGAGCGCGGGCTGCGGCGGCGCCCTGGGCGCGCTTCTCGGCCTGGCTGGAGTGCGTGTGCGTGGTCACCTTCGACCTGGAGCTGGGCCAGGCGCTCGAGGTGAGCGGGGCGGCCGGGCGGCGGCGGCGGCGGCGGCGGCGGGGGGGAGGGGGGCCTGCTCTGTAGGCCGCCGGCAGCCCGGGAGCTGTGTGCGCGGGAGGAGCCCTCGGGCCGACCCCCCGGGCGGCCTCCTCCTCCTCCGAAGCCCTGCGCCGGACTTGCCCCCGGGATGCAGGAGACGGGGGCCCTGCACTTGGGATAACCAAAGCGGTGCTCTTGATTTTTCCCGGGAAAATCCGCCTCGTCTTTCTCCTCCGCTCATGAGCTGCGGAACCTCCTCCGCTCGGGTGCTCCAGCCAGAAGCCCGGGGGGCAAGCAGCATCGGAGACGCGTTAGCCCGTTGCCGTCCCCCCTCCTGACTGTCCTTCACAGTCCGAGCTTTGTGGCTCTCCTGCTTAAAATCCTCCCGCACCTCGTCGTCCACGTAGAATCAGACCCAGACTCCTTGTCCCTTTCCAGCCACGCCCGCCGTCCTTCTGTGCGCCAGCGGCAGCCCCCTCACCGGGCCTGGGGAGTTCCCATCCTGGGCAGCCTCCCTTCCTCCGTGCGTCTTCACGCACGGGTGGAAATGTGGCCAACTCAGGGAGGGAGGCCTCCCGCAGGCCTGTCGGAATGGGCTTGCCTCCGCTCCGAAGGCCGGGGCACAACACCGGGGAGCTGTGGAGAGCTGGGCTTCGCCACACTGTCAGAAGGAACTTTCTGAGAGCCTTAGAGCTAGGACACCCCGGACCGCAGATGGCTGGGACGGGGCTGAACCGCCATTTTCGGGAAGCCAGTGCGGGGGTGGAGGGAAGGGGTGTGTTCTAAGGCTCTGCTGAACCCCGAGAGGCTGTGGGAAATCCGAGTCTTCTAAACAGAAAGGGCCGACCCTTACGGAGGACTTTTGCATCCCAGCACTGTGCCCAGCTCCCTATGGACACCCCGTTCCAGCACCGCCATCCCCACCAGGTGCGCATTACTGTAGTAGCCCCACTGGTCGGAGAGACCTGAGCAGAGAGCTGAGATGATCTGCCCCGTGTTACAGAGCCCACGTTCTTGCCGTGGCCCAAATTGCTCCTCAGAAAATCACGAGAAGTTAAGAGATTCTCCTGCTTCCTTAAGGCACTCTCCCGTACATCTTTCTAGAACTTAACCATTTAGAAAGCTAATTCTAGGTGAGTACTGTTAAAGGCTCTGCGTGCTTGGGCTTCGGAGCCTTTGGTGCGGTGACACAGCTCTGGCAGGGGGTGTTGGGGACCCAGGGCCCCTCTAAATCACCAAGTCTGTGTGGGAATTGGGCCATGAATCTATCAGACAGTCCTCATCAGGTTTGCCTCTTGATTGGGGGTTATTTCATTTGAACCTTCCGGGTTTTGAGGAGCACCTGCCCCATGCTCACTTATTCACAGCTTGGACTGCCTGAGCACCGCAAACACCCCAGCATTGTACGAGGTGCTGGGCTGCCTTCCAGGAGCTCATGGCCCGTAGTTGCTCTGTGGACAAATGCAGCTCAGAGGAAGAGGTAGGGCATGGCCAGTCTTGGAGGGTGGGAAGGGGGCAGCCGGGCAGGGGAGAAGAGCCTGCTTCAGGTAACCTCTCCCTCAGAAAAGCCAGTAAAAATAAAGGCAAGGAGCTGTCCATTCATTCGTCCAATAAACCAAGTACTGAGCAGCCAGGCCCTACAGCACCAGTGCTGGACATGGGGAAAGCAGAGTTAGGCGAGAAGACAAGGCCCTGCCCTCCAGGAGTTCACATTCTGTCCTAGAGACAGTGGTTTGGGACCCCCAGCGCACACAGGCTATGGGGGGCAGGGGGGATCCAAGCCGATAGGTACACTGAAGCCTACAGGTGAGGCGGAGGAGGTCAGGCAAGGCCTTGGGGGATGGGGGCGATGGGAACCTGTGGATCAGCTGAGGAGAGGGTCTGGCTCCGCCCTCCCAGCTCTCCACATCCCAGCACATCTGGGAAGCCTGTGGGGTGAACTCTGGCTGGAGGGCCCAAAGAGGCCCTCTCCACTGGGGTGTTCATGCCCTCCCAGGACATAGCTCCCACACTGCACAGTCCCAGGACCCTTTACAGTCTTAAAAATTATTGACCCCAAAAAGCTTTTTGTATGGGTCATACCTATCAACGTTTACTGTATTAGAAGTTAAAACTGAGAAAATTAGGGGTGCCTGGATGGCTCAGTCGTTAAGCATCTGCCTTCAGCTCAGGTCATGATCCCAGGGTCCTGCTCAGCCAGGCGCCTGCTTCTCCCTCTCCCACTCCCCCTGCTCGTGTTCCCTCTTTAGCTGTTTCTCGCTGTCTGTCAAATAAATAAATAAAATCTTTAAGAAAAATGAGAACGTTTAAAATACTTACTAAGCTATTGTAAAAAAACAAATACTGTATGTGTTAATATAAATATTTTCATGAAAACAACCCTATTTTTCAAAACAGAATTTAGTATCATTTGACACTTTCACAGACCTTTTTCTTTTTGAAGATTTTATTTATATTTAGTGAGAGAGTGCATGTGAGTGACTAGGCGGAAGGACGGTGGGAGAGGCAGGGGATCTTAGGCAGAATCCTCGCTGAGCATGGAGCCTGATGTTGCGGGGCTTGAACTCAGGACCCGGATGTCATGACCTGACCTGAAACCAAGAGTCGGATGCTTAACCCCCTGAGCCACCCAGACGCCCCCTACTTTTACAAACCTTTTAAGCATCTGGTCAGATAGAAGAGAGCTGGATCCCCACATCAGCTTCTGCTGTGTACCCTGTGCTAGTGTGTGGGGCAGCCTCTGGGAACAGCCCTGCACACAAGTAACAGGATGAGCGTGAAGGAGGCAGCTTTGACGTCGCGGAGTCCTAGAGCTCCCTGGGACACTGAAGCGCTGTCCTAGAGAGGTGCCTTCTCGAAGGACACGTGGCTACATCTGTCTTCCTCAGGGATGGCTGGGCTCCAGGAGCAGCACTGGTGCTGGCTGGCTCAGCAGAAACAAGGCCTTTGTGGGCCTGGGAGGATAGGGTCCTCGGGCAGCACAACTCCTTGCTTTCTGCCTGACGGCCGGCTCCATTCCTTTCCTCCTTGAGGCATGGCTCAACTTGGCCTTCCCTTTGGTCTCTGCTCCCAGGAGAAGCTGCACCAGGCCATAAACATGGGTTCCCTGGCCATGGATGCAGAGGCCAACGTGGCCTGCTTTGATGCTGCAAGACTCCTGTGGCTGTCAGACCAGATTCGGACCCCTGACCTCAGTGTGAGGCCCATTGCCCCAGCTGCCAGGCACCCGCCTTTTCTTGGCCCTCTTTGACACGGACACCTGAGGGCTTGGCTGAGTGGTCCTGTGGCTCCTGCCCCTCCTGGGGCTGTCCCAAGGTGCCTCTGTGGGTCTGGTCCCGTAGACAAATCCCTTTCAGCTCCTGTCCCTTCTCTTAACGCTTCCTTCTTGTTGCCCCCTGAGCTGACATCTCCTTGAGGTCTCTGCACGACCTTCCTGTTCTGTTCTACCTCCACGATGTGTTTTCGGACACATCGCAGATACTGTATTTGGTGAGGGTGTACTCGCTGCCGCGGCCAGGACTCCCTGTCCTCAGGACGCTGGTGTGCGGCAGAGGGGACAGAAGCGAGGCACAGCGGCCCGAGCAAAAGGACAAGAAGCTGCATCATTCTAACGTGGCACTGCCCTCTATTGGGGGTTCAGCCAACACCCCAGGAGAAGCCTCATTTCAGCTAAAACCCAGCTCCTCCTCAGTGTTGAATTTTGGAGGACAGGGCAAGTAGGGGCTGCCTCTATGCAAGCCCGAGGCTCCTGACCCCCTGTGGACTCCCAGCACTGCCCCTTCCAGAGAGCACAGGTCAGGGCAACAGCAAAGCCTAAGGCACCCCCACTCCCCAGAAGACACCTCAGAGGCCCACTGGGAGTGAGGGCTATGGGGCCACCTGCCTCTTTGGTACCCTACAACGAAATCCATTCTGGCCTTGGGCCTGTGCATAGAGCTGCTGAGCCTGAGAGCCAGGCCTCAGCCCGCTGCTCCTCTAGGATGTGGCCTGCTCCTAGATCCCTGAGGGCCTGCTGTTGACCCTGCTGGGGCCCAGGGTGCTCTCCTAGGGTTCTTGCTCCGGGGGGAGGGGTACAGGCCAGAAGGTCCCGGGTCCCTGACTAGCAGAGGTTGAGGTGACAGCACGCAAGGTGCTGTCAACAGGCATGGGTGCCACGGTCTTAGTGACATCTGAGGCCAGACCAGGACATGAGGAAGCCAGCCAGGCCCTATCTTGGGGAGCAAGCCTGGGGGAATGGTGCAGGCTAAGACCCTCTGGCTGAGTAGAGGCGTCCCGGAGGTGGAGGGAAGGGGAGGCGGAGGCCAGCAGGCAGATCCCTGTGATCACACTCTAGAGGAGAGAGGAGGCCACGGGAGGGTGCTCAAAACCACCTTCTGAAGCTGGGGGACAGGAGAGGCGGGGAGGCCCGGCCACAGTCCGCATGAGGGGTGTGAGAAGGAGTTGGGGAACTGGCCCCGGTGTGGGAGCCAAGACAAGGGAAGGATAGAGTGGTCTCATGCTGAAAGGGCCCAGAGGAGGAGGTGGGGGGCAGGACCAGCACGGCAGCCCCTGCCCAGCTGATGGTACCAAGTGCTCTGTGTCCCTGCAGCTGGTGTACCCCAGTGACTTCCGGCTCACAGACAAGGAGGTGGGTCCTGGCCCTCCTGGGAGCAGACGTGGCCCTGAATTGAGCCAGCCCTCACCCGGTTTCCTGTGTTTCAGAAAAGCAGCATCTGCTACCTGTCCTTCCCTGACTCCCACTCAGGTAGGCAGCCCCAACTGGGACATTGGCTCTGGGGCTGGGGAGTGGGTAACAGGTGGAAGGTGGGAAATATGGCTGTCCAGGGGGCCCTGTGGCCCGGGCCTGGGCATGACCACCACCAGCGTCACTGCCTGTCCATGCCAGCCCCACTGCCCGCTCCATGGAGGCACCCAGAACTCCACCCTGCAGCAGTTGTGGTTCGGTGCCCCCGATTTTCAAGGAAAGAGTGTCTCTGGGCAGAGTGATCAGTGGGGTCTGGTCCCTTTCATCCCACCACAGTGGCCACCAGGAACTGGGTCCTGGCCTTTGCTCTTCTCCGGGGCTTAGGTGTCCAGGCAGCCCTGTTTTTCTGTCACAGAGCAGCTGACTGGGCCCCACTGGGGTGGGGTCTCCCAGTGTCCTCTCTGTGCTAGCTGACTGTACCGATGTGTGCTGTGTTTATTTTGAAACTCTCAGGTACAGGAATTAGGGCACAGCCTTCCTCGAAGGCTGGGCTTTCTCTCTGGGGTGTTTACAGCCCAGTCTCTGGTCCCTTCCCCGGCATGCTGGCAGGAGAGGTCCCAGCCCTGACATGGGCTGGTGGGGGCTGCCTCCCCTTCCAGGCTGCCTCGGAGACACTCAGTTCAGCTTCCGCATTCGGCAGTGTGGCAGACAGAAGAGTCCATGGCATGCCGAGGACTGGCACTACAACAGTGGGGCGCCCGTGTCGTTGCAAGTGAGTGTGGGCAGCCTCTCCCCAGAGGCCAGGGTTGGGCAGTGGGAACAGCCAGTAGGATTTCCAGTGCTGCAAGCCCCGCCGCCCCGTGGGACTGGCACCCCAGCCTGCATTGGGGGTGGGCTAGCTCTCCCAGGCCTCTGAGCTACTGACCACTGTCCCCGCAGAGATGTTCCCTGTCGAGGTGTTGGCCACCTTCTGAGCCAAGGACCCCCAGGCCTGACCCCCATGGCTGTAGCAGTCTTGGCAGGAGGTCTGGGTGGGCGGGAGGGAACCTGGGCAGTGGACTCGGCCTGGCTGACACTGTTCCTTCCAGAGGGAGCCAGCACACTACTTTGGTTACGTGTACTTCAGGCAGGTGAAGGACAGCTCCGTGAAGAGGGGCTACTTCCAGAAGGTGAGCCACCTCACTGCTCTGGGGTGGTGCTGCCGTGAGTCAGGGCTGGTGGCCATCAGGCTAGGGGTCCTGAGCCTCCAGAAACGCCCACTCCTCCTGAAGCGCCTCGCCACTTGGCACTGGGCAGAACTCACTGCCCTGGGCCATGTAGGCCGCCCTGCCTGGGCAGCAGGTGAGGGGTTGGGGGACGGGTGCCGCTGTACCCAGCTCTCCTGCTGGCCCTTTGGGGAGTGGGCCCTGCTGCCCTGCCTTGCCCGGCACAGCACCCTGGCCCTCTGTCTCTGAGCTCAGGATATCCCTGCTTCTTGCTGCTGACTGGGGAGGGGCCCTTGTCACCCGTTCAAGATTAGGACAACTTCCATCTTGAACTCAGACACCATAAGCAAAAGCTGCTTGACTCCTCGGGAGATCATCCCAGAAATCTTGGCCATGTGCATTTCCCTTTGAAGGCCCAGGGCCCAGCTGTCATCTGAGGTTTCCCTGCCTTGTCTGAGGCAGGCTTTGGGTTTTCTTCTAATAACTCCGGGGTCCAAGTTGGCCCATTCCTATGGGGTTTGTGGGATGCACTTCCCTGGGCAGACTCTGGATGAGTCTGGGATTCCATCTCACTGGCCCTGTGGGCCCTGCAGTCTCTGGTGCTGGTGTCCCGCCTGCCGTTTGTCCGGCTATTCCAGGCGCTCCTGAGCCTGATTGCCCCCGAGTACTTCGACAAGTTGGCCCCCTGCCTGGAAGCGGGTGAGTGGCTGTCAGGTGCCGCCAGCGTGCTTTCACCGTCCCAGCCACAGCCCCCAGTGGCTTCGACAGGCTCCTGACGCTAGTCCCCTGTGCCCACAGTGTGCAGTGAGATTGACCAGTGGCCAGCCCCTATGCCTGGGCAGACTCTGAACCTGCCTGTTATGGGAGTCGTCCTCCAGGTGAGGGCTGGCCGTCGGGGGAGGGAAGGCGCCAGGTTTACGGAGACACCCACGCCCATCTGGCAGCTACTCCCTTTTGCCCTCCAGGTTCACGTCCCGTCCAGGGTGGACAGGCCCGAGCACAGTCCTCCGAAGCAGTGTAGCCATGAGGTGGGGGCCCTGTTCCTGGGTCGGGGGTGCCACACCTCCCACCTCCCCAGGCCTCCCTGCCCTCCCTAGGGGCCTGCCTGCATCTTGCTGTGGGGCTAGGTGCCCCCCACCCTCTCCAGTGCTGTGGGGGTGGGGAGCTGTGCAGGGCAGGGGCTATAGCCCCCAGGAGTCTCCTGGGGTGAGAGGTGCTGCTTGGGGCTTGCAGGGTGCCAGCCTTGCCCTCGGCCTGACCCCACCCGCTCCTCCTCTCAGAACCTGCTGCCCGCCCCTGTGGTCCTCACCAGCGTCCATGAACTGGACCTGTTCAGGTGAGGCCTGTAGGCTGCTGCCTGTTGCCTGAGTAGGTGGTCAGGGGACCTGTGAGGTAAAGCCTGTGCAGGGTGGGGGCTGCCAGAGGGACGGCCTATCAGAAGTGAACCCTTGGCCAGTTCCATGAGGGAGCGTTGTGCAGAAGAGAAGCCCAGGGCCCTGCTGCCTCTACCCAGAGGGCAGGAAGGTGTCAGAAGTCAGGTGCAGGGAAGGGAGCTGCTGCCTTGGGAGATACTCACTGCTCCTCTCCAGGAAAGTCTGTGAGGGAGCCAGGCTTCAGAGACCCAGCTGCCCTGTGCTGCCAGCTTATGCGTGGGGGTGCAGGGCCAGGTGCGTCGTCGGAGTGTGGGGCGGCCCTAGGCACCCCCTCAGTATCTTCAGAGGTCCTCGCGGCTTTCCTCCAGGGCAGTGTTCACCTAGAGCTAGACCTGCCAGGGGCAGGGAGGGTCAGGGCTGGGAGCCCCCACCCCTGCTGACTGGAGGCTGGCACTAGGTGCTTCCAGCCTGTGCTGACCCACGTGCAGACTCTGTGGGAGCTCATGCTCCTCGGGGAGCCCCTGGTGGTCCTGGCACCCTCGCCCGCCATGTCCTCAGAGATGGTGCTGGCCTTAATCAGGTAGGCTGGGTGGCAGAGGGAGGGGGTCGGGGGCACCTGAGCGGCCCTGGCTCTGCTTATAGCTCGGGCTGTGCCCCCGCCCCGCAGCTGTCTGCAGCCCCTCAAGTTCTGCTGTGACTACCGCCCCTACTTCACCATCCATGACAGCGAGTTCAAGGAGTTCACCACGCGCACGCAGGCCCCGTAAGTGCCCGGTCCATGCCCCGTCCTCCACCTGGGCCCCACCACCCTGGGCCTGCCTCTGCCCCTTCTCTCTCTCTCTCTCTCTCTCTTCTCTCCTCTCTCTAGACCAAACGTGGTCCTGGGAGTCACAAACCCTTTCTTTATCAAAACACTCCAGCACTGGCCCCACATCCTCCGTGTTGGAGAGCCCAAGATGTCAGGTGAGGCTGGCCTGTCTTCTGCCCGGGGGACCTGGGGAGGTGGGGCCTGGAGGGCTCTGAGCCTGTGGCGGGTGGAGCTGCGGCACTGAGGCCCAGCGCTGGGTGTGTTCTGTAGGGGATCTTCCTAAGCAGGTCAAGCTGAAAAAGCCCTCTAGGCTGAAGACCCTTGACACCAAGCCAGGTGTGTGCCCCTTGGGCCGGAACCCCTGCTCTCCTCCAGAACCCAGGCAGTGGGCTCTGAGTTCTCAGGGAACCTTCTCTGCTTCACCCGGTTGGAGGTGGGCATAGATGTGCAGTCCCAGCCAAAGGGGGTGGGGCTATAGGGGGAGGCCCTTCGGGACAGGGCCAGCTCTGCCCTCCTGCCAGGCCTCTACACCACGTACTCGGCCCACCTCCACCGCGACAAGGCACTGCTCAAGCGGCTGCTCAAGGTATAGGCTGGGGGGGGCCGGAGGCGGGGGTTGGGGTGTGCTTGCTCTGTGTAAAGGGCTGCATTGGAGTTGAGCCCATGCCTCCCCTTCCCTTAGGGGCTGCAGAAGAAGAGGCCCTGGGACACACAGACAGCACTGCTGAGAAGGCACCTCCTGGAGCTCACGCAGAGCTTCATCATCCCCCTGGTGAGGCCCAGGGCAGGAGGGGGATGGGGGCAGAGGGCCATGGCCCCAGGCTCACTCCCCTCCCCCACCAGGAGCACTACATGGCCAGCCTCATGCCCCTGCAGAAGAGCATCACACCCTGGAAGGTGCGGGTCCAGGTGGCAGTCTGGGGAAGGCCTGGGAGGGAGGGAGGGAAAGAGGGAGGGAGGAGGTCATTGGGTGTGCAGGAGTCCCCAGGGTTCTAGGCTGTCCCCACACATGCCAGACATCCCTCATAGGACAGAAAAATGGGGGCCACACATGAGGGGCTCTGTCCCGGGAAGGGTGGGGGCTGTGGGTCCTCATGTGGCTGAGGAGTGTGGCAAGGAAGGGTCCTGGCCAGCTGAGGGGCAGGGCTTGTGAGGTTGTGTCCCCCACCAACCTGGGCTCACCAGGCCCCTGTCTCAGACTCCTCCCCAGATCCGCCCTTTCCGCCAGGATGACTTCCTGCGTAGCCTGGAGCACGCAGGGCCCCAGCTCACCTGCATCCTCAAGGGCGACTGGCTGGGCCTCTACAGGTGGGTGGATGGCAGGGAGGGTCCTGAGGCTCCTGCAGTGGTTGGTGCAGACTGCCCTTGTACATGGGGTCACGGGGTCAGCCCACAGCTGCTGCATCTTGCCACCCACAGGCGGTTTTTCAAATCCCCCCACTTTGACGGCTGGTACCGGCAGCGGCACAAAGAGATGGCCCAGAAGCTGGAGGCCTTGCACCTTGAGGCTATCTGTGAGGCGGTAAGGGGGAGCTGGGGCTGGGGGAGGAGGTGGGGGCATGCATGCCCAGAGCAGGGGCTGGGGGGAGTGGGGCACAGGGGCAGAGTGAGGGCCTTGGTGGTGGATGGCTCCATCTTGTCCCCAGCAGAACATCGAGACTTGGATGAAGGACAAGTCTGAGGTGGAGGTTGTGGACCTGGTCCTGAAACTTCGGGAGAAGCTGGTGAGATGCCTCCTGGCCCTGTCCAGCCTCCACTAGCCAGATGTGGGGGTCGCCTGCCCCTGACCACCGCTGCCCCTGCAGGTGCAGGCACAGGGCCACCAGCTCCCAGTGAAGGAGGCAGCACTGCAGCGGGCACAGCTGCACATCGAGACCGTCATCGGCTCTTTGCCCAAGGACCTGCAGGCTGTCCTGTGCCCTCCCTAGGACAGGGCCAAGGGGCAAGGTCCAGGGGCCTGGGTCTGGCCAAGCTTCCTTCTCCTCGGTGAGAGGTGGCCCCAGCCAGGCACGAGCTCCCGACCTGAGCTCCCCACAGCTGCTGTCTAGCCTTGGCCGTCCCCGTCGGCACCCGTGTTGTTTCAGCAGTAAAGGTGGCATTTGGAACCACAGCCTGGCCCCTGACTGTTGGATCACGTGCTGGCCAGAGCCTTACCTCCCCCTGGGTCCCACCTGCCTGCTGCAGGGCCCCAAGGCTGGGAGGCGGGGCTGGCTTGGAACCCTCCCTGCTCTGGGCACAGGGCCACCCGCCCCCTGTGGTGCCCACCTGCCCAAGCCCTGGGGCCCCAGGCCTTGTATTGGATGTGTCCTTTAGCCCCACTAGGCCGCCCAGCCCAAGACGGAAGGAGGCAGCTGTTAGGCGGACACCTCTTCTCACATGGCCAGCCAGCCGTCTGGCAGGGTGCGGGGGAACCAGGATACTTGGCTGTTATGGTCATTGGCTGGGGTGGGGCAGAGGCCTGTTTGCGGGGCGGAGCTCTGCCCTGTAGTTTGTTGGGAGGCTGCCAGGAGGGTCTGGGGCATCGTCCTGGGTCCCGACTCTTGGAGCACCCGGCCGGCCCCCTTCCGTGTACTCTGCCCAGTGCTGCTGCTTGTCTGACAGGCACTCGAGCTGCCTGCCTCCCGTGTGTCCATCCACCCCCTTGCGCAGCCGGAGGGGTTTGGGACTCTAGACTTACTGGAGGCCCTCAGCTGCAGCCCTCCATAGCTGCTGCAGCCTGGAGCAGCGGGCTCCTCTGCACGGAGCGGAAGGGCCCTCAAAGGTGCTAACCTACCCAGAGTGTGGCACGGTGCAGTGCTGGGCCTGGTGGAACCCAGTGGCTTAGCACAGGGTGACGGCATCGTCAGCCCGCGGGAGGGTGGGCGTGAGGTGCGAACCCAGCGTTGTGAGCCTGCAGGTAAGTCTCCCGACCTCCAGCCCTCACCTCAGACCCCTCATCTGAGCCGCGAGGCTGTGTGGATGTCTGACTGGGCTCTGCCCCACGGGGCCTGAACGGGGCTCGGCCGTCTCCCTGAGTGCAGGCCCAGGGAGGTGCTACCCCTTCTCCTGAGTGGCTGCCGAGGGAGTGCTCACTGGCCGCGGCTCTCCCTGCTCTGAGCTTGGCAGGGCCGCGGGGTGCGTGGCACGGCTCTCAGAAACACCGCTTTCGACTCATCCCCCTGACAGTGGCCTAGGACAGCCTGTCTGAACCCAGTGTGGGGCAGGGTCCGAGGGCATGGCTGTTAATGGAACAGAACAGAATAGTGCCCGACGGGCAGCAGACCCAGGTTTGCAGACAAAATCGGCTGGAGCTGGGGAGTAGGAGGCCCCATGGTGGCCCAAGATGCTGCTCTGGGCAGCCTGCCCTGGCTGGCTGGTGTGGAGGGGTGACCTCCTCACCCGGGATGTGGTCTTGAAGGGGGTCTGCAAAGATGCCAGCACCTTTCTTGTGGCTGGCTGGTGCTCGCGTGTGCCTTCTAGGGCCAGGGCCAGTCCTAGGCCCCCCGAGCGCTATGGCTGCAAGGTGTGTGGGAGGCTTGGGAAGTTGACCTGGGTCCTGCTCACAACAGTGACCCCAGACATCACTCTAGCTTGTGCTTGAGTGTCCAAGCACTGGGCAGCCACTTCACGCGGTTTTTGGAGGTCTGCTGCAGGGAAGGGGCAGTGAGGGGGCCTCCTCCAAGCCACCAGGGACCTTGGCCACCATCAGTCCAGGATGGCCCAACCAGGTTCTCCCAATTCCCTGAGCACCACCCCCCTGGGGATTTGAGGGCTGTGTTTTGGGCCCCATGGCTGTCCCTCACAGCAGTTCATCCTAAGGACCACTGTGGGCAGGAGCTCCGGGGAGGGACTCCAGGCAGGGTGGGCAGCGCAGCCCGGGGTGGAGAACCCAAGGCTGAAGTGGAGAGGTGTGAGGGAGCACGTCTCCTGGAGTGCCTGGGGCCATGAAGGGTCCCTCTTCCTCACAGCCTAACCTCTCTGCACAGAGGTGGCCTCGGGTGGGGGCTCTGTGGGAGCCTGGCATGAAGTCCTGCCGGCTCTGTTCTGTCCCCCACAAGCTCCCTTGTTCCCTCCTAGGATCAGGCCAGCTCTGGTTTGGCTGAGTTTCTGGCCCCCAGCAGGCCCCCAGCAGACAGTGAGGGGGAGGGGGCAGACAGATGAGGCCCTCCTGCCCCTGTCACCCGGATCAGAGCCCCAAGGGCAGGAGGGCCCCCAGAAGCAGGAGCCAGCTGGTCCAAGAGGGTGTTGTGCTTGGTCGCTGAGGCCTCTTGAGGTTGGAGGGGCTGTGTGCTTGTGGCCGTGGGGGACTTGTCAGCCACACCAGGGCCAGGAAGGACAGTCCTCACCCCCGTGCTTCCTGTGCTTTATTTAAACATTCCCTTTTAGTCTGGGATAGTGGCCTTCCCACATTTCTGGTATTAAAATATCCTTTAGTGATAATGCCTCTTTTAACTTCCTTTTTTGATTAAAAAAAAAGTTGGCGTTCTTGTCAGACCCTGGTAGTTTTAGGGGTCCTCTGCAGTGGGGACTGGGTGGGCCTCTTGGTGTGACTGTGGTTCAGGGCTGCCGGAGGGAAGGTTTGGCCTGGTTGGTTGGGGGTGGCCAGCAGCTGAGATGTTGGGAGGACTGAAGGACATGCTCCTAAGGGCTTCATCTGGTTGGAGTTCTTGATCACTGGGGGCAGGTCTCAGGGTGGAGGGAGCTGGAGGAAGTGAACAGTCTGCGCGGGGGCGGGGGGGCGGCGGCGTCCTGGTGTAGGAGTGCTGGTTAGGGTTTGGGAAACAGTCCCTTGTCTTCCCTGGGTCCCCAACTGCTGCTCACCCCACCCATCCTGTGTGACGGGAGACGGCAGGTGAGGGGCAGCAAGCGCTCACAGGACAGCTGGCCCCACGGGGAGGGTGCCCACCTCTTCTCAAGTCCAGGCACACAAACCCCTGGTGCTGGTCCTGGGGGCGGCTCCCTAAAGGCCCTCTGGGAGGCAGCAGGCGCACCTCTAACCCTAAGAGGTTGGGGGGCTGAGGCTCCAGGGAACTGGTCAGGGCGCAGCAGTCCCCGGCCCGCGGGGACAGCAGGGGATGCGGCAGGCCTGAACCCAATCTGGTGGTGGCCGTGGTGCCCGATGGCGCCCGAACCGCGAGGTGGCTGGGGCAGGGGTGGCTCGGGGCGCTCCCAGGCGGTGCCCGGCCCAGGGGCGCGCCCTGCCTGCTCGAGAACCTGGGCTCGAACCCGGCCGAACCTATCCCGCGACGCGGTGGGCTCTGTGTGGCCGCGGGGCGCGGGGCGCGCCCTTCCCTCCTTCCCCTTTCCCCCTCCTCCCTCCCCGCCCCTCCCTCTCCTCACTCTCCGTCCCTCCCTCCTCCTCCGCCTCCTCCCTCTCGCTCCTCTACCCCGCCCTCCCCCTCTCCCCGCCGGGGGCGGGGCCGCTGCTCCCGCGCGCTCCGGCCCCTCCTCGGCCACACAAAGGCCCGTCTCCATGGCAGCCGCGCGGGCCGGAGCGCAGCGCCGATCGCGGCCCGGGCGCCATCGAGCCTCGGCGGCGGACGTGCAGGTACCGCGGTGGGGGTACAGGGCCCACGGTGCGCCCGCGCGGGTCGGGGGGCTTCGCCGTCAGCGCCGCTCGGTCCCAGTCTGCGCGCTCTGAGCGCGGGGACCCGGGGCAGCTGCTGCTCCGCGGGCGGCGATCGGGCCTCGGCCGCAGTCCGTGTGCCCTCGGCTCTTCCAGGTGGCCGGCGAGGCCCGCGGCGCCGGGGCGGGTGGGGGGAGGTTCGGGCCTGGCCCGGCCGAGGGTCTCCAGCCCGGCGCAGCGCTCTCTGGACCGCTTGGACCCCTTCTGGTTCCTGATCGTCCCTCCCCGCCCATGCCTCCCACCTCTCCAGACACCGAGATCTGTGGGCAGGGCTGCAATTGTCCCTGTTGTGCAAGAGCCCGGGGGCCCCCACCCACCTGCCCCCAGCCCGGCAGCAGTTACAGGGTGGCTGAGCCCAGGCTTCCCCAGAGGGCTGGACCTGCAGTCAGGGCTTAGCAACCCTCCCCTTGCACACCCGCTGGGGCTCCTTGTAAGGACCACCCTGTGATCTCCCTGGTCTCTGCTTGGCTGGGTGTAGAAGGTGGGAGCAAGGGTTCCGGGGTGGGACTAAGGGCAGCTAAGTCTCGGTGGCCCTGGGCCTGCCTTCTCCACAGGGCCTGCTAAGGCGGTTCCTGGTGTGCTTAATTGGCATAGTGTTTAGGTAGGCATCCTGGATTCCAGGTCTCAGAACTGTGTGGGTCTGGGGACATACCTGGTGCCTGGGCCCTCCCCTCACCTTCTGTGACCCAACACCTCTGCATGCTTCCTCCAGGAAGCCCTCCTGGCTGGGCTCTTCCCACCCCTCTGTGCTCAGGCTTATTAGCAGATTTCTGGGGTCCCTGAACTCACGAGCCCGGGAGCTTCCTGCCACGTCACTAAAGCTTCTCTTCCCAGCAACTTGGAAAAGGAAGGAAAGGGTCTGTGTCCGCTGTGGCCTGTGGCAGTGGTCAGGACTGGGGGCAAAGCTGGGCCCCAAAGCTAGTGGAATATTTCAGGGCTTGGAGGGTTTTCTGGCCTGTGCCTGCCGCGGGGAGCTCCCTCATCCATGTCTAACTTAAGCTGGGCCCTGTGGAGAGTGGGGGAGCAGGAGGGTGGAGGGGTGCAGCTTGACCCATGCCCAGATGTTAACGCTGGCATGGCCTGGAGTTGCCATCTGAGAGTCTGAGAGTTGAACAGCTAGTGGAGAGGGCATCCTCTGCTCTGAGGTGAGGGTCCCCAGGAGGGTAGGGTCAGCTTAGGCCCGGCTGAGCCTGCTGGGTACTTTTTGTGGCACGTCAGCTTTTAGGAATTCCCAGAGATTAATAAGGACAGACAGGTGGGCTCCACAGATCTGAGCCTCCCACCTCTTCCCAGCATACCTACGGAGTGGGGCGGGGGGCGCACCCTGGTCTATGGGGTGGGCCCCTCTGTGAGACCTGAGGTCTGGCCAGGGGTTCCCCCCCAGGGAGGGAGGGAAGTTACTGAGAAAAACAAGGGTTTGGAATGTGAGTCCCCCCTCCCCCGCCGGCTGCCTGCCAAGAAGGAATTATTTTGGATTATCCAGCCGTGTCCAGCCACCCAAGGGGGGAGGCTGCAGCCCTGGGAGAGGGATCCACTTCCGGGGCTGAGGGTTGAGAGCACCAGGAGGGAGGGACGGGCAAGTCTGGGCAGCTCCACCACCTCCCGAGGCTGCTTAGACCGGTTGGAGGCGGGGTGGGAGGGGATGCATCACCCTTGGGTTGGAGATTGTAGGCTGCCTTAGCCGGCCCTGCTAGCTAGCTTGGAGTGGACCCAGGCCCCTCCAAGGAAGGCCACAGGGTTGGAGGGGCCCTAGATTCTGTCCTCGGGGCTTGGGGGAGGGACCCAGCCAGGGGACCCCTTCAGCCCCAGAAGACTTAGCACTATGGCCTGAAGGCCTCTGAGGCTGCTCTCCATAGCCAGGTTCAGGGACACACCTTGGCGAGTTACTCACACCTGGTGCTTCCCAGGGATGACGGAGAGCAGGCAAGGGCGTGACTTAGATTGCTCAGGGTGAGGCACTGGGGTCTTCTCAGGCCGAACCTCAGGCCACCTTCCTGCACCCCCACAAGCCCCTTCTCTGACAGTCCAGCCCACAAGTGAGGGGTTCCCCAGGTGAAGAGATCAAAGCCATTAGTGGGTCCCTGCGAGGAGCTGTCTGGGACACTGCCTCTCCTGTGTGGGCTCCCTGGGTCTGTGCCTGAGTGTGCCCGCCAGCCATGTGCCCAGCAGCCCCTGTGGGGACCACATTGGAGACACAGAGCCGGCAGCTTGGGCGGAGTGCAGGAAACCCAGGGCCCTGGCCCTAGCCCAGGGGAGTGGAGCAGAAGAGATTGGATTGGACGGCACTGGGGTGGGCTGGCAACCTGGGGAGGGGTCCATATGGCATATGCCCATCTTCCCCAAGAGGGCACGGTTGCAGGCACTTGAGCCATCCCAGGACTGAGGCCACTCTGGGAACATGGCATCCTGTTTCCTGCCTTGGACCCACATCTTGGGCCCAGAGCCGAAGATCCCCCTGGGATGCTGGGTGTGGGCAGGGGTGCACTGGTGGGGAGAGGCTGTGGGTGCCAGCACCCTCCCCTGTGGCCCCTTCTCTGCTCTGGGTGGGGCCACACACAGGAGCCGTGCCCTCTGCCTCCGGGGGCTGTCTTGCTGTGAGTTGCCTCAGTCCCTGCTGCAGCAACAGGTACCCGGCAGGAGGCTGTGGCCTTGCTGGTGGGGGGAATAAGCTTTTCTTCCCCGTTGAGGAGACTCCTGTGTCCAGAGCCTGCCTTGGACACAGGTTCGGGTAAGGCTAGGGGAGGAGGTGAGCGGGTCAGACCTGCCAGAACGCAAGCCCAGGTCTGGCCACTTGGCGGGGCTTTGGTGGTCCCCTGGCCATAACTTCTGAGATGGACCGGCTTCCTTGGGGGCTCCCTGGGGACTAGGCTCTAGCTGAGGGTGGGGGCTGGGCAGAGTCCCTCCTCCAGAGCCTAATGGGTGTTTGTGTTTGGGGTGGGGCTGTGGGGTGGGGTGGGGCCAGCCTGTAGCTAATTGTCTTTGGACTCAAATTACAGGCTGAGGGGGCGGGATCAGGGGCCTGTCATTGGCTGGCAGGGTGGGGGCAGCTCCAAGGGGCCTGCGGAGCTTCTCCTTTCTCCTGTGGTCCCTACACACCCTTCCCCTCCGTGGTTTCACATCTCCTGACAGGCCCCTGGTTCTCTCTGCCTCAAGGCTAGGAGGACCTCGGTCCTCTCAGCTGCCCAGGCAAGAACCCTGCCCTGGGTCAGGCCAGCACATAGCTCACCCTGCCTTGGTCGGTCACCTCGGGCAGAGCATTGGAAGGGCTGGGCTGGCCCTTTGCTGTCCTGCTCGCAGGGCCACCTGAGTGGGTCTTTGTTCCTCTGCTCTGTGGTTGATTCACAAACTCGTGACAGTGACTGGACCCAGTCCCCTGGAGGGAGCCTGGTGTAGCCATGGATGGCGGTGAGGGACACTTGCAGGGCTGGCCTGGCCCCGGAGCTGGGCTTCTCTTTCCCACTTTGTCTCTCTCTGTGGTCTCCCCGCCCCACCTTCCCACATCTCAGCTCCCCTTTCACACACAGGGACTGGGCCTCTCACTGCCATTTCCCACTGTGGCTGGCGCTAGTCCGCCCGAGTGCTTGGCATCTCTGTGCGGGTCTCACCCCCGGCTGGGACCGGGGGCATCTGGAGACAGGGCCAGGCTCGGGGCCCACACCCGTGTCCTCAGCCCCTGAGAGGCACGACTTCTGAAGCCTGGTAGTCCCCTGTCGTCATCGTGCTCGGTGACTCCTGGCCCCAGGGCCACGGGGAGGGAGAGGGAAGCCTTTTGGGTGCAGCCTGCATTCTGACCTCAGCTCTGCCATCAGCCCTGCCCTGGACAGGTCACTTTCTGGTACAGAGACCAGACCCCTGGGGCCGTGCCCCCTGGCACCTCTGGCGCAGCTGGCCAGCAGTTCCCATGTGAGGCTCGGGATGGAGAGGCCCACTGGGGAGCTCAGATCTCTGTGCCCAACACTGCCCCAGCTGGGTCCCCTTTTCAGGAAAAGCGAGAAGGAGAAAAAGGTTTGATGGTAGTCTTTCAGGATGCCACCTGTATTCACAGAGCATCCGGGCAGGGGCGTCTGCCCCCAAGGCCATTCTGACTGGCCCTCTGCTCTGGTCTTGTCCCCTGAGCCAGCATGCCCCCTGTGCAGGCCACGGGCCATGTGTTGGGTGGGGCCTTGCGGGATGCCACTGGACCCCCTCCCAGCACACCACTGGGCCCCAAGCTGGCTGCTGGAGGCAGAGGCCATCCCGAGAGGCCCCAGCAGGCAGCATGTGGGACAGGGACAGAGGGTGCTCTTCTCAGCCAGGTCCTTGTGCTGGGAGGAGGGGTGCCAGGCAGGGGCCTGGGAGCAGCCCCGATAGATCAGGCAGCATGGCTCTGTCTGGGGGTCCAAGGGGGCCTGTAGCACTTGTGGTTCAGAGGCCGTGGGGTGGCAGCTTGGTGGGATGGGGTGACCTGGGTGGAATGGGGGCCCAGCTATAGAGAGGTGGATTCTAGACCCCCACCCCCATTCCAGGGTGTTTTCAGAGCTGGAGACCCACTTTGGAGGAGCGCCAGGGCATAGGACACTGCTTGAGGTGAGGCCTTCTGTGGAGAAGGTGGTGGCAACCCCTCTCCTGCCCAGCAAGTAGGAGAAGCCATTTTAAGTCAAGCAGAGCGAGTTGGCAGGGGTGAGTGAGGGTGGGTGGTGGGTGGGAAGGGATCCAGCGTGGTCCATCTGCTCTCCTCTTGGAGGTGCTCCCCACAGGGGCCAGGAGACTTGAGGGCTGGCCTCCTCATCCCCCTCTTGGCATCAGGACTGATTTGGGAGCCACCCAGAGGGACCTCAGGAACCAGGAGAGGGTGTCAGGATTGCGGATTGGAGGCCAAGGAGAAGGAGGGGGGCTGGGCCAGCAGTGCTTCCTGGAGGTGGCTCCTGGTCTGACCACAGGCTCAGCACGTTGCTGAGCCGAAGGGGCTGGGCTTGGCCGCAGGCAGCTGGGCCTCCTTCCTGGGTGCGTCCCGGGGAGGCCAGCCCCCACCTCCTCCCTGAGCCATCCAGCCCAGCTTGTTGCCTCCCCAGCACCTGCATCACACCACCCTGCCTTGCTCTGAGCTGGGGCATTTCCTTACTGGGGATTCCTAGTCCCTCTGCCCTCCCCAAACCCTTGACTATTTGCTATTGTGGGGTTCTGCCTGCTGCCCCACCTTTAGCCTGGCCCCCAGACCCTGCCCAGCACCACAAGCACAGTGCACCTTGCCAGGCCCTCAACCTTGCCTAGACAGGACACTTGAATGGCAGGCGACAGCCTGGAGCCTTTCCCTGCACCTGCGTAGATGGCCCTGCCTCCACCCTTCCCGCCCATGGTCCCACTCTCCAGGCCAACTCCAGGCCTGCACAGCTCTGCCAGCCCTCTTGGCCCCTCTGGGCAGCCTGGGCTACCCCAGTGCTGGGGCCCTCCAAGACTCCTCCCACACACAGCCTCTCACAGCCCAAGAGCCTGAGTCTGGGGAACTTCCATGGGCTGTTTGTCCTGGGGACACTCGCTGGATGTTGCGGAAGGGACCCCCATTGGCAGGGTCCTTCACTGGCATCACAGACGTTTGTGCCTGCACATGTGTGGTCACGTGTGTGAGTTGTGGCTGGTTTGCCGGCTTGGCACAGTGCCCCAGGCTAATTGTGGGGTTCGGTAGTGATTGAGGAGGCGGGGTTGGGGTGACCGCCGAGGCGCTGACAGACTGATGGGGAGATTATAGGCCTTGCTTGCTTCTCACTCACTCGGGCCCTCACCCGTCCGCCCCCCACGCCCACTCCCGCCTCCCGCACATGGCCCACGAACGGGGCTCTGGGTGGGGGCTGGTCCTGGGCCAGCCACAGGCTGCCCTGGGCTGCAGCATCCAGTCAGCTGGGAGGTGGGCCTGCAGAGGGGAAATGAGTGGGAGCAGCTCAAAGGCGGGGCAGGCAGGCAGGCCGGGAGGCCAAACCTTGGGACCAGTGGCTCCCGCCTGTCATTGAGGCCCAAATGCCCGTGAGACTGCCCTCAGCCTCTTCCAGCTCGGATGTGGGGGCTACTCACATGGAGCCCCTCTGTGTCTGCAAAGCTGTCCGAACTGCTCTTCTTACCTGGGTGGTGGCTGGAGACATCTGTGCTCTGGGCGCCCCGCAGTGTCCGACCCCCAGCCGGCCCCAGCCTTTAATCTGGCCCCTCCCCATCTCTCGACCTCTCTTTCTGTCTCTCAGTCCGACCATAGGCTACGCACTGGTGAGGTTATCTCAGGAGGATGTCCACACGTGCCTACAGGCCAGGCCCATCCCACCGGCTGTTAAGTATTGACTGAGGCCACTGTGCGAGCCAGGGGAGGAGACGTGTTCCCGGGTCCCCAGCACACCACAGTTCAGTGCACACAGGAAGCTGTCAGGGGCTCTGGGCCGAGCAGATGGGACGGGTCAGCGGGCCCCAGCCTGGGCTTCCCCGGGGAGACAGGGCTGTCAGTGGAGAGTGTTGAGCTGTGGAGTGTTTTGATCCAAGGACTGCTGTGCAGAGGAGGGACCCGGGGCGACCCCAGAAGGGCCTAAGCATGTCCAGATGGGACATGGTGCCTGGGACTCAGGAGGGAGGCATCAGAACCGAACAAATCCCACCTATGTCCCAAGGGCCTGGGAGGCCAAGGAGGCTGGGGACTACTGCCTGCAGGAAGGGTCCACACAGTATCATTTCCTGAAACTGTGTTCTCGGGTTTTTCTGAGCCACCTGGCCACAGTGTTAGGCTGCAGTGAGTGGCACAGGAGAGCTGCCAGCTTGCCGACAGCACGGGGATCCCAGTGTTCATGGACAGCCACGAGGGACAGACAGGGAGGGGCTGGAGGACACACACCCAGGCTTTGATGAGCAAGCTCATGAGACGCCTGAGGGCCAGGGCTGGATGCGATAACCCTGGTCACAGTGTCCTCAGGCCTCAGACAGAGTTGCTGAGCGGTCACCTGGATGCTCTCAGGGGTAAGGAGCACCAGAAGCCTGGGTGGGAGGCTGGTGGGTGGGAGATGGGAGCAGAACAGGCTGGGGTTTCCCTGGGCACATTCTCCTTAGCCTTGGGTCTCGGGCCCGTGACTTCCTCACTGCCACCAGCTACGGGTGACTTAAGCCTGAGACCCAGAGTCCAGACTTCAGGAGGCTGGGCACTCCCCCAACCCAGGCTGGGGATGGACAGTCGGCCCGCAGTCCAGGCAGGTAGGAGGAACCTGGCCCCAGGAGCCAGGGCTGGTGGAGAGGGGGTCCTGTGGGAGGCTCTGCTGGCGCTGACGCAAGTCTCAGGCTACGACGTCAATCTGTCCCTAGAGCCCCGCCCCGCCCCACCACGCCCCACCCCTGCCCTAGGTGCCTGTGCCGGGAGAGTTCAGTCTTCGCCCGGGTCGGGGTCATGCAGGCTGCTGCTAGGGCCAAGGTGGTGGGTGACGGGCTGGCAGCGAAGGAGGAGGCCGAGTCCTGGGACTGACCCACTGGGCCAGGAGGACTAAGGCAGGTAATGGCCGGTCGTGCGCTGGGCTGAGCCAGACACCAGGTGAGCGCTCCGCGGCGGCGGCTCCCCTTGCCCACGTGACCGCCGCCGCGGTCATTGTCCGACCCGCCGGCGCGTTTTGGGGTCCTGGGTGAGGCTCGCGCACCGCCCACGTGCTCCCCTCCGAGGGTGCGCGCGGGACGCGGGGCCGTTCCCAGGTGACCGTGCCGCGCGCTCCGGGGAGCCCGGCGGGGACGCGGCCAGGGCGGTTCCCCATCCCCCCACCCCCCAGCCGACCTCTGACCCAGGGCACCCGGCGAACGGGGCAGGGCGCGCAGGACCCCGGAGGTTCCGGGGGGGGCGCGCTGGGCGTCCCCCCCTCCCGGGCAGGTACTCACCCCCACCCCATCCGCGCCCCTCCCTCACGCTTGTTTTGAAAACAGCCGAGGCTCGGATTTGCCGGCGATTTGCAGGCAAAATCGCCGGCGTTTCGGCCTGTTTTGTTTCCTCTGATTTGTTTAACGCTCCCCGCTAATTGCAGATTTGCATTTTCGTCGGGAGAGTTGAGGCCTGGTCCCCTGGCTGCCAGCTGCCGGGCGGGGGAGGGGCGACTCCCTGGCTTCTCACGTGGCGCCTTGCCGCCGGGAGGCTGGCTCCCCGCCCGACTGGGGGTTCCTAAGGCCCTCCACACGGTGCCAGGGCACCCCCACGATTGGGGGGGGCAGTGGGCTGTATCTGTCCCCACCTGGCCCTGAACCGCTCCCCCCCCCCCCCGACGTCCCTTTCTCTGTGTCTGCCTGTGCCTGAGCCCTCATCTCGGTCTCTGGGCACCTCTTCTGTCCTCCTGGTCCTATCCCAGCCCCATCCGGGTCCCTTTGCGGAGCCCACAAGCCGGCTGGCCTGGCGAGGGACAGCCCCCAAGCTGGTCCCCACCTCCACTAGGCCTGGGTGCTGTGTATTGTTTTGATTTCAGCGTTAAGAAATGGCTCAGTCTGTGTTGACTAGAACAGTAGCCTGGAAAGAACCCGGACTCTCGCTGGCACCCGGGGCAGAGCCTTCCCTCAGGTGGGGCTGAGGGCTGCGGAGGGGGAAACTGACAAGCCCCAGCCCTGGAGCCTGGTCTGGAGTGAGGACTCTGCCCTTCCTGTTCAGGGGCCTTCTGTTCACCTTTTTTGGGGTGGGGGGTGCAGAACCTGCCCATGCAAGGGGCCCGTTGTCTGTGACTTAGAGGAAGACGGAACCTGCGGGGAACCACAGGGACCCATCTGGCAAGAGACTCTTACTGCTTCCCGCTCTGGTGGAGAAGAGGCCTGTCTCCCATCCGCGCTGTGGCTGGGGCAGGGAATAGCGCCATGTGTGAGGCTTGGGGATCAGCTGCAGGGTCACCTGTGTGTTCAGCCCCTCCATTTGTGATGCCATCAGCTTCCTGGTTCACTGGGCTCAGGCCCGCAAGTGCCCACCGGCCAGCTCCTGTGTTCAGGTGTGCGCGTGGCAGGCCCGTCAGTGAAGGCCGTAGACCGAGGAGGATGAGTGACCATCCTACAGGGCCAGGTCAGGGTGGGTATCTCGAGATTCTGAGGGATGGGTAGTTTTCTGGGCAAGGTGTGGGGGAGAGCAAAGCTGAGACGTCAGTCACCCGGAGTACCGCCCCCACTGTAGGCACAGCCATAGGACCTCCGCACATGGATTTGCTTACACTTCATGGCAGTTCACTGAGATCGATTTTGTGGTTACCCCCATTTTACATGGAGAACTGAGGCCCGGTGTAGCTTTGTAAATAACCCACATCACCAAGATAGAAATCGACAGAGAGCTGGCGTTTGAATCCAGAAGTCTGGCTCCAGGGGCGCCCAGCTGGTTCAGTCGGTAGAGTGTGCGACTCCTGATCTCAGGGTTGTGAGTTCGAGCCCCAGGCTGGGTGTAGAGATAACTTAAAAATAAAATATTTTAAACAAAAACAAAAGACAAAAGTCTGGCTCCAGAGTTGTGCCCTTGAGGCTCTTCCGTGTGGCAGTGTTGGGTGTGTGTGACTGGGGGGTGGCGGGCTAGCCATGGCCTCAGTGGCCTGTGGTTGCACAGAAGAGTGGCCTTCCTGAGGCAAGAAAGGCTGGCTGTTGGGGGAAGGGTGGACTAGCTGGGAGAAGCTGGGGGCAGGATTGGGTGGTTGAGAGAGGCATCCTTGAGTTAGGAAAGGCCCCAGGACTTGGTGGCTGAAGAAGGGAGAGGTCCAGGTTTCATTCTGCAGGAAGTTTTGGCTGGAGGAGCCTGATGTTGGGAGAAGAAATCAGTGGGCTGCCTCTGGGAGGGTCTGAGAGTAGGACCCAGCATGCTCAGTGGGTCAGTCAGGATAGGTCCCTGGAGGGGGTTGTGTGCCTGTGGGGGCTGGGTGGAGGAGTGTGTGTAGGCTCAGGAAAAAGGTGTCCCTTGGAAGAGGCCAGCCTCTCTTGGCTTTGCCTACAGCAGACAGAAACACACAGAAACACCACCCTGTCTGGGGGCTGGGGATTCCTAGGCATGCCCCGGGTTGAAGTTCAGAGCGTGCACGTTCTCTCCCCCCCGCCCCCGTCTGGGGGCTGAGGACTCAGGTATGCCCTGGGGTGAAGTTCAGAGGCTAGATGGAGGAGGTTGAGGCATCAGGCATAGGGGCACACGGAGGCCGGCATGCTGTCCCTTCAGGTGGGAGTTTTGCATGAACTGTTCAGTCCGTGTGCTGTGGACCCCAGCGCAGTTTGCACCTGTGACGGCCACCGCCTCCAGGCCAAGCTAGCCCCTGCTTTCTCAAGAGACTGCATCATACCGACGCCCAGTGGTTTGCGCCCTGAATTTGCCTGTGGAGTGGCCCTTTGCCCCTTTCACAAAGGCTGCATTCAGTGCCTGTGGCAAAAGGACACCCCTCATCCCTGCACCCAGAGCCTTGAGCCCCTCGGCCTGTGCTCAAGTGCACACTGCCCTGCCCTCCTTGCCCCTGCTGGTCTCCCTTGGATCTGCCATAGGTTCTGCCCTGGGTCTTGCTCTCCAGGAATGCATGTTAGAGTGTGCTGCATAGGACACTGTGGGATGGGGGTGGGGAATGGCCTGGGCCTTGTGGAGGTGTTGGAGGCACAGTGGTGAGGGGTGGGGGGCAGCCAGTCTGGGAGCCAAAGGGGGGAGCAGGAGTGGCTGAACCTTGGATGTGGGGAGCGGCTGGATTGGCCAGGAAAGATGGTTGAGTCCAGAAAGCCATATCCTAAAGCAGAGTGGAGCTGGAGGGAGTGGGCTAGGGGGAGGCAATCATCATTAGATATATACCCCTTTTTATTTAGACAATATGTGAATCTATCCCTGTAAAAATTTTTCAAAAATTGATAAATGAAGTTATTTTGCTATCCCAGTCCCCTCCTCCCTGCCCCCAGGCTTTACCAACATTTTCAGTTTGAAAGAAAGCTTCTAGAACTTCTCAGCAATTAAACTGATGTCCACATACACACCCATGGAGACACATGGGCTCCGGTACCATGGCGGCCCCTGACATGTCTAGGCTCTGTGGACTCAGCACAGACCACCCCCGGGTGGGCCTGGTTGGTTTTTTGGGGGGGGGGCGGAGCTCTGGTTGGAGGCTGGGTAGTTGCTACATTTTCATCATGATAAACCATGCCAAGAAGTATCCTTGGACAGGCTCCCCCCTGGATATACATGGATATTTATGGCAGATGATAGGATACAATAGCAAGCTTTACTGACTGCTACAGTGTAACAGGCTTTCTTGAATGAATCATTTAGTCCTTACAAACTCCTGGGGGGAGTTCACTATGACTATCTCCATTTTACAGATGGGGAAGTGAGGCAAAGAGAAGTAACTTGCCCAAGGTCACACAGCTAGTAAGTAGAATTTGGGGGTCAGGGGTATGCTTATTTTTCAGAAAGCAATTTATATTTTAATCAAATATATGTACCTAGTTTAAAAAAAGTAGCTGGTACCAGCAGACTTAATAATGAAAGGGAGCTGTTCCTTGCCCTGTTTTTCCCCAGGCCTTTTTGAGCAGAGAGAGGGATGTGTCAGGCTTGTATTCTGGAAAGACCAAGTGGGTGTGTGTGCGTTGGGGTGCTGGGCTAAGGGACCTGGAGGCTGGTGTCTGAGGGAGGGGCTGTGCTGGGAGCAGGGTGGAGGAGGCAGAGGAGGTTGGGGGTTTCCTGCTCCAGTGGCAAAGGCCAGATGAGATCTCTTGAGCTGCTGCCCCCCCCCCCCACCATATGGAGCAGAGGAGATGGGGAGGCAGGCCAGGCTTGTGGTCAGACCACTGTTGCTCCTTTGCTTCCTAGAGAATCTTGATGCTGGCCCAGAGCAGAGACTGAGCGGGACGACTGGAGCCTCGGTGAGTGGAGGCTGGGCCCCACCTGGGGAAGGCAGTGGGGGGCTATGGCCACACAGTGAGGCTAGAGCCTTCCACTGGCTGTGGGTGGTGACCTTGAGGCTCTGGTCTGGCTGGGCCCAGTGTGCACAAACCCAAGTGCCCTGGGACGCCTGGGTGGCTCAGTTGATTAAGCCTCCGACTTGATTTCGGCTCAGGTCATGATCTCAGGGTCGTGAGATTGAGCCCTGTGTCAGGCTCTGTGCTCAGTGCAGAGTCGACAGAGTCGGCTTGAGATTCTCCCTCTCCCTCTGCCCACCCCCCCAAGTGTGTGCTCTCTCGCTCTCTCAAATAAATAACTCTTAAAAAAAACAAAAAACAAGTGTCCTGCCCATAGGGGCCACTCCCAGCCAGTGCCCCCACCCCTGCCCCCAGTTCTCTGAGACCAAGCTTTCCTTGGGAGGGTGGGCTCTACAGTGAGACTGGCAGGAGAGCTGGCTTCTGGAGCACAAGGACTGGAATTTGGGCTTGGGGGAGGAGTGCCTGTCCAGACATTTTCTGGGCCAGCAACAGGCTGGAGTTTGTGCAACTTTTTGGAAGTGCACCTCCGGACTTCAGCCAGGAAGAAGGCCGTCTGATGCCCTTGAGGAAATCCCCGCCAGCCCCGGTGAGCCAGGGGTCCTGGGGCTGCCTTCAAAACAGGAAGCGCCCGTTCCAGGAATGCTAGCGACACTAGCGGCAGGAAGCTTTGCTGGCTGTGCCTGGCGCCTCCCGCACAGTGGCTTGAGCTCCCCGGTCAGGTGGGTCACCCTTTGCTCCCGGACCTGGCCAGGAAGGTCACCTGAGGCTTTGTTTATCCAGGAAGTGGGGTGGCGGGAGCTGCTGCCTCTGGAGTGTGACCCAAGTCTCTCCTGCCACCCTGGATGACTTGGGCTCAGCCTGGGTGGGGGGTGAGTTTGGACACTGGGATTTAAGTCTCACTCTGCTCGCCACCCAGAGGGATCCTGGGGCAGTAGCGTGGGTGGTGAACAGCACAGTATCTGGACCAGCTTTAATGCCCGCGGCAGGATCTGGTCCAGCTCTCCCTGATGACATACCCAGTATTGGTTGAGCAGTTACGGTGTAAGACCTGGGGGGCTCTGGGGCAGAGGAGGAGGCTGAGGGAGGGTCCAGGACAAGCTTTTTCAGAACAGGAGTGCCCCAAGACTTCCTCAAGTTGGTCAGCTATGTCTTCGCGTCCTGGCCCCGCTTACAGACCAGCAGAGGGGCCCTGGGCTCCTTGGGTTCACGTGGGGCGATCCACCCGGCCGGCCCCTGCCGACTGCTGCTGGGGTGGCCTGGGCTCCGGCCCCGCCCCCGCGCCCCGTCCCCGCCCGCCTGCACTCCCTCCCTGGGCCCCGGGAACATTCCATTCATTCCGAGCTCCAGCAGGCCAGTGGGAGCCGACAGGGGCCGGGGTCGCGGCGGCGACGCGGGGACCCGGGTAAGCGCGGCTGGGTGGGGGAGGGCCAGCCTGGGCAGGAGGCGGAGGGGCCGGGAGGCCCACGCCCCCACCCCCTTCACCCTCGCTGGCGCCACAGAGTGGACTTTGGGCCCTGATGCTGCGCTAAGGGAAGGGGGGAAGGGCGAGGGGGCGGGTCCTTGGGCGCTTTCCTTCCCGGGGAGGGACAGGGGAGGGACTGTACCCGCGGGCACCCGAGCGGCCAGGGCGGCCAGGGCCTGGTGCGCCTGGTTCTGCGCACTCTCAAAGTCAGGGACAGCCCAGCTCCACGCCTGGGGATCTCCCAGACTGTGCTCGCCTCTCCCCCAGAGAGGGGTCTGGGGAGGTAGGGACCCCTACCGTTCAGTGGGATTCCCTGAAGGGCTTGTGAAATCTTCCTATCCCTGACGAAAGCCGTGACTATCTCCCCAACCTGGTGACCCCGATGAGGGGTCACCCTGGCTCTCCTCCTGCTGCCCTGCCTTGGGCCACCTTCACTTCACCCTGGTACTGCCCAGTCTTCTGCCCCAGGCAGCCAGGGGCTCCTTACCAGGTCCCTGTCGTCTCCCCTTCTGGACATGTTCCAGGTAACCTGTGGGTGGCCCCTTTTCCAGTGGTTGGTGAGGAGGGCATGGGAGGTCACCAGGGGCCAGGCAAGAATTCTGCACTCCAGTACAAGGTGGGGGTTCCCTGCAGGGACAGCAGGGGCCCTACAGTGATTCTGAGGTAGAGAGGGCTTTGTCAGTTGGTTGCTTCTTGGTTATACTTCTTCAGGTTTGAGGAAGGTTGTGGATACTTGGAACAGAGGGATGCGGGGGGGCGGGGGGAGAACAGCCACAGCCTGGGGCCCAAGCAAAGAAGGAAGTCCACTTGATGGAAGAATCACAGGTTCCATGAGAAAAAGCCAATGCATTCCAGAAAACACAGCTTTGCCCAAAGCCAGTGCTCCAAAGAAATGTCTCCTCAGATGCTTTTCTGCCTTCCTGGAAGAGATGGACAGGGCACGGGGCAAGTCAGGGTGTGGACAGGGTAGTAGAAAAGAAATTGTTTCTTGGGGGAATAAGAGCCTATCCAGGGAGGTGGTGTTTAAGGAGGCCACAAAGGATGAACCAGCTCCTCTCCAAGTGCAGCCTGGGCCCCTCATTCCCTTCTGCCATCCGGGTCTGGCACCACTCAGGCATAGGGTAATGCAGGACTGCCCTAAATGTCATGCCAGACTCAGGCAGATTACAGTGCATGCAAGGGTGAGCACTCATGCACGCATCTGGAGAGGGCACTTTGTGGGGAGAGGATCGTACAGGGGGTTCTGACCAAGACAGAGCAGGTCACCCAAGGTGGGGGATTTGGGACGGCCCCAAGATGGAAGAGGCCTAGAGGCAGAATGGCCCTGCCTGAGTTTCTCCGAGATCTCTGTGTCCCTGAGTTGGGGAGGGAGAACCACATATGCTCTGGGTCCTCTCATCTGGGGACACTTTATCTCACCCTGGCTTTAGCAGCTCATCCCTTGTACACGTGGACACATGCATGGGCCTGCATATGTGCAGGAACATGCGGTCAGACAGACACCTGCACACCGGCTGGGCCTGCCCCAGCCCTGCAGGCAGCACACTCACTGTAGACTCCAGGCTCTCCCCTTCTCGGAGAGCTGGCGGATTCTGGAAATTCTTCCCAGGGTCCTGCTTCCTGCGTGCCTACACCTGAGTGTCCACCGTGGGGAGCGCATAGGCAGGGTGGACAGATTGTTGTGGGTTCCTCTGCTGGTTCACCAGGGGGAGGGAGCCTGGAGGCCCAGGGAGGTGGATGGGGAGGCAGGGCTGAGCTGAGGTCCGGGTGGCTCTGGTGGGCAAATATAAATAAATGTGTGCCGGGGGCACGTGGCGGAAGAGTACAACTCTTGATCTCAGGCTTGAGTTAAGCCCCATGTTGGATGTAGAGATTACTTAAAAAAGAAAAAAGCGTGTGCGCCTTCACTAATCCACACCGTTGGTTCCTCCTTTCCATTGGTTTCCTCTGTGTCTCCTGGGAGAGTGCACCATGTGCAGAGAGTCACGTGTGTGGTTTGCATGTCCAGGTGCCCTGTCAGCCTGGGCTTGTGCTCCAGGGCTTATGGAGCCCTGGGGTCACAAGGTGTGGGGAGGGCACGTGCGTGAGTACCTGGGAGACTATGTAGAGGCGGCACTCCACTGCCTTGGAGGTGGGCCTGCAGGTGCTTTGACCCTGGTCAGTAGGTTGGTTATAGGTTGCACTTCTTGAGAAGGGCTGGGAGTCAATCTCCTTGGAGAGGAGGACAGGGGGGCCGGGCACTCCTGGTGTGTCCTGCACGGCCCTGACCCTCGCTGGCCTGTGTTCTCATTTTTTGGGCAGGGTCTGGAGAGGCCCTGGAGGGAGTGCTTCCTCTGCACGGAGGCTCCTCCAAGCTGGGACTCCCCTGACCCTTCTTTCTTCCCACAGGGTGCCAGGGGCGATGGCTCTGCAGCTCTGGGCCCTGACCCTCTTGGGCCTGGCGGGCACAGGTGCAGGCCTGCGGCCCCGAAAGCTGGACATCTTCCGCAGCGACACCGAGCTGAACCACCTGGTTGTGGACGAGGCATCGGGCATGGTGTACCTGGGGGCTGTGAATGCACTCTACCAGCTGACTGCTGACCTGCAGCTGGGGCAGCAGGCGGTCACGGGCCCAGCCCTGGACAACAAGAAGTGCACGCCGCCCATTGAGGCAAGCCAGTGCCACGAGGCCGTGCAGACGGACAACACCAACCAGCTCCTGTTGCTCGACCCGCCCGGGAAGCGCCTCGTCGAGTGCGGCAGCCTCTTCAAGGGCATCTGTGCCTTGCGCGCTCTGAGCAACATCTCCACCCGCCTCTTCTATGAGGACGGTAGCGGCGAGAAGTCCTTTGTGGCCAGCAATGATGAGAGTGTGACCACGGTGGGGCTGGTGAGCGCCACGAGCCCTGGTGGCGAAAGGGTTCTGTTTGTGGGCAAAGGCAATGGGCCCCATGACAACGGCATCATCGTGAGCACCCGCCTGCTGGACCGGGCCGAGGGCAGGGAGGCCTTCGAGGCCTACACGGACCACGCCACCTACAAGGCCGGATACCTGTCCACCAACACACAGCAGTTTGTGGCTGCCTTTGAGGATGGCCTCTACGTTTTCTTCGTCTTCAACCAGCAGGACAAGCACCCGCCCCGTAACCGCACGCTCCTGGCTCGCATGTGCAAGCAAGACCCCTTCTATTACTCCTACCTGGAGATGGACCTGGAGTGCCTCGACCCCAGTGACCCCCAGACCCCTGCCTTCGGCACCTGCTTGGCAGCCTCTCTGGCTGTGCTGAGCACCAGCCGGGTGCTGTACGCTGTCTTCAGCAGGGATGGCCGGAGCGGTGGGGGACCCCGTGCGGGCCTCTGCCTGTTCCCGCTGGACGAGGTCCATGCCAAGATGGAGGCCAACCGCAATGCCTGCTACACGGGCACCCGGGAGGCGGGCCGCGACACCTTCTATAAGCCCTTCCACGGCGAGATCCAGTGTGGCGGCCACGGGCTGGTATGTGGCCTCAGCACCTTCTCCCACAAGCCGGGCCCGCCTGCGTCTGTGTGGGTCTGCATGTTGCTGCTGCTTGCGGGTGTGTCCCTGACCCCCCAGCTTATGGGGCCCAGGGAGAGGGTGTGTGTGTGAGGGGTCACCGTGTCGGGCACTGCTTCTTCCAGGTGTCTGATCAGTGCCAGGCCCGTGCTGGGCATCGGCCGTGCAGCAGTGCTTACTTGGGCGGGGTCCCTGATTCCACGGACCCTTGGTCCTGGGGACGTGTGTGGGGACCACAAGTGCCAGGGGCCCTCGTGGGGAGGGCATCCAGAGCAAGGGGATCTGTACCCAGAGCTGACAACACCATGGTCCGCAGGGCGCCAGTGAGAGCTTCCCGTGCGGCTCTGAGCACCTGCCTTACCCGCTGGGCAGCAGAGACGGACTCACAGCTACGGCCATGCTGCAGCGTGGAGGCCTGAACCTGACAGCTGTGGTGGTGACCGCTGAGAATGGCCACACTGTTGCCTTCCTGGGCACCTCAGATGGCCGGGTCCTCAAGGTAAGGCCTGGGGCTGGGGTAGGGCGGCTCCCAGGGGGCCGTCTGCGCAAGACCCCCGTCTCATGCACCTGCCCTCACACCTGCAGGTGTACCTTGCCCCGGATGGCAGCTCCGCGGAGTACGGCTCCATCCTCGTGGAGATCAACAAGAGAATCAAGCGGGACCTGGTGCTGTCCCCGGATCTGGCCAGTCTTTACGCCATGACCCAGGACAAGGTGGGCCTGTGGAGCCCCCGGAGAAGGGGCCTTGGTGGTCCAGGTCACTGTGAGCGGCCTGGAAGGGTGTGGGGGGGATGGGAAGACTTCCCGGCGGCATTTGACCCCGTGTCTCTCTAGCGCCTTCCTTGTGTCTGAAACGGTTTTTGTCTGTGGCCCTGCCCCCGTTCCATTCTGACAGGGGCCCCCCAGTTTATGGGGGGGCTGGTAGAAGAGCCCTTCAAGGTGGCCTTGGGAGTATCCAGGTCGGCCAGGTGCCTGTCTCGGGGAGGGGGGTTGAAGGGCCTGAGCTGGCGCGGGGAGGCACCACAGCCGGGACCCCCGTGGTTTCCTGGGACCCCACATTATCCCAGGCCAGCCGTGGCCACAGGGCAGGCCCATTCAGAGCCTGGAGGGCAACTGCTGCTGGACCCTCACCAAGCTGGCCTTGTGTGGGGGTCAGGCTTTTAAGGCTCAGAGGGAAAGGTGGGATCAAGCCCGTGACCCCAGGAATGTCCGGGGCCCGAGAGGCAGGTCCTCGTGGCTGCCGTCGTCCCGCTCACTGTCCTGTTGCTCTCAGGTTTTCCGGTTCCCCGTGCAGGACTGTCTGAGTTATCCAACCTGCGAACAGTGCCGCAGCTCCCAGGACCCCTACTGCGGCTGGTGCGTCGTTGAGGGACGGTGAGTGCCTGGGACTCCAGGGGTCTCAGCCCTGCCCTGGGGGGGCCTGGGGGTATGGCTGACTGGTGCCAAGACTGAGGCCACCCCCTGCCCCTGTAGATGCACCAGGAGGGCCGAGTGCTCACGGGCTGAGGAGAGCGGCCACTGGCTGTGGAGCCGTGACGAGTCCTGTGTAGCCATCACCGGGGCCCAGCCACAGAACATGAGCCGACGGGCCCAGGGGGAGGTGCGTGGTGGGGGTGGGCAGGGGCTGGGGGTTGGGCAGGGGTGGGGCTCCTGCTGGCCTGGGGCTGTTGGGTTGTCAAGGAGAACCTTGGCTTATTCTCTCTCCCTCTCTGGCCTGGGCTCTGGGCCCCGAGCCTGAGGACAGGGAGCCTTTCCTTTGTTGGGTTCCCCTGGCCCTTGTGACCTGGGGGGGGCCCCATTCTAGGAGTTGCTGGGGTGCCCACACAGGGGCCTGTTCTCAGTGTGATGGAGCCTTTTCCAAGGGGAGAGCAGGACAGCTGGTAGGTGTCCTGCACAGAGAGGTCCTGGTGTGAGCCGCACACCCTTCCCCAGGTGCAGCTGACCGTCAGTCCCCTCCCAGCCCTGAGCAGCGAAGACCAACTGCTATGCCACTTCGGTGACTCGCCAGCACACCCTGCCCGCGTGGAGGGGGACGCCGTCATCTGCAACTCCCCACGTACCATCCCTAACACGCCGCCCGGCCAGGGTGAGGCCCCCGTGCAGCTGCTGGGTGGGCACCTACGGTCCCAGGGGTGCAGGCTGAGGTGGAGAGAGCACCTGCCTGGGTGGATCGAGATGGAGGCCCACAAGCGGTTCTGGTTCTGGAATCCCTGAGCCGCGGGTGTGGGGGCCGTGTACTGTTGGCACCAGGGAGCTGCCTGGCTTTGGGCTTTGCTGTCCATGCTGAAGCCCCTCACGCCTCCCCAGCCCCATCCAGCTTGAGACGGGTGGGGCTCTGAGTGTCGCCAGTGGAGGAGGGCTTGCTGGTGCAGCAGGGGCCTGGCAGGTGCTCTGCCCCAGGTGCTGAGGAACCACAACCCTCAGTGCCTGTAGGGACAGAGAGAGGGTCCAGGAGCCCAGAGCTGGGAGCCGGCACTGGAGCCGAGATCTGATCGCGCTGGCGGGCCCAGCTGAGCCCGGTGCAAGTCACAGACTAGGGTTCCACCCTGGGCCCGTGGGAGCTATGATGGGGCGAGGGTTTGGCTGCAGAGGCCCGGTGCCCGCCCGCCTGGCCTGTCCGCACCAGGCCGGCCCTGTGTGCTGAGGCCCCTGCCTGAGGCCGTCCCGATCTCCTGTCTGCAGACCACGTGGCTGTGAACATCCAGCTCCTCTTCAGACGTGGCAGCATCTTCCTCACTTCCCATCTGTACCCCTTCTACGACTGCCGGGAGGCCATGAGCCTGGCGGAGAACCTGCCGTGAGTGTCTCGCTGGCCCAGTGTGCCTGTTGCCCATTCCCCACCGTGGGCCCCGCGCTCCTCACCACCCTCTCCCCCAGGTGCATCTCCTGCGCGAGCAACCGCTGGACCTGCCAGTGGGACCTGCGCTACCATGAGTGTCGGGAGGCCTCCCCCAACCCTGAGGATGGCATTGTCCGCGCCCACATGGTGAGGGGCCCTGAGCATCCTGCCGGAGCTGGGCTACTTGGCCATGGCCAGGCAGCCCTTCACCAGCCTTCTTCTCTCCAGGAGGACAACTGCCCCCAGTTCCTGAACCCCAGCCCGCTGGTCATCCCCATGAACCACGAGACCGATGTAACCTTCCAGGGGAAGAACCTGGACACAGTGAAGGTGGCAGGGGCTTGTGGGGTGCTGACCTGGGGGCAGGGCCTGCCCAGTGAGGAAATGCCTGGGGGTCCAGCAGGGGCCATGGGGCTGGTGCAGTGTCCAAGTGGCTCGTTCAGAGCCATTTTCCTGCAACACCAAAGTCCAAGTGCCTGGTGCGCATTCGAGCTTCCCTGGCTCGGGACCCAGCACATGAGGGAGGTGCTCCATGTGTATTTGGGGACAGAAGGCAGCAGAGAGCCTGAATGGGCCTGGAGAACATAGGTAGAGAGCAGGAGACGAGCGTTTGGGTGTGGAGTGCTGGGCAGCTGGGACGCCACTTGGTGAGGCGGGAGCAGGGCCGTGCTCTGGGGTTGACCAAGGTGGGTCTGTCTGGGAGGGCTGGGTGGTCAGTTGGGATGGGAGGGCCCGACTGATGGGTGTGGGGCACAGAGAGGGTTCGGGGAGGGCAGGGTGGGAGGCCAGGCTGTGCCGTCCTGACCACACTGCCTTGTAGGGCTCCTCTTTGCACGTGGGCAGCGACCTACTCAAGTTTGAGGAGCCAGTGAGCACGCAGGAACCGGGAACCTTCTTCTTTCGGACCCCAAAGGTGCGGCTCCCAGGGCAGGCCGGCCAGGCTGCTGGATCCCAAGGAAGGCCTTGGGGGTGGGGTAGGGGATGCAGCGGGGGGGCCTTGGAATGTCTGTGTGTCCTGCCACCTGCCTGGAATCAAAGTGATCCTTTATATGTCTGAGGCTCCAGCTTCCTGCCACCTGGAGGCCTCCCCCTGCTGCCCCTCGGCTCTGGGAGACCCCATGGAACAAACCGGGGATGGGAGCAAGGAGTACAGTGTGTCCCTGCGTGTCCCCCTAGCTGTCCCATGATGCCAACGAGACACTGCCTTTACACCTGTACGTCAAGTCCTACGGCCAGAATGTTGACAGCAAGCTCCAAGGTGGGTGGGGTGGGCAGCTGGGGCTGGGTGGGGAGCAGGAAGCAGGGTGGCCCCGCTGACCACTGGCTTCTTCCTCCACAGTTACCCTCTACAACTGCTCCTTTGGCCGTGGTGACTGCAGCCTGTGCCTGGCGGCTAACCCCGAGTACAAGTGTGTGTGGTGTGCCGGGCAGGGCAGGTGTGTGTACGAGGCTCTGTGCGGCAACAGCACCTCCGAGTGCCCAGCGCCCGTCATCACCAGGGTGAGTCCTTGTGCCTGCCTGGCGGGGAGGGTCTCCGGTCTGCCCGCTGCCCCTGCACACCCCCGCCTGCCCGAGCTGCTGGGTCAGCTGGGCTCTGCCAATTCCAGATCCACCCTGAGACGGGCCCGCTGGGTGGGGGCATCCGAATCACCATCCTTGGGTCCAATTTGGGGGTCAGAGCAGAGGACGTCCAGAGGGTGACCGTGGCGGGCCAGAACTGCGTCTTTGAGCCGGAGCGCTATTCCGTGTCCACCCGGTGAGTGGACAGCCTGAAGCCTGGGCTCCATTGGCTGGGCTGGGGGGGCCAGGTGACCCGGGTGGGCGAAGAAGGAGGACGGGATGCAGGCGTGTGCAGGTCCCCAGGGCTTGCACACCCACAGCGCAGTGTCCCACCCTGTCTGTGAATCACCCAGGATCGTGTGTGCTGTAGAGGCCGCCACGGGGCCCATCACAGGGGGCGTCGTGGTGGACGTCAGTGGGAAGCTGGGTCATTCACCACCCCACGTCCAGTTCACCTACCAGGTAAGGGCCTGGCCTCTCGATCATTGAGGGTCGCGTGTTGATGTGGGGTGGGGTGGGGTGGGGTCGAGGCTCCAGCGCCCCAGCCCTGATCCGAGTGGATCTGTTGCTCTTCCAGCAGCCCCAGCCCCTCAGCGTGGAGCCAAAGCAGGGGCCACAGGCAGGCGGCACCACGCTGACCATCAGTGGCACCCACCTGGACACAGGCTCTGAGGAGGACGTGCGGGTGACCCTCAATGACGTCCCGTGTAAAGTGTGGGTGTCACCTGCGGGCTGGGGCTCTCTGGTTCTGACCCTGAGTCTACCCTGGAGCGGGCCGTAGAGCCAGCCTGACCCACTGACCCCCTGGCCTGGGGCTGGGCTTGACACTGACTTGCAACCCCCCCTCCACCCCCGGCCAGGACGCAGTTCGGGGCACAGCTCCAGTGTGTCACTGGCCCGCAGTCTGTTCTGGGGGAGCTGCCCCTGGAGATTTACTACGGGGGCTCCCGGGTGCCCAGCCCTGGTGTCATCTTCACCTACCGCGAGAATCCCGTGCTGCGGGCCTTCGAACCGTTGCGAAGCTTTGTCAGGTGTGGCCTCCGTCTCTTCCCTGGGGGCAGTGGTACCAGCTGTGGAACCCCCCACCACCCCCACCCCCTTCCGCTACTTCCCAGGCACCCTCTGCCTGCTGGACTTGAGAGGGTGTAGTAGGGCTGGTGCTCCAGAGAAGCCCACTGCACCCCCAGATCCGCTTCCTTCTAGAAACCCAGATGGGCAGCACTGCCCCCCGCTCTGACAAGCGTTGGCAGTGCTCACAGTCCTATGCTCAGAGCTTGATCCCCAACCCTGTCTCAGAGCCGCATGAATACCCAAGAGCAGACTCCAGACCCTGCCCATCCCCAGCCCACTGTGTGGCCAGAATTTGGGTCGGGGAGCTGCTTGCCGAGTCATGCCCACTCAGGCACTGCCCCCCGTCCCCAGTGGTGGCCGCAGCATCAACGTCACGGGGCAGGGCTTCAGCCTGATCCAGAGATTTGCCATGGTGGTCATAGCTGAGCCCCTGCAGTCCTGGCGGCGGCGGCGGGAGGCCGGACCTCTGCAGCCCGTGACGGTCAGTCTTGGTGTTGGCGGGGGACTCAGCTCCACCACGGCCCCCTCAGCAAGTGCGGGCTAGGGATGGGGCCTGGGCCATGCGGACTGACGGCCTGGCCTCGGCCTGCAGGTCATGGGCACAGAGTACACATTCTACAACGACTCCAAGGTCGTGTTCTCATCCCCCGCGGTCCCCGAGGAGCCCGAGGCCTACAATCTCACGGCACTCATCCAGATGGACGGGCACCGGGCTCTGCTCAGGACCGAGGCCGGTGCCTTCGAGTATGTGGCCGACCCCACCTTTGAGAACTTCACGGGGGGTGTCAAGAAGCAGGTCAACAAGCTCATCCATGCCCGGGTGAGGACTGGCCACAGCCTGGGGGGTCAGCAGGGGAGGCAGCCCGAGCTTTGGTCCCTGACTCCCTCCTGGTCACTGTGACCCGCAGGGCACTAATCTGAACAAGGCGATGACGCTTCACGAGGCCGAGGCGTTTGTGGGCGCCGAACGCTGCATCATGAAGACGCTGACTGAAACAGACCTGTACTGTGAGCCTCCAGAGGTGCAGCCTCCCCCGAAGCGGCGGCAGAAGCGGGACACGACACACAACCTGCCGGAGTTCATTGTGCGTGTGGTCATGTCAGGGCGCAGGCTGGGCCGGGCTGGGGGTACGGGGTTCTCCGTCCCGGCCACACCTGTCCTTGCTGAGCACGCCCCGCCTTGCAGGTGAAGTTTGGCTCCCGAGAGTGGGTGCTGGGCCGCGTGGAGTATGACACGAGGGTGAGCGACGTGCCCCTCAGCCTCATCCTGCCGCTGGTCATTGTGCCCATGGTGGCGGTCATTGCTGTGTCGGTCTACTGCTACTGGTGAGCCCCACCCCTCTGGCCACACAGCCAGCACGACACAGAGGCTCGGAGCCATCGGGTGGCCTGACCCAGGCCAGGCCCCGTTAACCTCCCTGTGCCGGCAGGAGGAAGAGCCAACAGGCAGAGCGCGAGTATGAGAAGATCAAGTCCCAGCTGGAGGGCTTGGAGGAGAGCGTGCGTGACCGTTGCAAGAAGGAGTTTACAGGTAGGGTTGCCTGGCAGGGGCAGGCAGGATCTTCGGGCTGCCCGGACCCCGGGGTCCCCAAGGGCACCTCGGGGGACTGGGATGCGGGGGAGGACGCCCTTGAAAGAGGCTGCCTGCGGAGAGGCAGAGGTGGGCGGGGTGGCCGCTGGTTGGCGGCCGGATGCCTCACCCTGACCTCCCGCCAGACCTGATGATCGAGATGGAGGACCAGACCAGCGATGTGCACGAGGCGGGCATCCCCGTGCTGGACTACAAGACCTACACCGACCGCGTCTTCTTCCTGCCCTCCAAGGACGGCGACAAGGACGTGATGATCACGGGCCGGCTGGACATCCCGGAGCCGCGGCGGCCTGTGGTGGAGCAGGCTCTGTACCAGTTCTCCAACCTGCTCAACAGCAAGTCCTTCCTGGTCACTGTGAGTGGGGCCGGGTCTGCACGTGGGTCGGGGAGGGGCGGGCAGACCCGCAGGCCGCGGAAGGGGGACAGGGCAGACCCGCAGGCCGCGGAAGGGGGACAGGGCAGACCCGCAGGCCGCGGAAGGGGGACAGGGCAGACCCGCAGGCCGCGGAAGGGGGACAGGGCCAGGGGGCTCACACGGTCTTTGGCCGGGGGCCCTCGCAGTTTATCCACACGCTGGAGAGCCAGCGCGAGTTCTCAGCCCGCGCCAAGGTCTACTTTGCGTCCCTGCTGACGGTGGCGCTGCACGGGAAACTGGAATATTACACAGACATCATGCGCACGCTCTTCCTGGAGCTCATGGAGCAGTACGTGGTGGCCAAGAACCCCAAGCTGATGCTGCGCAGGTGTGTGGGTGGGGCCGTGGGGGTGGGGGTTGGGGGCAGGGCCGATCCCAGCCCCTGGGCTGCCAACAGACGTAGGCAGGGAGGAGGCATGGCAGGGCACGGCGGTCTCTGCTGGTCCCCCTGGCATCAGCTCTTGGTAGGTTGGGGTGGAGGATGATGAGTCCAGCACTTGGTCACTCCAGGCTGTGTGTGTGCATTCTGACGGGGACCCAGGGCCTGGATAGGCGTGCTGCGGGTGCCTGGAGGAGCCGGCTGGGCCCAGGGGCACTGAGGGATCCCTAGGTAAACACCTCTTTGCCTCTGCAGGTCTGAGACGGTGGTAGAAAGGATGCTGTCCAACTGGATGTCCATCTGCTTGTACCAGTATCTGAAGGTGGGTTCCAGGTGGCTGGCCAGGGTTGGGGGAGGAGTAGGTGGTGCTCTCCCCACCCCACCCCCACACGTCCACCTGCCTGTGTAGCATCGCCAGGTGGGCCTGGCACGGTCAGTTCCGCCATGGCTGAACTGCCCTTTGTTGCTCCAGGACAGTGCCGGCGAGCCTCTATATAAGCTTTTCAAGGCCATCAAGCATCAGGTGGAGAAGGGGCCAGTAGACGCTGTGCAGAAGAAGGCCAAATACACCCTCAATGATACGGGGCTGCTGGGGGATGATGTGGAGTACGCGCCCCTGGTGAGCCCTGGGGCCGGGGGGGTGGCTGGCGTGGGTCTGAGAGACCCCTCTCGGTGTTGTCAGGCTCTGGGCCAGCCTCAGTCCCAGAAGCTGGGTGCTGTTTGTGGACTCACATGGGCTCAGCTGGGCTCAGGCAGGGGGTGTGAGTCCCCCGCAGGTGTCTCTAGAGAGAGGCTCTGTGTGTCCTGGGCACCTGGGTCTGCTGCAGGTGTGTGTGGGGCCTGGGCATCCAGGTGTGCCTGGTGGTCATGACCCCAGGGTCCTGGGATCGAGCCCCGCATCGGGCTCCCTGCTCCGCGGGAAGCCCGCTTCTCCCTCCCCCACTCCCCCTGCTTGTGTTCCCTCTCTCGCTCTGTCTCTGTCAAATAAATGAATAAAATCTTGAAAAAAAAAAAAAAAGAATCCCAGGTGTGCCTGGTGGTGAGCTCGTGTGCGCAGGTGGGAGACAGCGTGGGGCATGTGATGCCCAGGAGTCGGTGTTCCCTGAGCTACTCTGTTCTCTGTCCTGTTGAGCCAGGGATTGGGACAGGGCCAGGCCAGGCCGCCCCAGGTGCTCTCAGGGCTCAGAGCCACCCCCGCTCCTCCACCTGAGGGTGTGGCCATGGGGGGCCTGAGGCTGCTCCCACATTGGCAAGCAGTGAGAGCGAGGGACCCCACATTGGCTCTTCACCCTGTGTCCTCTGGCAGACGGTGAGCGTGATTGTCCAGGATGAAGGGGCCGACGCCATCCCAGTCAAGGTCCTCAACTGTGACACCATCTCCCAGGTCAAGGAAAAGATCATTGACCAGGTGTACCGTACACAGCCATGCTCCCGATGGCCTAAGGCTGACAGTGTGGTGCTTGGTGAGCAAGGCCCCTGTGTCCCCTGGGGGTGGGTCCTGCTCTTGGACCCTGGTTGGGTGGGTGGGTGGGGTGCAGGAACAGCTGGAGGGAGCTGGGTGCTATGTGGCTGGGCTCCAGGTGTTGGGCTGTGTCCTTCCAGAGTGGCGTCCTGGATCCACAGCCCAGATCCTGTCAGACCTGGACCTGACCTCTCAGCGGGAGGGCCGGTGGAAACGCATCAACACCCTGATGCACTACAACGTGAGTGCTGGTGGGGGGGCGCACAGGGAGGGCCGGGCTGCCCGCCTTGAGTGGGGGCGAGGCCCACCCTCACGACTGTGTGCCCCAGGTCCGGGATGGAGCCACTCTCATCCTGTCCACGGTGGGAGTCTCCCAACAGCCAGAGGACAGCCAGCCGGACCTGCCTGGGGAGCGTGAGTCCCCCCGCTTTTGCCCTCGGCTCTTGTGGGCTCTGGAGGTCTGCGTGGACCAGGGGCCACCCTGTGCCGCCATGGCGGGGCAGGGGCTGCTGAGCTCCAGCCCTTGTCCTTCAGCGCCCCCCGCCCCCCTGCAGGCCATGCCCTCCTAGAGGAGGAGAACCGTGTGTGGCACCTGGTGCGGCCGACGGATGAGGTGGACGAAGGCAGGTCCAAGCGGGGCAGCGTGAAGGAGAAGGAACGCACTAAGGCCATCACGGAGATCTACTTGACCCGCCTGCTCTCCGTCAAGGTGGGCCGCAGTGTGTGTGGGCGCTCACTGCCGGGCCAGTGCCCGCCGGGCTGAGCTGAGCCCTTCCCCTACACCCCTGCAGGGCACGCTGCAGCAGTTTGTGGACAACTTCTTCCAGAGCGTCCTGGCGCCTGGGCACGCGGTGCCGCCCGCAGTTAAGTACTTCTTCGACTTCCTGGACGAGCAGGCGGAGAAGCATGACATTAAGGATGAGGACACCATCCACATCTGGAAGACCAACAGGTGGGGGCTCCTCCGTCCTGCAGCCCACTCTGCCCCAGGGTCTCAGCGGCCCCTCACTTCCTGTCGCTCTGCCTCAGTTTACCACTCCGGTTCTGGGTGAACATCCTCAAGAACCCCCATTTCATCTTCGATGTCCACGTTCACGAGGTGGTGGACGCCTCCCTGTCAGTCATCGCCCAGACCTTCATGGACGCCTGTACGCGCACAGAGCACAAGCTGAGCCGCGTGAGTGGACCCTGCAGGCCGTTCTGGCGGGGTGGGGAGATGTAGGCGGTTGCCCAGGAGGCATGGAGGGACTGGGTGGGGTAGTGTCCATGGCTGTGATGGGGGTGAGGAGGTGAGGAGGCCCACCTTCACTCGTGGGAACCCACAGAATTGGAAGCCCCCCTCCTGTCTGTGCTAGGTAAGGGTGGCTCCCTGGTTGGGTCTCTGTCCCCCACACACCTTTTCTCTGTTCTGTGGGTGTGCTGAGTGGCTGGGCGCCTGGCTCTGTCCCCCGCAGGACTCCCCCAGCAACAAGCTGCTCTACGCCAAGGAGATCTCCACCTACAAGAAGATGGTAGAGGAGTGAGTGCTCCCCTCCCCCCAGCCAGACCCTGGGCACCTACCCTTGACCCCACCCAGTGGGCCCCTGGGGGTGGTTCAGGTCTCTGACTGGGAGGGGGCTCTGCTGGGTAGCTTCAGGTCCAGCCTCCGGGACCCACTGCCCCACCCCTTCCCTAACCGTACCCCCACGCTCTTGCAGTTATTACAAGGGGATCAGGCAGATGGTGCAGGTCAGTGACCAGGACATGAACACACACTTGGCAGAGATTTCCCGGGTAAGAGGAGATGCAGGGGATGAACCAACTGACCCTACCCACATGAAGCACCCACGCCCTTCCCCCAAAGCCCCCTGCTGAGTGGGGCCGGAGACTGTTCTGGGGGTGGTGGGGATGAAGCAGAGGGTGGGGCCAGATGGGCTGTCCCCTGTGTGTGACCGCTGTGCCCTGGGGAGAGGGGTTTGTGAGCAGTGTGTCTGTGTGGACGGGGGAGTATGTCTGTCTGTGGCCACCCCACATCCCTCTGACATGCCTGGGACCCTTGGCCTGCTCCTCTGCCCTGGGTCTCACTCTCGTTCCCCTCCCCATGCCCCCAGGCACACACAGACTCCCTCAACACCCTTGTGGCCCTGCACCAGCTCTACCAGTACACGCAGAAGTACTATGACGAGGTACGGGGTGTCCTCCAGGGGAGGCAGCACTCGGGTGGTCCCCTTCCCTGGCCTGCGGTCTGACGTGGCCCACCCTCAGATCATCAACGCGCTGGAGGAGGATCCCGCCGCCCAGAAGATGCAGCTGGCCTTCCGCCTCCAGCAGATCGCGGCTGCACTTGAGAACAAAGTCACAGACCTCTAACCTCTGACCTCTGCCACCACTGTCTCTGGGCACAGGTGCGTGATGCCCCGTGTCAGGCATTGGGCGGCCCCTGGAACACGAGGCCAAGTGGTGAGGCCCTTACCTTTCACCAGCAGAGGAAGAACCCCCGGGTGTCCGCGTGTGGGTGCCCGCGGGAGCCCTCACCTCGGTGTCTGGTGTCTGTAGTGTCTTTCTTAGCAATACCAGCACCAGCCCCCTCCTGCAGAACCAGCATCAGGTGTCTGTGTCACACCTCCCAAGCGATTCGCAAATGTGCCTTACGCCCCTGGCGCTGCGCTGGGTCGCTGGGGGCCGTGGGGCCTCAGGTCCCCCTCCCTGAGCACCAGCAGCTGCCCGAGATCCCTGGGTTTGGCCTGTTCGGGTGGGGTGTGAGTGCCTGCAGCCCCCAGGGCCTAGTGCCCAGACTGTCTGTCTGCCCCGCCGGGACGGGAGGAGTAAAATGGTACGATGCCTTCCTGACCTCACCTGGCCTGCCCTGTGGGGCCGCTGGCACTCCGGGTGGACTCTGCACCACGGGCCCGACCTCCAAGGTCAAGCTGGACGTCAGACGTCGAGGCCCAGGTGGCCAGAGGGGCCCCGGCAGACGGGGGTCCAGGTTTCCGCCTGTCAGACAGGCTGTCCTGGAGGCCCTGCCCAGGTCTGTGGGGTTCGAGCAGCTCTGCCAGGACCACCCTCACCCCCACCCCCTTTTGTAAATCTTGTTAATTGTAAATCAAATACAGCTGTCTTTTTCACTCTGCTGGTTGGCTGGGTTCCTCCTGGGGTGGCCGCAGACTGCCTGTCGGTGCTTGCCTGCCCCTGTTCCCAGGCCTGTCCTGCTTAAGATCTTCCTCTGTGGACACTAGCTCAGGTGGGCAGGTGGTTCCTCTGGGCCACCAGGGCTGCAGTGGGGGCAGGGGAATGTGCAGCGGAGTCCACGCCCTCCCTGCCCTTGGCCAGGATCCGCCAGCCTGGGGCGAGGAGGTTTGGAGCGAGGAGAGGGGCTGACGGTGATCCTGGAACAGATTGGCTCCAGACGGGGACAGGGAGGGGGATAGGGAGGTGGCTGGGGTGGGGGTGGGGGGGTGGCTGGGATTGGGTGGATCTGGCGCCATCTGGTGGCGAGACATTCCCCGCCTGTCTTGCCTGGGCTGAGTGGCTGGACCTGCCCCCCACCCACAGGGGTGGGCGTGGCTTGGGATTATTGTCTGGACCTTGAGCTCTCGGGGACCAGTGTCCCCTTTTCTAAGGTGGGGGTACTTCACCGGCCTGGTCCAGCCAGCACACATTAAGTCACTGCTGTGTGCAAACCCCACCAGACACTGGCATGACTCTGGGAGAGAGGGCCCTGGGTCCCCCTGCTTAGGCTGTGGGGCCATTAGGGTCAGCTCCTTGGTCCCAAGAACAGCTCCAGGATGACTTAGGACATAAGTCAGGCTGAAGGGCCATGTAACAGAGAGTGAGGGTACGTTTGCCAATGCCTGAGGGAGGGGGTTGTCTGGGATTCTGGTGATAGGGAAAGGGTGTTGCTCCCAATCCCCGTGTTGCATGCAGGGCTACAGCAGTGAGACAGGCCACCCCACAGCTATCAGGCACACATACGTGTCCACGCACACACAGCATCAGCATGTCGGGCCCTTCATTGAATAAATACACACTGTTCAGGGCCTGCCCTGAGAGAGCTCTTAATGCTCCAAGGACACCAACCCAGCAGAAAGGGGATTTGGTGGCTCCAAAATAAGGACATGGTGGTGGTCCGGCCAGCCTCAGATATGGCTGGATTCAGGTGCTCACATGGTTTCAGATGTCTGAACTGCTTCCCAGCATATGCTGCTATGTCCTCAGACAGTGGGGATGCTGTTCATGGGCAACCCCAGACTGTGTCTCCTCGACTTGGGGCATCGCTGTGGCTGGGGATGGGCTAGGCCTTGATCATGAGCCACCTGTGCACGGGGGCAGCCCCACAGAAGCCACATGGAACAGGTGTGGATATCTCCCACAAGGAAGGGGTACTAGACAAACAACTGACATCCCCCATCCCAGGAACCCCAAAATGACACGGTTATGACCCACACTAGGTTCCCCGAGATTCAGCTGTTCAGAAGCAGGTGGGGCACAGTCTGGAAGTGCTAAGCTGTGGATGCCTGGGGCAGGGAGGTGGGAACCTAGAGCACTGGGCTTCCAGACTGGACCTCCACAAGCCGCTCCTTTCCCCCCGCAAACTGGACAGCCAGGCAAGAGCTGAGTCAGGACCCCCTTACATTCTGTGAAGCTTAGAGAGAGAGGAAGGGGCTGCAGATCCAGCAGATGGGGTTACCCCCCATGGAGGACAGGAGTGTGAAGAGATCCAGGGGGGCTGTCCTTTCATGGGGCCGGTTAAGGGTAGAAATTGGGCATGCATGTTGGGGTGTGAGGGGGCGGTGGTGGGGGTCAGGCCAGCTTCGAATAGTCAGGATGCTGACAAACTGAGGGATGACCCACCCTCCTGTTTCCACTTCCCCATTTCCTCCTCATGTGGGGGGCAGGGAGGCAAGGGTGGGAGGAAGCCACACACACCCTCAATGACCTTTCCTTCCAAGTTGCAGAAAACGGCCTAAGGCCATGCCCTGCTTGCTAAACATCATGAACACCCCCCCCCATCACCTGGCCCCCATGACAGGATGTCGTTCTGACCTCAGAGACAAGTGCAGCCAGGAGACTAGTAAGTGGCCAAAAAAGGGTGGCCTGGACCAGTGGACATGGAGACAAGGAGTGTTATTGAGGGCAACTGAATCCCAGGGGAGGGTGGAGGGAGGCAGGGATGGGGGTCCTCAGGCCCAGGGCTGCTGTCTGGGGAGGAAGCTCTTTGGCCTGGCTTCCCCACTTGTGCTCCCGCTCACACCTGAAGCACCTGCCACCCCGCCACCCCCCCCCACATACCCTGCTGCTCTCCGCTCCGCGCCAGCCACTTCTCTGGGCTTAGGCCTCTCTCACCCAGACCAAGCAACAGTCGTTCTGGACCTGGTGGCCAGGGTGGTGCTGTGAACATGTCCAGCAGGGCTCCCCAACAGCCTGAGAACAAAAATGAAATCCCTGCTGTGGCCCCACCCAGCCTGCCACAGCCCTCCAGCCCACCACCATCCTTTTCTGGTCCTCAAGTCGGGCAGAGTCCTGGAGAGTCAGGACCGTGGACGTTTGGCCCAGCTCCACCGGTGTCTCCTCTCCAGGGGACTCCTGGACCTGTCCGGCCCCGTGTCCTCTCCCCACCCTAACCACCACCGGAAACCCCCTAGTAACCCCTCTGCAGTATTACAACCCCGACCCTCCCCAGAAGGCAGCTTGGCCAGGATCCGCCAGCCTGGGGGCCAGGTGCGCACCGGGGATGAATCATGAGGGAGGGCCTCCGCTCCGCCCGACTCGCTGAGCTGGGCCCGGGCTCCCCTAGGGGCGGCACAATCCCACCCCGCGCCGGGGAGGAAGGGCGGGACCTGTCGCCATGGGAACCTGGCCCGGGCCGGCGGAAACCAAGGCCACTCCCCTTGTGCCCGGCCGCGCGGCCAGCGCCCACCGCCTGCCGCTGGACGCGCCTCTTCCCGGCCCGGAGCTGAAGCTCCACCGACTCCGCACAAAACCCCGGCGCGCCTCTGCCGGCTCGGGAAACGCACCGCAGGGCCGGGACTCCCAAGGAGGCGCGGAGAGGGGCGGCTGTGGGAGCGGACGCCGGTGTCCTCCCCCCATCACCGCCCGGCCGACACCGGCTCCCAGAAGGGAAACTGAGGCTGGGGATGGCTCGGGACTTGGCCGAAGTCGTGCAAGGCTGGCCGGCTCGACTGGGACGCGGCTCACGCCACGGTCCGGGTTCGCTGGGCAGTTATGTTTGCCCGGTATTGCGTTGACATGTTTTATTTTAATCTGGCTGCCAATATTTAAAATCAGGAGATTTCACATAAAAACCCGGGCTGTAGTTTGTCTGGAAGAGGTAGAAGGTCGGGTAACACAGCCCGATTGCCCACGTTCCTGGGAAACGGCAGCCCCCCCAGTGCTCTCCCCACAGAGAGGGTCAGGGGGCATCTGTCACGGGGGCAATGCTGTCTCCGAACACTTGTCACTTCTAAGTGGGAAGTAAAGATGCGCGGGCCCAGAGCGCTAGACAGATGCGGGGAAGCTGTCTTGCTGTAATGAGAACATTCCCCTGTCAGTGACAGCAGCCTGTGAGAAATCATCCTTCCAGGCTATGAGAGGACGCGAGGAAACGTGTCGTGCGCGGAGGAGGAACTGCGGTTATGTACCGGAGGAGCTCCTCAGTACCTAGGAAAGTCAGGGTGGGCTTCCTGGGAGAGGTGACAGCCGAGGCAGGCGGGGTTGGAAGGAGGAAAGGTACCAGGAACCAAGAAGGACCCGTTTGGGGAATAGCCTTTTATGGGTACAGAACCTCAAAGGTCCCCTGGTGCCGCCGCTGTCCCTGGTCCTGACAGGGCTGGTTCCCCAGGCCTGACCGGGGCGGGAGGCCGCTATCAGTCCACGGAAGTTTACCAGGTGACGAACCACACCGCCAGGGCCAGAACGGCCTCCAAGGGAGAGGGAAGCCGGCGAGCCCAGGATCCAGGGCGCGTCCATCTGCCCACCCCACAGGGGGACCTATCCAACCAAACGTCCAGTTTTTCTATGTTGATGAAAAAAATCTCTGCCCTGGCTTTTTTGATTGTGAGGGTTCCCCTTTATTTCTGAGGGAGCAGGCTGCGTGGGGGGTGTCGTGCAGAGCCCGGAGCAGGGGGTGGGAGAGGAGGGATGCATGCACCGGAGGTACAGGCACGGGTGCCGGCAGGGGAGGGTGCGGGGAGCGGAGGCTGGTGAGAGGCGGTGGCGTCCTGGATGGGGCGGTGCCCGGCCGAGCACAGAATGCGGGCGGATACTTGGGGAAGTGCGGACCCCAGGAGGTAGAAGCGGGCTGGGCGGCGAGCTGGACGCCGGCCGTCCCTCCCCCTGCGCCGGCGCAGCGGCTCCGGCTCCGAGCTGGGGAGGGCACAGCAGGGCTGGTTCGCGCCGGGCCGCCGCCAGCCAGGGGCAGGAAGCCGCACGTCTGTCCCCGCGCAACGCCCCCCCGGCCCCGCCCCGCGCCGCGCCGCCGCCCGCCGCCGCCTCCTCCCGCCGCCCTCCGTCCTCTCCGCTCGGGCTCCGGCGCGGGGCGGGGGCGCGGGGCGGGGCGGGGCGCGGGCCGGGCGGCGGCCGCTTCGGACATGTCGGGCCCGCGCGCAGGCTTCTACCGGCTGGAGCTCAACAAGACGGTGTGGGAGGTGCCGCAGCGGCTGCAGGGGCTGCGCCCGGTGGGCTCCGGGGCCTACGGCTCGGTCTGGTAGGGGCGGCGGGGAGGGCGGGAGGGTGCGGGCGGGACTGAGCGCGCGCCCCCTCCCCTCCCTTTGCGAGGTGCTTGGCGTGGGGTGGGGCCTCGCCCCGCCTCCGCCCCCGGGCCTTTCACGGAGCGCAGCAATGAATGGGGGGTGGGGGGCGTGAAGGAAACTTTCCTGCCGGGCGCCGTTCCGGCTTGGGGAGAGGGGTCGTTCTTCCGCCCCGTCCCAGCCGGAGCATCCCCCCACCAGGCCCAAATCCTGCGGCGTCACAGTCGGCGAAAGGGCGGGTCTCCCGGGCCCCTAAATGTGCAAGCATGCGTCTACGGTGGCCCCCCCCGCCCCTCCCCCCCACCCCCCGCCAAGGGTCTGGCATCCCTGGGGTCTGGCGGATGACTGGCTACTAGGGTGGGTAGTTTTGTTTGCAAAAGGAAAAGCCCAGCTTGGGGGAGGGCAGGATCCCTCCCCTTAGAATGGCCTCAAACTCCCGGGCGGGTCCTAACCCCCTCCCGTTTTATAAGGGTCTCAGACTCTGGATGGGGCCTAGGCCTGAGCAGAGATACCTACCATTATCCCTACAATACTTGGGGGGTCTACACCCCAGTCCATTTCTTGCCCTAACCAAGAGAGCTCAGACCACAGCCCCACAGTTGGGCCTGGGGCCCAGACAGAGGACAGTTGAAGTGGGAGAGAGGGTTGGGATTTGGCTGAGGCCTGTGTGGGGTTGGGGAGGGACTGGGGGGTCTTAGGGTAAGGCGGTTGCAGGAAGTCGGTTGCAGGTGCAATACTGATGGGCTAACTGTGGGTGTGGATGTTGAGAGGTGCCCCCCAAAACCCAGCGGGGTCCTTACCAAGGCCTGAGCCAGGTGGCTGCAGTCCACTGAGGGAGTCTTGGAGGTGGGGAGGCCGGAGCCCCTAGGGATGGGGCATTGCTCCTGGCTCTGAAAGAAAGTTAAGAGCGGGACTTCCTGAAACCCCCGAGGTCAGTGCTGGAGCCGGAGCAAGGGCTTCTTCCCTCCCCCGCCGCTCCCCAATCTGCTGTCATTGGCCCGCTTGCCAGAATCCTCAGGCTGGCCATTTCATCCATTCCAGCCTCAGGCCTCTCTCCTCATCTCTAAGACCTCAAGGGCCGGAAGAGGGTCAGGATAATGCATGAGTGGTCCCTGCGGAATATAGAGTCCTTGCTGGAATCACCTCCGGTCTCGAATCACCTTCTGGGAGTTCCTAGAGAGTATCAAGTTCCCCAAAGGAGGCCTGGGTCTCTCCCCATTGCACTTAGTGGGCGGTGCCCAGCGCAGGTGATGGCCCTCTCCTGGGTTCCTGGATTCTCCTGATGAAGCTGGTGACCCAGTGCCAAATCCCTGTCACTCGATTGTGCAGACACAATTGGGCAAAAGGATCTGCTGCCCCGTGGTAGAAGCCATTCCCCTACCTGCCTCTCCAGAAGTGCCGTGGACCTTCCCCAACAGGCCACAGTCTGGGGGAAGGGGCGTGGATGCCTCAGGCACCTAGCTGGCTTTCCTTCACCACCACCTGGGCCCATGGACATCCCAGGTGCTGCAGGAGCTGCTCCCTGGGCTGTGTAGACTCCACTCGTTGCTGGGGGAAGCGGGATCTAGAGAGTGGATGTGAAGTGAGAGGGAGGGAAGGAGTGATTATCAGGGAGAGGAAGCGGTCTCTGAAGGCATGGATGGCTCTTAGCAGGGCTTCCATGCGGAGGCCAGCAGGACTCTGGGAGGGTGGGGGGGCAGGCCGTTTGCATTTGAAGATGATGCCCATGACTGTTGTGTCTCCTGTGAAGAGTAGATGGGTGTGGAAGCCGGTGTGGAGGTGGAGCATCTGGACCTCTGGGGAATAGGGTGCGGCAAGGGGAACGTTCTGTGGGTCCAGACACTTCACAGTACCCAGTTTCTCACTCTTAAAAATAATAATGCGGTAAACGCTTTTGGCCAGTTTTTCCTCCGTATTTTGTATATTCAGAAGTGTGGGGACCCAGGGGCTTTGCAGGTGGCTCTGGAAACCCTGAGGGAGCCTCCCGGAGCCATGAACCAATAGGGGAGCAGGAGGACAGTTTGGGGTGAGAAGGGATGGTCTGCAATGGCTGTTTTCCTGACCAGTTGGTGGAGACTCTCCCCCAGCCCCATGCTGAGCTGGGGGGGGAAGATCCAGGTTCTGCCCTAGGGCTCCCTGGTGGGGCAGGCCGGGACCCTCTGGGCTGGAATGCCGGCGGGCCGCCTCTTGAAGAAGGAGCAGGCCCCGAGGAGGCACAGAGGAGAGGCTTCCCAGGTGCCGGTCCACCCGAGGGACCGTCTGAGCGCCGCGCAGGGCGGGGAAGAACAGGCCCGACAGGAGCAGGGCCTGGGGCGCTCGGCTGGGACACCCCCCCCCCCCCCCGCGCCGCCTCACTCAGGGCCCTTGCAGCTCAGCCTATGACGCGCGGCTGCGCCAGAAGGTGGCGGTGAAGAAGCTGTCGCGACCCTTCCAGTCTCTGATCCACGCGCGGAGAACTTACCGCGAGCTGCGGCTGCTCAAGCACCTGAAGCACGAGAACGTGAGTGGGGCGCGCCGGGGCGGGCGGCCGAGCTGCCGGGGCTCCCCGCGGGGCACGCAGCACCCAGGGGGCGCTCCGGCGGGAGCTCCGAATCCTGACCCCCGTCCCCACGCAGGTCATCGGGCTGCTGGACGTGTTCACGCCGGCCACCTCCATTGAGGACTTCAGCGAAGTGTAAGTGGCAGCCGACGCAGGAGCGCGTCCGGTGGGGGGCGGGGCCTCTATGCTGACCGCCTACCCTTCCCAGGTACCTGGTGACCACCCTGATGGGCGCAGACCTGAACAACATCGTCAAGTGCCAGGCGCTGAGCGACGAGCACGTCCAGTTCCTGGTTTACCAGTTGCTGCGCGGGCTCAAGGTGGGCGTCGCGTGGGCGGGCACAGGGCGCGGTGCCGGGGGTCAGAACCTGACCCTCCCACCGTGTCCCCCTCTCCCCCTCGCAGTACATCCACTCTGCGGGGATCATCCACCGGGTAGGTGCGGCGTCCGGGTGAGGGTCGGGGCTTCTGCAGGCCCGGCCCAGGTGCTTTTCCAGCACTCACAACCCACCTGCCCTGCAGGACCTGAAGCCCAGCAACGTGGCTGTGAACGAGGACTGCGAGCTTAGGGTGAGCCGCCTGTGGGTGAGGGGCCTGCCCGGCCGTGGAGGGGGCATTCAGGGAGGTGCTGACAAGCTTGGTGGTCGCTCTAGATCCTGGACTTTGGGCTAGCCCGCCAGGCTGATGAAGAGATGACTGGCTATGTGGCCACTCGCTGGTACCGTGCACCTGAGATCATGCTCAACTGGATGCACTACAACCAGACAGGTGATGTCAAGCCACACAGGGGCAGGTGTGCTGTGTTGGACCAGGGTGGGCAGGCAGAGCTCACACCAGGGCCTGGGGAGGGTGGGTGGGTAGGTATGGGGCAAAAGCCAAGGCCGTTGGGGAGGTGTGTGTCTAGCTTTGGAGGACAGGGACCGTCATGCAAAAACAGACCTTAGAGGGACCAAGCACAATAGGTCCTGGGCTAACTCTTCCCCTTACCCAGGGTTGTACCTAGAGGAGTAAGGGGGTCTCTGCTGTTTTGGGGCCGGGGTGTGACTGAGAGGCCACTGAGCTGGCACAGTCTGAGCAGATCCCTAATTCTCTGAGAGGGTCTTTGGGGAGGGCAGACTAATGGAGACTCCTTCCCCAACAGTGGACATCTGGTCTGTGGGCTGCATCATGGCTGAGCTGCTCCAGGGAAAGGCTCTCTTTCCAGGAAATGACTGTATCCTTGGCCCAGGTTGGGGAGGAGGGTGAGCCAGGGTCCCCTTCTGTTGGGTGGGGCTCAGGGGAGGTGGGCGCTGGCCCTTTCTGGCTGGCCTTGCCTCCTCTGCCCCACGCTGGGCCACCTTAGGCTCACTGGCTCCAGCTGTAGGAGAGCAGATTTTGGGCAGTGCTCCAAGGTCTGGGATCTGGGGGCCTGGGAAGGGTCTATTCCTGGCCAGTAGGCATTTCCTCAGCCAGGCAGACATCGACCAGCTGAAGCGAATCATGGAGGTGGTGGGCACACCCAGCCCTGAGGTTCTAGCAAAGATATCCTCAGAACACGTGAGTCACCAGCCACCAGCAACCTCTGCTAACCAAGCTCCTGGGCACTCTGGAGGAAGCTCTGTGGGAATAGACCGGGAACCATGTGGGAAACATGGGTCACAGTGGAATAGAGCCCAAGGCAGGGGCCTGACCCTTTCAGGGAGAAACAGGTGAACAGGGAAGACATCCCTGGCATGAGGGACAGTGAGGGCACAATCTCAGCACTGACTAGCAGTGCTTTTGCCAAGGACAGTGGGGTGCTCCAGGCATGGAGACCCAGGTAAGGCTCTGGAGCCACCATATCCAAAGTGGGGGATGCCTCTGGTCCGTGCATGCTCCTTTTTTTTTTTTTTTTTTTAAAGATTTTATTCATTTGATTGACAGAGAGAGACACAGCGGGAGAGGGAACACAAGGAAGGGGAGCGGGAGAGGGAGAAGCAGGCTTCCTGCCGAGCAGGGAGCCCGATGTGAGGCTCGATCCCAGGACCCTGAAAGTATGACCTGAGCCGAAGGCAGACGCCTAATGACTGAGCCACCCAGGCGCCCCTCTATGCATGCTCTTGTCCAGTCCTGTTGCAGTCAATGAGTCTGGGGGCTTCTCTCAGCAAGTCCCTGCCTGGCTTCGGGCCAGGGGAGGTAGGGTGTGAGCCACCCCCTCAGGCCCTTCCTGTGTGCCCCCAGGCCCGGACATACATCCAGTCCCTGCCCCCCATGCCCCAGAAGGACCTCAGGAGCATCTTCCATGGAGCCAACCCCCTGGGTGAGGATGGGCCCTGGGTCTGGGCTGGGCTCCATGTCTGGCCCTAGATGCACGACTGACCACCGCCTTTCCACTGACCACTCCGTAGCTGTGGACCTGCTGGGAAGGATGCTGGTGCTCGACAGTGACCAGAGGGTCAGTGCGGCCGAGGCCCTGGCCCATGCCTACTTCAGCCAGTACCATGACCCTGACGATGAGCCTGAGGCCGAGCCCTATGATGAGAGCGTTGAGGCCAAGGAGCGCACAGTGGAGGAGTGGAAGGGTGGGCTTGAGGAGGGCTGGGGGTTGGGAGCGGTGGAGCCCAGGGGCCTCAGGGCTTCATTTTCCCGCAGGCTAGGAGCTGCCTGTTTCCTGCTGGAAGTGTCCAGTTCCTGCCCAGAGTGGTCCCCGAACTCCCTGCACTCCTGGGGCTGGGTGTGTCCAGCAGAGGCTCATGGGCGGCACAGGGCAGGCTCTGGAAGGAAGCCCCAGGGGCTGAGGCTGCCCTCAGGGTGGTGGTCCTGGGCTGGGCAAGTGGCACCGGACTGGGAGGCAGGGGCAGTGGCCCAGTGACAGCATGATGTCACCCTTTCCCTTCACTTCCCAGAGCTCACCTACCAGGAGGTCCTCAGCTTCAAGCCTGCAGAGCCACCGCAGTCTCCTGGCAGCCTGGAGATTGAGCAGTGAGGGGCATGTGCCCACCAGCCACGGGGACCAGAAGACGGGCTGGAGCATGCCGGCCCATTTCTTCAGCCTGCCGCACTCCCACGAGGAGTGCCTCCCAACACCACTGTGGCCAGCGCCCTGACCCTAGCCTGGGGTCCCCCGCCTGCACGCTGCTCCTCGTGGGCAGTCTGTATGCATGTGCATGCACGATGGTGTGCACGTGTGCAAGCCGCGGGTGTAGGAGTCTAGACGGAGCATCCTGGACTTCCTCGGTCCTCCTGCCTCCTTCCAACAATCTAGGTCTCCCTTAGGACCTCCCCTGGATGCCACAGGGGATCCCCTGGGGAGTGTGTCTGTCTCCAGATCTTCTCAGTCCCAGAGGGCTGTCTCTGGAGGGCGTGGTGCACTGGGGCCAGGGGCCTCTGGAGACTGAAGGGAGGGTCTTGCTTGTCAGAGCTTCTTGACCTGGAAGTGGGGGCTACCCTGGGAAATGCCGAGACCCGAAGGTCTGAGAGCTGAGACTGCCGCCAGGTATCACATGAGCAGACCATCCCAGGGCCACGTGTTCGCCTGGGCTGTGGGGGGCACACGTGTACTAATGTGCACTCCTGGCACTGACATGTCGAGGCGCGTGTGACTCTGTGGGTGCCGTGACCAGCAAGAAGCCTGAAGCGAGGGGCCGTACTGTTACTTCCTTTCCCTCAGTTCCTGATGTGGGGGGTGGGGTGCTGCCGCTGAGATCCTGGGTGCACCATGCGAAGGGCTCAGGTGGGCAAGGGGCAACCAGGGGACAAAAGCCAGGGACTTTCTCCTTGAGTGTGGGGGCTGTGGCAGGCATGAAGAGCTGGTGGGCACAGGGGCTCCAGCCTTGATTCGGCAGCAGGGAGTGGCGCCCACCAGTGTACCCTTGGACTCAGACCCTGACCTTGGCCCGGAGCTGATGAAGAAGCCTCTGCCCACTCTACCTCTGCCCACCCTCCAGCCCTGCAGCTGAGCGCTGGGCTGTTCTGGCCTATGGGTCAGCTCGCATCCTCCCTTCTTCCAGAACGGAGCTGGTCTAGTAACCTCTGGGACGTGACCCTGCCTAAGACGTGTCGGGGGTGTGGGTCCCCCAGCGAGGGGCTTCTCTGTGAGGGGGTGGTGTTCCGTGTGTCAGGTGGTGACCTCCCACCTTGCAGAAGTCTCAACGTCAAGTGCCTGCACGAGGGTTTCACAATAAAGGAGGTTCTCTCTCACTCAGCTTTTGTCCTGAGTCCCGAGGCCCCGCTGCCTGGCTGTCCCCACTGCTTGGGGAGAGGGTGGCTGGATCTGTGCGTCACACCCCCAGCTGCTCTGGTCCCCCCAGACCCTGCACTGCCCAGATCCCTTGGGTCTCCAGTCAGACAAGCAGCCATATTCAGCCCAGCACCCTCCCTGCTCCCGGAGAGCCCAGGGCCACTGGGGGTGGGGTGGGGTGAGTTCCACACCCAGGCTAATGGGCTCTGACCCGGGACAGAGCTTGATGGCCATGCACAAATCAACCCCAGCTGCCCTGCTGAGCAGCTCACTGGGCAAGCTCAGCTTCTGGTCTGGTTGTAGATCTGCCCCTTTCTCTCAGTGCTCAGGGAAACTGCTGGGGGACCATCTCTGGGAGCAAAGGCTTATCCTTCCCTGGAGCTGGGTAAAGTGGGAAAACTTTCCTTTCCTTCCTGCTTAAGGGGAAAGAGGTCCACCTCAGCCCTCAGGACATACACCGAGCTACTAGCTCCTACCGTTCACTGCAGCTCAGGTGAGGAAGGGCACTGGCCTCAACAGGGATCAGGCAAAATGTCCCTAGGACGGGGGCATTTGTGCCTTCGCCCTGGGCCTTGGGGGTGGAGACCATCTGGGAGTTGGAACACCAGGGGCCTGGTCAGCGTGGCTACTGGGCCTCGGGTCCTAGGGAACCCTGCAGACCAGGTTGGGCCAAGTCCTGCTGTTGGGGGGTGGGGTGTGCCGGGGATGGGAGCAGAGCTGGGACATGCCCCACATGGGGAAACCTGCCAGACCCCTGGGCTCCACTGCAGGGAGTAAGTGGGCCAGCTAGGGGCTTCCTGGAGGAGGCAGCCCAGGGCATGAGGGGCACAGGTGGTGGTGGCTCCAGTGGCCCCAGGCCGCTCTCTTTGGCTAGTCTCCAACTGCTGGGTGCTGCGGAAGACTAGCCTGCAGCCCAGGTGCAAAGCTGCTCTGGCCGGCTCTGAGCTGCTGATTCATGGTGGCCAGCAGGGCACAGAGGGAAAGGCAGGGGGCCCTGAGGATCCTGTTACCCCACTCCGTCTCAGACCTGGGTCACTGGACTGGGGGCGGCTGGGGACAGGGGGACAGAGGCCCCTGCTCTGTCCTCCAGGAGCATCTGGTGCAGGATGTGGCCAGACCTCTGGAAGGATGATGCTGATGCCCCCACCTAGGGATAAGGGGGGGCACTGAGGGCCCAAGTAGGACCCTCCTTCACCCCTGGGGTCAGGTATAACTCTCTGCAGAGAGAGGAGAGGCTCAGGCCAGGCGCAGGACAAACAGGAGGGAGAAAGACGGGAAGAAGGTGGGCCAGGCAAAGGGACTTGCACATGCTTGGAGCAGGCTTCCCACTTGCCAGGTGGGTGGAGAGGAGGGAGCTGGGTGTGCACCGGGGCCCAAGGGAGACCCACAGGACCACCCTCTCTGGCTCCAGGGGTTGGGAGGCTTGGGATCGCGGGGTCACGGGGAGGGATGTTGGGGATGCAGCCTAGGTTTGGTCACAGGGAGAGGGGGATGCAGGCCATAGGTGCTCGGGACCCCACACTAGGACGTGGATGGATCAGCCCCAGGGGAAGGGGGCGGCCGGCAAGGTGGGCCGTTGACGTGGGGGGACACAGGGCTCAGCTCAGGGGCCTCGGGGGTGGGGCCCGGGTTGGTGGGGTGGAGTTGGCCAGGCTGGTGGACAGTGACTTGCAGTTGGGAGTAGAAGCGCTGCGGTTCCGGCTGCCCAGGATGGGCCCAGCTCCCTGGGGGCGTGGTTACTAAGGAGGAGCCGCGCGCCCCACGGGACTTGTGCTAAGACACCCCGCACCCGGGCCGGGGGAGTCCGGCCTGGGAGAGGAGGCGGCAGGGGTCTCCAGTGCGTTCCGGGCCGGCCCTGCGCGGCCTGGCGGCGCTCCCCTCCCCCGCTCCGCCCCTCCCCCCAGCCCTCGGCCCTCCCCCCGCGGCGGCCGCCTCAGGTTTCCGCTGGGGCCAGAGGGCCGGCGGGGGCGTCACGTGCGCGCGGCCTGGGGGCCGGTTGGTCCGCGGGCAGGGGAGGGACCGCGCGCTCCCCGGGCCGGGGCTGGGGTCGGCGACTCCTGACGGCCTGGAGGGCGGCCCCAGGAGGGGAGAGCCGGAGGGCCCCAGCGGCGGACGGGCGACCGCGCGGAGCAGGCTTTGCCCACGCGGTGGCCCCGGGCGCGCGCCCAGGGAGTCCCGCTGATCCCGGGCCCCCGGTCCTCGGGGCGCAGCGCCCAGGGGGTCCGTGGCGGGGGCGGTGCTTGGGGCGCCATGAGCTCTCCACCGCCCGCCCGCCGGGGCTTTTACCGCCAGGAGGTGACCAAGACGGCTTGGGAGGTGCGCGCCGTGTACCAGGACCTGCAGCCCGTGGGCTCCGGCGCCTACGGCGCGGTGTGGTGAGCGGGAGCCGGGCGGGGTGGCGGGCGTCGGCGCGGGGTGGCTCGGCCCTCTCGCTGACCAGTGCGTCCCGCAGCTCGGCCGTGGACAGCCGCACTGGCGCCAAGGTGGCCATCAAGAAACTGTACCGGCCCTTCCAGTCGGAGCTCTTCGCCAAGCGCGCCTACCGCGAACTGCGCCTCCTCAAGCACATGCGCCACGAGAACGTAAGTCGCGCCCAGGCCCGCCAGCCCCGGGCCTCCGCGTCCACTGCCTCTGCTCATCTCCCTCCTCGCCAGCAAATCCTGCCCTAGAAGATGGGGTCCCTGCTACCCGTGTGCTGGGGTGGAGATGCGGGGTCAGGGCGTGATACCCAGAACTCTTGCGGGGGGTGGCTCCACGTGGTGAGGCCAGAGCCCCACCTCTTTCTGAGAGAGACTGCTTCCCTAGGGTCTAGTCCTTAGCTCCTTGGCTTCCTCCTGGGGCCACATCTGGCTCCTCAACCCAGGCCCTGGTCAAGGCACGGCCACTTGCTCAGGCCAAGGGCATCGTCCACAGCTCACCGCAGCCCTGCCTCCAGCCAGGAGCCTGGAGGTGAGAGAGGACGCTCACATGTGACCAGCGGTTATCCTGGAGGGGGCCCTCAGCCTCTTCTCTCTTGCTGGGCATCCTCCACAGCCACACCCGAGGTCCCCTTTCTCCACCCCTTCAGGCTCCTCTCCTGAACAGTCTGCTCCGGTCTACCTCCCAAGCCTCAGTTCAGGAATGCAGAGCTGGGCACGGGCAGGAGTTAGCATCTGGGCACTGGCAGCCTAGAGCCTTGGGGTCTCCTGTGGTGAGGGGTTGAGGGAGCTGGTGTGTGGAGGGCACTAGGCATAGTGGCTGGCACAGAGGTGCCTCCTTCCATGGTGGAGGATGGCAGATTTGGGGCCCCACCAGGAAAAGGCCTCCCTTGTTCCCAGACCTGCCCATAGGGCACCATGTGTGGCTGCTGTGGGCCTTTCTAGTGGCCATTGCTGGCTACTGAGAGCCCTCCTCTCTCCTGGGGGAACTCCTGTTGTTCCACGATGTTCCTCCTACAACCCTGAACTCTGCCTCTCCCGCACAGGCCATTCCTGCCTCACCCCGAGTTTGGGCCCAGTCTCAGGGCTGAGAGTCTGGGTACCCAGACCCCGGGCTAATCATGCTCTTGACAGATGGTCTGGTCCCTCCTGGATCATCAGAGCCACCAGCCTTCTTCCAGGAAAATGAGTCTCATGTCCACCAGGAACTTATTCCCTCAGTTCCTGGCTGATGCTCACCCTCTTAGCCCCTTGAGTGGGTCCTTCATTCACTCAGACTTTCCATCTCTGCCCTTAGCCCTTCCCAGGTGAAATCCATTCAGGATGGACACCAGCCCAGCCCTGACCTCGCCCCCTCCTGGTTACACTCAGTCATGCCCAGGCTCGGTTCCCATGAGGGCAGAGTCTGCTACGGAAGGCTTCATCCGCCTCCCCAACTGTGCTGCACTCCCACCCACCCATCCTGCCCTTCCCCTAAGGTCTCAGGGCTTTCTTGTCAGGCGCTTCCGACCCCTGGCCCAGTCCCCTCCTCTGTGCTACCCGCTAGCAGCCAGGTGCCCCTGCCTCGGTGCCGTGCACACAGCTGGCAGGCTCTGCCAATCGTCACCCTACTTTCTTAGGAGGACACTGAGGCTCTAAGAAGCTGAGAGCCGTGACAGGTCCTGCCCTTCTGCCCTCCCTCCTACTTCAGGCCAGAAACCACACTGCAGGGGCACCGAAGTCTGTTATCAACCTGACAGAGCGCCCTTACCCTTGGGGACTGTGTCCTTTATTTGCCAGGACACTGTCCTGGCGCCCCAGGCCTCACGGGCTCCCAGGCCCCTCCCTGAACATCGCTCTGTGTCCTCCCCTCCCTGCGCCCACGATTCTGGCCCTGGTCACCTGGCCGTCCCTCCACTTTGTGTGCACTCTTGCCTTGCTCCCGTCTGTCCCCACACGCTCAGCGTCACACCTGTTTAAACCCTTGCTCAGCAGCTCTTAGGATCCAAGCCAGACCTTCACCTGGCATGCGAGGGCCTGCCCAGGCTCCGTCTGGCCACTCCTTGGCTACTCCCTAGCCTGGGCCTTGGCCACCTGGCCTTTCTCCCCGTGTTCCTCAAATGCTCGAAGTGTTCTCCCTTCTGCCTCGGCCATCATTCGCATGGCCTCTGCCAGGTGTCCCCCCCGGCACATCCACCTGCCCCCCTGGCCGCTCCGGTGTACAGGCCTCCCAGGGATCAGCAGGGCCAGCTCTAGCTGCTGGCCTGCCTGGGCCTCTCCAGCAGAGGCAAGGCTCCCTGGTGGACCTGGTGGGTGCTGGCTCTCCCCTGGGAGGCTGTCCCACCCTGGTCTCGGGTCTTCGGTGGGGATAAGAAGAGGGGGAGGAAGGGCAAAGGGGCTGGAGCTCCTTGGATGACTGGGAGCGGCCCCAGACTTGGGGCTGCCCCTCCCCCAGAGAATCCCTGTAGTCACCATTCAAAAATAGCCTGTGTCTGTGGGCGTGTGTGCCAGGGCTAGGCCGCCCTGCCAGGAGACAGGGGGCGGGGGGGCGGAGGACAGCTGTAGGTGTACCCGAACCCCATGCCCTCCGCTGTGCCCCCATTCCACACGGTACTCCGGCCTCCTCCCCAGGTCATCGGGCTGCTGGACGTGTTCACCCCTGATGAAACCCTGGATGATTTCACAGACTTGTGAGTGAGGTCCTGGGCAGGCTGCGCAGGGCAAAAAGGCGTGTTGGGCTGCTGCTGGCTGCTGACTCGGGTTCTGCATTGGCATGTGGGGGTCTCTGCAGCCCGGGTCGGGGTCGGGATGCACACTACCCACCCCTCCCCCACGCTGCAGCCCACCCTCTGTCACAGGCCCCCCCGGACCCAGGGTGGTGACACAGCTGGGTGGAGCTGGAGGTGTGAGCGCGGGACTGCATGGTTAGTCGGCAGGTCCCGTGCTCTGGGACCCTGGCATCCTGGGTAGCCTGTAACTAGAGCTGCTGACCTTTGCTGGCAGGCAGGGGAGGGGTAGCAGGGGGGCCTCCCTGTGGCTGCCAACCTGGACTTACACTATGGTCGGCCAAGAGCCAGGGTCTGAGCCGGGGAAGGGCTGAGGACAGGCTCCTCACCGTGTGACCTTGCAGAGGTGCTGGCGAGGTGCTGCACGTCTGTCCTCTGTGTCTCTCTCCCTTCACCTGCCCGGCATGCTCCTCCGACCCATGTGCCCTGCCGTTCCCCCGCTGCCCACAGGCCCTGCCCTCCTTTCTCTTGCACCCTGTTCTGCCTGTGATCCCTGGCGCTCCCCGGACCCTAGCCTGTGTGTGGCCCTGACGCACCTGATGTTCTGGGGCAGGGTGGGCGGAAGAGCTGTGGGTGTGCGCTGGAGAGGTGCGTGGAGCCTGGTGTCGCCCTGTGGAAGGTGGAGCTCGCATGCTGCGGGGGGCGCCTCCAGGATCTCCAGGGGCTGAGTGGGTGTGACACCTGCCGCCTGCACCCACCCCGGTCCCTCAGTTACCTGGTGATGCCGTTCATGGGGACTGACCTGGGCAAGCTCATGAAGCATGAGAAGCTGAGTGAGGACCGAATCCAGTTCCTTGTCTACCAGATGCTGAAGGGGCTAAAGGTGGGAGTGTGTGGGGGTTGCTGCAGGCCGGGCTGGGGCTGGGGTAGGACTGCTGGCCCATGGCTCTGAGGTCCCAGTGAGCTGGCCGCCGCTGACCCTCTCTCTGTCCCCATAGTACATCCATGCTGCTGGCATCATCCATAGGGTGAGTCCTGCTGGTGGTGGGCACTTCCTCTGGCCTGTAGGTGTGGGATGGGCCTGGCTGCCAGGAGCCCTCATTGCTGGCCTGCCAGGGGAGTGTGTGTGATGCCTGTGTGCAGCTGTGGGGGCCGAAGGACCTTCCTGGATGGGCTGCTGGGTGGGGCTGGCCGGGGGTGGACTCTTCCCCCGTGTGCCCCCGTGGGAGGGGCTGCACGGCCACCTTTCTCCTGCCCCTAGGACCTGAAGCCCGGCAATCTGGCAGTGAATGAGGACTGTGAGCTGAAGGTGTGTGTTGGGTCGGGGGGGTCTTCCCACCTGTCCATCTGCCTGTTGCCCTTGGCCCTCAGGCCTGAGCAGAGGGACCAGACCCCAGCCGTCCAGGCCAGGGGAGGCACTGGATGCAGGGGGCATGGGGCACACTCCATATCTCATTGAGGTGAAGGCAGGGAGGTGTCCCCAGTTCCCCATGTCTGAGCCAGGGTAGGGCCAAGGGGACCTCTCCAAATGTGCTGGCTAGGTCCTGGGGTCAGCAGGGAGTAGAGGAACAGGGAAAGGAGACCCACCGGGGCGCCTGCTCCTGAGGGTGGTGGAAGGCGAGGTCAGTGGGGCTGGGTGCACTGGCCATGGGGAGGAACTCTTGGGGAGTCTGTGGCCATGACCTCGGGTCCTGGAGAGTTGGCAGGAGGCCCCGGTGTGCCCAGTTCTCCTGGATCACAGGCTGACCCACCTATTCCCTGGGGGGCTGCTTTGCCCCACCTTCCTGATTCTGACTATAGATCCTGGACTTCGGCCTGGCGAGGCAGGCAGACAGCGAGATGACTGGGTATGTGGTGACTCGGTGGTACCGGGCACCTGAGGTCATCTTGAATTGGATGCGCTACACGCAGACGGGTGAGAAGCTGCCCAGAGACTCAGAGCCACTCCTGACGCCAGCCTCCCAGGCCACACCTGCCTGCTGCCATTTCTTTGTGGGAAGTCCAATGGTGGCTCCTCTGTGGGGAGGCTGCTGAGCTGGGATGGGAGCCGGGCGAGGGTGTGGCAGGCTAGATGGCCCCCTTGTCTGTGTCCCCCCCCATGTGTGTCCCCCCGCCCTCCCTGGCCCACAGAGCCCTGATGCAGGGGCTTCTGTCTCAGTGGATATCTGGTCGGCGGGCTGCATCATGGCGGAGATGATTACAGGGAAGACGCTGTTCAAGGGCAGTGACCGTATCCTACACTTGTGGGGGGGGCAGGCTGGGCCTGGGTGGGGGCTGGGCATGCTGCCCCGGCCAGGTGGGGGTGTGCCCTGCTCCTCTGGCCCTGTGCTGTGCTCCTCACCTCAGCACAGACCTGGACCAGCTGAAGGAGATCATGAAGGTGACAGGGACGCCTCCCGCTGAGTTTGTGCAGAGGCTGCAGAGTGCCGATGTCAGTCGGGAGCTGGACGGGGGCTGGAGGGGCTGGGCCTGGGTCTGTGGGTTGGTCCCTTACCCTTTCTTTTCTGAAAAGGCGAAGAACTACATGAAGGGCCTCCCCGAGTTGGAGAAGAAGGATTTCGCATCCATCCTGACTAATGCAAGTCCTCTGGGTAGGACTGGACCGGGGGGGAGTGTTGGGTCAGTGACGAGGGCATCAAGGCCTGGGACCCTCCCTGACCAGCCCTCCCCGCAGCTGTGAACCTCCTGGAGAAAATGCTTGTGCTAGATGCAGAGCGGCGGGTGACTGCGGCCGAGGCGCTGACCCACCCCTACTTCGAGTCACTGCAGGACACGGAGGATGAGCCCAAGGCCCAGAAGTACGACGAGTCCTTTGATGATATGGACCGCACGCTGGATGAGTGGAAACGTGAGTTGGGGGGGCTCTGGGCAGGGCCTGTGGAGGGACCCTGGGAGCCCAGTGCAGGGCTCAGAGTCCTGGGTCCCCTACCTGGGGATGAAGGTCATGTAAGGAATACAACAGTCAGAGGGCAGTGGGGCTTCTTGGCCAAGGTGACCTCTGGCTGGAGCCGAAGGGTGAAAGAATGCCCCTGGCAGGGGGTTCAGAACTAACAGGAGCAGGAGGTGAGTTCTGGAAACTGGGAGGCAGCTCCCAGCTCAGGGCAGTTGTGAGCACCTAGCCTCTCCCTACCCTGCCGGCCCAGCCCCAGGGCTGCCCCCATCTTCCCCATGTCCTGGCCAGAGACCTGGGCCGTTCTGGAGCCCTTCTGCACCCACTCGTCCCCCAGAGCTCCACTGTTACCTCTTGAGCTTGTCCTTGTCTCTCTTTGTCCCTGCTTTTAAAAAAAAGATTTACTTATTTGTTTCATGGGGGAGGGCGTGTGTGTGGGCGAGGCAGGGCGGACAGGGAGGGAGAAGATCTCAAGCAGACTCTGCTGAGTGTGCAGCCTGACACAGGGCTCGATCTCACGACCCTGAGATCATGACCTGAACCAAAACCAAGAATGAGACCCTCAACTGACTGAGCCACGCAGGCGCCCCTCTTTGCCCCTTTTAGGACCCCTCCCACCTGACTACTGCACACCCCTCTTGTCCCACCAGCAGGATAAGGCCCACCCCAGGCAGCCTCCTCCACACCCCTTGCCCATCCCTGCTAGTCCCGCTGAGCAGTTCAGACCCACCGAAGCCCGTGCTCAGCGCCACTGGGCTTGGCACCGGCTGTTGTCTTACACCAAAGGCCTCTACCCTCACCTGTCAGGGCCCAACCAGCACATGCTGAGCCTCAGGCTGGGCCCAGGGACACCTGCCAGGTCCTCAGGCCCCTTGCTGGGACTGGCTTTGCAGAATGGCAGGCAATGAGGGCTGCGCTTGGTGTCTTTCTGTTGGTGGCTGCAGGACCAGCCTGGAGGGTGCTGAGCATATCTGAGGACAGCAGTTAGGTCCCATCCTGGCTCTGCCTCAGACCTGGGGCCTTGGTGCTGCACATGGGGCTGGGGTGGGGCGGGACTGGTGATTCTCAGACCCTGTTCCTTGGCCACTGGGCTGCTCGGTTCCTCTGGCAGGGCCCTGCCCTTATTTGTGCTTATAAGTTTGGTTTGGTTTGATGAAAGTTTTCTGGTGCTAAAAAAGATAACTTGAAAACCACGGGCCACAGAATCCTTTCTGTGGTCCCCACCCACACACAGTCGTAAGAGCTTTTGCTTTTACTACAGACCATGGTGAACAAGTGACCTGTTTGTGACTGAGCCCCTGGTCAGGAATGCAAACTCTCATCACCTCCTGTTTCCCTGGGAATAGCCAGCTTCACACAGACCTCCCCTGTGTGGACTGACCCCGGTGTTAGGGTTAGATCAATGGCCTAGGAGGCACCTGATGGGGCAGGAACACATGGGTGCCATGGGCAGGGCAAACCACACAGATCGCCTGCTCTAAACACACAGTGTTTCCTGAACTGGGCTTGTGGAGGACCAGTGTCCCCCAAACAGGTGCTGCACTGGCCAGGTGAGCATGGGAATGCTGGCGTAGGCTGAGCAGAACCTGTCCCTTTGCAAACTGCTCAGAGGGAAAGCAAATCAGGCCTTCTCCCTTCCTTTGGGATGGCTTGCTCTGGGAACACATTTCAGGGGCCATGACCACCAGGCGAGGAAGGTAGAAACTGTGGGTGTTTGTGGAAATTCTTCTCATTTAAGTTTTGGTGGATATTCTGGATCCAGAAACAGGTGTGTTCTGGGGGGATTCTGAGTGGCTCCACTTGAGTAGACACACTGATTTATATTAGGGCACTGTCTGCTCATTACACCAGGCTATGCCCAGGGGCAGTGGGTCTGGGTGGCAGGAGCCCCATCAGGGTGGATAGCTCCTGTGGATGGACACAGGTGGCTGAGCGTGGCCCTAGCCTGGGGTGACGTCACGTGTGTGGGACAAAAGCAGCCTGTCTGGCACCTGCACTCCAGCAATGACTTCTGGCTCCGATGTTTTTGGGGACCAGGTGGGCCCCTAGGTCAGTGGCGAGCAGCCTGTGTTCTGGGCCTGGGAGCTCTCCCCTCCCCCAGCCCCACCTCACAGGACTCAGTGCTGGTCAGGGCAGGTACCAGTGCGCTGGACCCTAGTGCTCTTCCTGGGTCACTGGCTTCCACCCTGGGTGTGAATCCTAGGAGGTGATTCTGAAGGGTGATGAGGCCCCTTCTCCCCTGATGGTCCATTTCTCCCACCCCGACCCAGGTGTCACATATAAAGAAGTGCTCAGCTTCAAGCCTCCCCGGCAGCTGGGGACCAAGGTCTCCAAGGAGACGGCCCTCTGAAGACCCCTGGGCCCCCACAGTGGTGGTGAGGACACCTTGGGGATCCTGGCTGGGGCTTCTACCTGGAAGGGGGATCCTAATTATCACTGTGACTTTGGCTGGGGCTTACATCCCAGGACACCTCTGGTTCCATGGACCCCCCTCTCTCAAGCCTGTTATCCTGCTCTCAGGGCTCAGTCTAACCTGGACCTTCTGGACAGGATGTCAACCTGACTGGGGACTGGCCTCTCCCTGAGCAGTGGTCCCCTCCCCCAGGTGCAACAAGAAGCCTCAGAGCCTGTGCTGGGGGGTGAGGCTTGGGGTCAAGGCCTGCCCTCTGACCCTGCTTGCTCCAGCCCCTGCTGAAGCCCAGTTCATATAGCTGAGAAAGGACAGGGAGGGCGCAGAGCGCCTACTCAGGGATGTCTCTCCCCCAGGGGGGCGTTGGTGTGGACTCTCCTGCACCCCCAGCCCAGAAAGTGCTATGCCCACGTGGCTGGAAAGAAATAAACCCTTTTGTAGAGATCCCACTCTCGCTTTCCTAATTCTCAGGCTGGATCTCCATCTCTAGGCGTCTGAGCTGCAGCCTGGCATAGAGAAGCTGGCCGTGGAGTCTCAGCCCCTGCTCAGCAGCTGGGCCTGGGCACCCCCTTCCTCCCAGGTCCACAGTGAGCCCAGAGCCTAAAGGCCCCGCACTAGGGATGGGCCCCCGCCCTCTTGTGGACTGACCTTCCTCTAATGGCTTAAACTCTGGAGCCAGACCCCAGGCAGGGCCTGATGAGGACGGGGTTAGGGTCCGACCTGGGTGGGGCTCAGTCCCTGCTGTCTGAGCTCCCCACTCTCCAAGGCCAGGTTCCTGGTGAGGAGGGAGTCACGCTGGGCGCTTTTGAGACACCTTGTGGCACTGCGCACGAATGGGTTCTAGTCTCCAAACCTCCTGCCCCTTCGTCGGCCACACCCCAGCGTAACGGCGAGCCCGTGCCGCCCTCTGCCAGCCATTGGACGTCTCGGAGAGCTGACAGCTGGGTCAGGGGCCACTCTGGGGCTCCCGCGTCTGCCCTGGCTCCTCCCACCTGTCCCCACGGCAGGTGTGCCGAAAGCGGGGCCCGGCTGTCCCCCTTCGGCCTGGAGCTCGGCTGCACACGCGAACAGCTGACCCAGCCAAATACAGTCAGACAAGTTGCCAAAATGGACACCCGCCTTTCTGCTCGGGGGGTCTCCGATGCCTCTGGGACAGACGCTTGCCGGGACCTCCAGCTCGGAGCGATCCGGGAGGGGCAGTCCACCACAGGTCCCGCCCCGGAGCCACGCGGCCCGGGATGGCCGCTCAGAGTACGCCACTTCATAGCCACCATGATTGGCTCAGGGGAGGGCACGTGACCCAAAATGGGCCAATCGGATTCTGCCCAGAGCCTCGGTAGCACGCCCGTAGCCCGCCCTGCAGGTGACCTGATCAGGACTGTGGGGACCCCTGTGGGGTCGCAGGCCGCAGGGGGTAGGGCCTTGTGGGGGCCGCCGGCTGCATTCCTCCCGCCGTAGAGGTCATTCCTGCGCTTCTGGGGCACCGAGGAACGGGATTGGTGGCACTCCCGCCCCAGGGCCCCGCTTCCAAGACCCCAAGTCCCCAGGACCTGCGCTCCCGGCCCCGCCTTCTAACAGGCCCGCCATCCCCCACGGCCGGCCTCCCGAGGGCCCGTCCCCGTCCCTCAGAACACCGCTTTCGAGACCCCAGGGCCCGCCTCCGATAAGCCCGCAGCTCGGGTATTCCGGCTCACGGCCCCGCCTCCAGGAGGCCCTCCCCCAGGGCCGGGTTGGCAGAGGCCCCGGGTTTCAGGCCTTTGGCTCCCGCATGCCTCCTCTCTCTGGCCGTCTTGCTCTGGGTCTGTGTCCGCGCCGCCTCCTTTCCTTCCTTCTTTCTTTTTTTCCTCGTTCAGACCTCCGTGTTCGCCTTCCCCTCCGCTAGGCCTTCTGCCTTGCCTCGCCCTACACTTCGGCGACCCCTGTCCAGCGTCTCTGCCACCACCCTGAGCCTTCGACTCTGCTCTTCGGCCAGGGTCTTTCTGGAGCTTCAGTCGGGCCCTGCCACTTCCTTACAGCTCGACGCGGCCTAGACGGGGGCTTTCCGGCCTGCGGCCTTGCTCCTGCGGGCCCTGGCCTCGCCGCCTCACTCGCAGCTGTCCTCGAGCTCTGGCTAGGACGGGCCCCTGGGGTGCGCCAGACGTGATGGGCTGCGGACGGGTCTGACGCCTTGGCCTGCGCGGTCGGCGTGGGTCTGGGGGAGATTGGGGGCGGACCGGGACACTCAGTGGTGCCGCCGTGACAGTCCGTGGGGTCCGGGGCACACTGGCCCTGGGTCCCCACACCCGCCCCCTCCCGCTTCCCCCTCCCCGCGCACCTGCCCCCTCGTACACCTGCCCACACCCACCCCCGCCCCCTCCCGCTCCCTCCCCCTTCCCTCGCGCACCTGCCCCCTCGCACGCCAGGCCACTCCCGCTCCTGCCCCCTCCCTCCGGTCAGGCCGCCCTTCGGGGCGGGGCTTTGGGCGGCGGGGGCCGGACTGTGCGGGGTCCGAGTCTGAGGAAGCCGGAAACCCGTGCCTGGGAGCCACCCGGTCGACCCCGCGGCCTCCTTCCGTGCGTGGATTCTGCGTTCGTGCCTAGGCTCCGTGCGCGCCGTCCCAGATGTGGCCCAGGGGTTGAGCTGCTCCCCGGGGCTGCAAGGAGAGAGCAGGCACTCACCGGTCCCGCACCCCCACCCCAGGGCGGCTGGGCCATGAGGACCGCACTCGTGTACCATGAGGAAATGACAGCCGCCCGGCTGCTCTGGGAAGAGTAAGTGTGAGCTGATAGAGGGGGGAGGGTGGAGAGGGGGCTCTGGACGCTAAGCTCTGTGTCCACGCAGCCCTGAGTGTGAGATCGAGCGTCCCGAGCGCCTGACCGCAGCCCTCGAGCGCCTGCAGCAGGGGGGCCTGGAGCAGAGGTGTCTACAGTTGGCAGCTCGAGAGGCCTCAGAGGCAGAGCTGGGCCTGGTACACAGGTCAGACCCCAGGGAGCCACCTGCCCCAGAGGAGGCCGCCTTGCACGTGGGGCCGCCCAGCCTGCCGGCATCTTGAAAACAGAGCATCTCCCCTACCTATCTCAGTTTCACCACTGCGTGGGTTGGGGAGGGAACCGTGAGGTGGGTGGTCCCACCAGCGCACGGCCTCTCCTTCTCCCCTTCCGGCTCCTGCTGGTGACCCTGTCTTGCCTGCCTGCCCCTCTGCAGCCCAGAGTACGTGTCCCTGTTGCGAGGAACCCAGGCCTTGAGTACAGAGGAACTACAGGCTCTGTCTGGGCAGTACGATGCTGTCTACTTTCATCCGGTGAGGCCCTGGAGACACCCCACCCACACATGCACATCTGCATGCCCGTGCCCATTTCATGGCTGCGGCTGCTGACCCTGGCCCATGTGCCCTCGGTCACCAGCGTGCACATGCCCTGCATGCCTGAGCAGCTGCTGCTGCTGGGACCTGCAGCCGGGCACAGGCCTGGGCAGAGCCTGTGCGGGTGGGGGGGGCTCATCGGCACCCCTGCCCCCGCAGAGTACCTTCCACTGTGCCCGGTTGGCCGCGGGGGCCGCGCTGCAGCTGGTGGATGCTGTGCTCACAGGATCTGCGCACAATGGGCTTGCCCTGGTGAGGTGAGGGCTGTCCCCTTCTGGGCTGCCCCCAGCTGTGGGGGCCTGTGAGGGCACAGGGTGACCCTGACGTGTCAGTTTTCACCCGCAGACCTCCTGGGCACCACAGCCAGAGGGCTGCTGCCAACGGGTTCTGCGTGTTCAACAACGTGGCCATAGCAGCCAAACACGCCCAGCAGAAACACGGTCTGCAAAGGTGTGTCCTGGGCTATCTGGGGGCAGGGCCCAGGCCAGACGGCAAGCGGTGGAGTGGGCTGCTGACAGACCCCGTTCAATCCTTTCCCCTCTTGGGGTGGGCTCAGGCCCCCAGGTTGGAGGCCCTGCCCCTCAGTGACCTCTGCACTGCCTGTCTGCAGGATCCTCATTGTCGACTGGGATGTCCACCATGGTCAGGGCATCCAGTATATCTTTGAGGATGATCCCAGGTGAGCTGGGGTCACCGCCTTCCCTGCGACCCCCTGCTGGGAGCCATGGGGCTGAGGTCCTGACCTTTGAGCTCCAATTTCTGACCTTGGCTGGTTGTCTGCAGTGTGCTTTACTTCTCCTGGCACCGCTATGAGCATGGTTGCTTTTGGCCTTATCTTCGAGAGTCAGATGCAGATGCCGTTGGGCTGGGGCAGGGCCGCGGCTTCACTGTCAACCTGCCCTGGAACCAGGTGCCCACCCCTCCCCCCACCCCTCCCCCACCCAGAGGGCGCCCTCCCCCCCCCCCGCCCCCACGCCTCACCCCTTGCCCCAGGGCCCCAGGCCTCCTGAATGTAGTCCAGGGCATCCTTCCAGGGTCACCCCCAGACCTGGGCCCCAGGGGTGAAGACCCCAGCCCCCCCCCCCCCACAGGGCCCAACTCTGATGCCCGGTGGCCACAGGTTGGGATGGGAAATGCTGACTATATGGCCGCCTTCCTGCATGTGCTGCTCCCTGTGGCCTTTGAGGTAACTGCATGGGGGGTAGGCGTGGTGTTGGGGGGAGGAGTGTGGGAGGGGGAGTCTGTGCTCAGAGGCGTCATCCCCTGCCCCCCTCATGCCCCCTCCCCCGACTCCCCAGAGCAGAGCCCTGTGGGTGGGGAGCACTCTCTGGAGGGGCCTCCTTCACCTCTCCTCCAGGCTCTCTCTTGCCCATCTCCGCCCCCCCCCCCCCCCCCGGCCCTGTCCACAGTTTGACCCTCAGCTGGTGCTCATCTCGGCAGGATTTGACTCAGCGATTGGGGATCCTGAGGTGAGGGCCTGTCCTGGCTGGGGAGGGCTTCTGGGGCCCTGGGGCCAGGCCCCCTTACACTTGGCTCTGGTTCCAGGGGCAGATGCAGGCCACGCCTGAGTGCTTCGCCCACCTCACGCAGCTGCTGCAGGTGCTGGCTGGCGGCCGGGTCTGTGCTGTGCTGGAGGTGACTTGTGGCAGCAGGGAGGGCTCGCAGGCCAGGTGTCGAGGTGCATTCGGGGGGGCCTGCTCTACAGGGTGGGGCGTCCTGCCTGGGATGGTGGCGCCCCGCCCCACTGACAGCCCTGTCTAGTCTCATGTGTGCCTTCGCCCTGCTCCCAGGGAGGCTACCACCTGGAGTCACTGTCCCAGTCGGTGTGCATGGTGGTGAAGGCGCTGCTGGGTGACCCTGCCCCGCCCCTGTCAGGGTCCATGGTGCCTCAGCACAGGTATGGGGCAGGAGCCTGGGAAGGGCTGGGGCTTCCAGGCCAGGCCTTACTGCTCCTGTTTCTCTCCACAGTGCTCTGGAGTCCATCCAGAGTGTCCGGGCAGCCCAGGCCCCTCACTGGACTAGCCTTCAGCAGCAAGGTCAGTATGGCCCACGCTGGGCGGCAGGGTCACTCCCCGGGCTCCTGCGCAGTGGCTTTGACTCTGAACCACTCCCTAGGGCCGGCCCCCCTACTGGACCCCAGGACCTGCTCCCCAGAGGGGCGACGCCCACCTGTGTTGCCTGGGGGGCCTGAATTCAAGGCAGCAGAGGCCCAGACCTCGGCTGTACTGAGGTCCCTCCTGGACCAGCCGCACCTCTACCCCACACCCCCTGTCCGCACAGCTGCCGCCCTGACAGCTCAGGATGCTGCTCTGGTCCTACCCCCTGATGTCCTCCGTCAAGAGGGGTCAGCCCCACAGGAGGAGACACAGGCCTGGGCTAGGTGGGCAGAGCGGGCCTGGGGAGAGGGATGGGGTTATGGGTGCACATGCGCTGTGGTGTCGGTGTCACTTCCTGTCCACATGTCCCTCTGGTTTCCCACCACAGGCTCCACGAGGCTCTGGCCGAGGACACGGCTTTCATTGCACTTGGAAAGGTCCTGCATCTGTTGAACGGGATCCTGGATGGACAGGTGGGGGCATCTGGGATGGGCTGAGGGTGGCCATGGAGCTGGGGGCAGAGCCAGGACCTGCCCACAACAGATGGCCTGTCCAAGGGAGGGCTGGGTGGTGCAGAGCCACATGGACCCTTTTAGAACAGCTCTTAGGGACAGGGTCACAAGTTCAGGCTCAGTCAGTCTTCTTAACTAAATAGTCTCTGACAGTGAGGTGAAGGCGATGATTTCAAGTGTAGTTTTAAGCATCTTATTTCCAGAAGGGGAGCAGTTTGAGCTCAGGTTGTGCAGATGGCAGCTCCGTAGACAGGGACCAAGAGGAGGGATGGATGTGACTCTGTGCCTGGTTGGGGGTTGCCCCCCACAGGTGAGCGGTGGCATCGCAACAACCCCAGCTGCAGCAGCCACCCTGGAGGTGGCCATTCGGCGCGGCCTGTCCCACAGAGCCCAGAGGTGAGCACCCCCGCCCTGGAGGGCCACACCGCTCCTGCTTCCCGTCCCATGGGGAGGGCTCTAAGCGTGGATTCCTGGCTGGGTGCGTGCAGCCTGTCCTGGGGCCACCTTTTCCTCTAGGGTGCTCTGTGTGGCTGCGGGACAGCTGGATCGGCCCCCAGACCTTGCCAGTGATGGGTAGGACACTCGGGTCCTGTGTGCACCCTGTCCTGTGTGTGGGTGGGCACGTACTCCTGGGTCCCCATGGGGGAGGGTGGGCAGGGTCTTCCCCAGCTGGAGTTTGGCAGAGGAGCTCCTGGGAGGGTCTCCTGCACCTTCCCTTCTGCTGCCTGGGCTCTGGAGGGTGAGCCGCATCCCACACCCCTGCATGTGTGCCCATGTGCTCACTCTCCCCTGGAAGGAGGAATCTGTGGCTGAACATCAGAGGCAAAGAAGCGGCTGCCCTGTCCACGTTCCACGTGTCTGTGCCACTGCCAGGGGTGAGTGGTGGGGTCCCGGGTAGGGCGGCTGCCGCTCGTTGGCACCCTCGGGGCTGCTCCTGGCCTTCACCTGCCCTTCCTGGCTTCCTGATGGGACTGTGGGAGGTGGGGTGACCCCTGGCTGAAGGGCTGGAGCGGTGCTGCTGTCCTTCCCACAGACGACAGGTGGATTCTTGAGCTGCATCCTGGCCCTTGTGCTGCCCCTGGCCTATGGCTTCCAGCCTGACCTGGTGCTGGTGGCACTGGGTCCAGCCCATGGCCTCCAGGACCCCCAAGCTGCACTCCTGGCTGCACTTCTACGGGGACCAGCGGGGGGCCGAATCTTGGTCCTAGTGGAGCAGGTGAGTTGGGCAGGGTGGACGTGCTGTGGGTGGGAGGTGGGAGGTGGGGAGAGACCAGTGAGTTGCTGCTTCCACCTCTACTCCTGGCCCAGGAATCCACATCCCAGCTTGCGGGGGTCCTGGCCCGGGTGTTGCATGGAGAGGCACCCCCCAGCCTGGGTCCCTTCTCCGTGGCTTCCCCCGAGGACCTGCAGGCCCTGATACGCTTGAGAGGGCAGCTGGAAGCACAGTGGAAGATGCTGCAGGTGGCCGGTGAGGCTGGGGGGCAGGGCTGAGGGTGAACGCCGGGGAGTCTAGGGGGATAGTCCTGCCGTAGAGCTCTGTGGGGAGAGGGGCTCATGTCTTAGGGAGTGAGGTGCTGTCCTGGACCTGCTCATCGCAATGACAAGCTGACTGTACATTTCTTCCTAGCTCCTTCTTGAGTTCTGTGACCTGGTGGCTTGAAATTGGCCAGGGTGGAAGTCTTTTCACCCCAGAAATGACAATACAAGTTAGTCCCCCAAGAGCCACTTATTAAACATTCGCCAGTACCCCACTGCCTGAGGCCTTTGTGCAGAGGGCCGGGCTATGGAGTTGTCCAGGGCACTGGGTCAGGGACACTCTGTCCACGGCAGTGACCTGGAGCCCCCCTCCAGTGGCCCACCTCTTCACGGATGGCCCCATCCTCATTTCCCACACTTCTAGTAACCTTAAAAATAAAAGTTATTTTACCAGCAAAAATGGGTTTATTCAGGAGTAGCAGAGAATTGCAATTTGGGACAAGTAGACTATGACAAAACCCTAGGCAAGTCCAACAAGCAAAGAGGAACGTTATTTTATGGAGAAGAAGAAGCTGGGAAGGATTGTTCTGAATGAACATCTATTGGAGAAAAGCAAGAGTTCAGGATGATGATGATTTTCTGATGATTCTTTGCTGTTGATTCTTCTGTTGGGCCTCTAATCGACGATTGTTCCTGGGATGGGCATGGAGTGGTATAGCTTCTCCTTCCGGCCTCCCCTTCTAGCATCCCAAGCCCACTTCCGAGAGTTTCCCTTTATTAACTTCCAAATTTCCCTCCTTTTGATCAAGATCTTTCTTTGAAAGCGTCACTGATCAAGAGTCAGGGTTTCCGTATTTAGTGGTTTTGTCTGTTGATGCCAGGAAGGACTCTTCTGTCCTACAGCAGAGGGAACGTGTGTACCAGTTGGAAACCACTTGAGGCCACATTTAAGTCAGACGGGAGGTCAGGAGGGAGAACTGCCAGGCACTTCCCGTCTAAAGTCTACATCTTCTCAAGGTTACAAGTATTGGAGATCATTTCCATAGTGGGCACATCATTTTTACAAAAGTTTGACAGTTAACAAAATACAAAACTCAAAATAGCTATACAAAACAGAAGTAATATAACAATCCCAAATTGTATGGTGGTTCTAAACCGGACTGTAGGTCTGCAGTTGCCAAGTGAAGATATTTATTGGCACTCATTCCAATTTAGGGGAGAAAGTTCTCCCTAGGGAGGCAAACCCAGAATCCTGTGTGCCTCCTGGAAGTTCCTATGAGGAGGGGGCGTACTGCAAGAGCACATGAAAACAATTAGCCAAGTGTGTTTAGGGAAAAATGAAGCAACAGCTGAACAAAAACAGCAAAACCTCAAAGATGTATTAAAACAGTACTATTATCTCAAAAGAACTGAAAACAAATGTTATCCAGTAACAGCCTGTATGGTGGCAAATTCACAGACTGAATTTGGGTAAGAATCCAGTGTAAGATACTAGGTCCGATGAAAGAGGGACTTTTGTGAATCCTGAAGAAAACTTCTAACCCTTCAAAAAAAAGTGAGTGGAAAATTCATTTGTCCTGGAATCATGGTGAGGCTGTTTCTGCAAGGCCATAATCAAAAGAGGTTTCCCCCTTCCACAGGGCTTGGGAGATCCACAGAAGGGCATTGTCTTCCCCCAAAAGGAAGGGAAAGGAGGAAAAGGCACACGGGCCTGGTCTGTACATCTCAGGACAGCTCCCTCCCCAAATGTCTGTTTCAGTCCAGGAGGTCTTTACTTCCAGGTCACCAGCTGGTGTTTGGGTCTGGTCAGGCTTTGGTGCTTTCTCTACACATGTCCCATGGATCCAAGAGTCTCTTACCTGGAGTTTGGTGGCACAAGGGCTGGTTAGCAGATCCTGAGAGGGGCCTTTCTGGCAAGGTTGTGGAGGTGTCTTTTCCAATAAATGAAATGTCCAGGTTGCAAGGTGTGATGCTTAAGGCCACCCTCTCCATCTCCCAGGAACTCACTGTGTAGATTGTTCTACCAAAGCGTGGCTACCTTGTTTTTTTAAAGATTTATTTATTCATTTGAGAGAGTGGGGGGGAGGGGCAGAGGAAGAGAATCTCTAAGCCGACTCCCCGCTGAGCGCTGAGCATCCCCTGCCTCCCCCGTGGTGCTCACCACTGAGGAGATCACGACCTGAGCGGAAACCAAAGTCGGATGCTCAACCCACTGAGCCACCAGGCGCTCCAAAGCATGGTTACTTTTAATAGAAGCAGTTAGACCCAAACAGTATTGAAGTATATCTCCTTTTATTAACACGTGTCAGAGGAGGCAGGGGCCAAGTGCATTGGACGTCCTGGAAATCTCGAAGGTGGGAGTCTGGGAGATCCCAGATCTGAGGGTTAGAAGGACCAACAGCAATGCTCTTGGCCCAGGTATTTTGGAGGGGCTGCAGATTTTGCTAGTTGAGGCTTACCAGTGCTGGTGGTGCATGGGACTAATGCGGGGAATGTGGATGGGGGGGTGCGATGAAGGTGAGGCCTGCCCAGCAGCGCAGGCCCGCTGAAGCGCCTGGCCAGTAAGATGAGCTCTCCGACCACGACGAAGTTCAAGAGGGGCTCCCTGGCTAGGGACAATCTTTCCTAACAGAATTTTAGCCACAGAAGCAGCACTGGCCCGTCTAGAAGAGAAAGCTTCGATCCAGTGAGAAAGCATGAACCACGAGACATGGAAGCTGTGGAGATCCACCTGTGTGGACACAGGTGGGATGAGCGAAGCAGGCTCTCTTTGTGGCCTTATTATTTCCCACCCACACTGGTTCGTGAACACCATCATTTTGTCAGTAGGCCAGTGGTTTAACGTACATCCTGTGGTGAGTGTGAGTAGTGGGGATTCTAGGATTTCTGGTAGGGCCAGATTGTTACTTGGTCCAACCAGAGTTCTCTTTTTATCAAACCAGCTATTACTAGATTTTCCTTTTTGGGGGGCCAGTTGTTTGGGCACCTCTGGTCGGTATTCTGAAATTATCATTTGGGAGAATGTCGCTTGGGACCATGACAGAGGCTTGGCTATTGTTTTTCTTTTCTTTCAATTTTAAGTCATCTCTACACCCAGTGTGGGGCTCAAACTCACAACCCTGAGACCAAGAGTCCCATGCTCCACTGACCGAGCAGCATTTTGGCAGAAATGTCAGCAGGATTATTATTTTGGCCTCTAGGGAGTTGAGCCCAGAATGCCTGGGAGCTTTAATGAGCAGCTAACGTATGGCATCTAATACATTTTGGACATAGGAGCTATTTTTAATTTTATGCTTATTTCTGGTAAGGAAACTCTGTTGTTTCTGTAATATTCCAAAGTCATGAGCTACCCCAAAGGCATCCTGACTATTGGTATAAATGTTTGTGGTTTTGCCCTTGCCCAAAATATAAGGATGGTTAGAGAACCCCGTGACCATTTCTGCAGGGGTCTAGCCAAGGGCAGTGGCAGGAATGCCTCTGAGCCAAGGAGGACATCCCTGAGCTACAGGGTCGAGTTGTTGGCTACAGTGCCTTACGCTGCAGTGATGCTCGTGTTGACCACTTCAAGGCATCCCCTTCCCTCTCATGTACAAACAGGAAAAGAGGAAATCCACCATTAGGATGGCTGGGGCAGGGGGTTTTATCAGGCTTTTCTTCAAAGTCCCCAAAACTATGTCTTCCTGATCTTTCCAAATAATAGGGTCAGGTTTGCATTTTCAGCAAAGCACATAGAGGCTGAGCTGTAAGAGAGAAGTTTGGGGTCCAATTGTGACAGTAGCCAGCCAGTCCCAAAAAGCCTGTAACTGGCTCTTAGTTGTACGTTTGGAGGAGTTCAGGAGGCCTTGAAGTCTACCTGGATCCAAATGTAATCGTTCTGAAATTAGGCGCCCTAAATATTGAGTTTGAGTAAACTGCAGTTTTTCTTTTTCTTTTTTTTTTAAACAAGCCACAGCTTTTTTTTTTTTTTTTTTTTAGATTTTACTTATTTGTCAGAGAGAGTGAGAGAGACCGAGAGGAAGCACAAGCAGGGGGAGCGGCAGGGAGCCCGATGTGGGGCTCGATCCCAGGACCCTAAGATCATGACCTGAGCTGAAGGCAGACACTTAATGACTGAGCCACCCAGGCGCCCCAAACTGCAGTTTTTCTTTGGAGATTTTATGTCCTATTAAAGCTAAAAGTCTTAACAGGTGGATGCTGCCTCCTGTGAAGAGGCTGGAGAAAGGGAGAAGAGCAAATCACCTACATGTTGTAACAAAGTGTAGCCTGCAGAAAACCTTGTATCATCTGATTCAGCTTCTGAGGTTTGTGAACAGTGAGAAGGGCTCTGTTACCCTGGGGCATTTCTGTCCAGGTGAAGGCAAAACGATAGCCTAGCTTACCTGCTGGAATACTAGAAAATGCACCCTGTAGGTCAGTTACGGTGAGAAGTTCGCTGTCGGTGGGAATGGATGTCAGCAGCACATGGGGTCAAGAAAGCAGGGTGCTTCTCAGAGGAACTGGACAAAGCTCCATCCTCTGCCATTGGTCATCTCACAGGTAAAATGGGTGTTACAGGGACTAGTGCAGGGGATAATGAGGCCCTGAGCTTTGTACGCTTGTTGCCCTGAAGGGCTTCTTTGTTTCTAGAGTATTTAATTTTGTGGGTAGGTTTTTTTGTTTGTTGTTTTTCCTCTGGGGAGAGGTCTTGAGGGATCTCTTTGAATCTTGATGGGAGGTGCACTGTGCATTCTGCCAAAATCAGCCGAGGATTTTGCCCGTAAAGAGCATGGTACCTGACCCAGTGGGAACAAATGACCAGTGTCCCCAGACTCTGCCATAGTGCCATCATAGACAAGTATAGGAAACATGCCAAAGGGTCGTTTATTTCCCCTGGTTGGCTACTTTTGGTTCATTCAGTCCATTTAGTGAGAACTGCACATGAGGAGGCACGGCAGTTTTAAAAACAGAACCCGCTGAGGTCCCAGAAAGGGGGGGGGGTCCCCCAAAGCCCTGTGACTTCTGGGGGCCCGTTTCTCAGAGGTTTTTCTCTAGGGCAGACGAATTCCCCAGCAGCGCAGCTCTGACCGAGCAGTCCCGGTCTGAAAAGGCGACCTCTCAGCCAGGACAAGGCCTGGAGCGCCCGCACACAGAGCGCGGAGCTGGAAATCCGGGGAAAACTTACCCTCCAGCCCCGGTCCAAGACGGCAGCGGGCTCCGCGGGCGCCCGCACCTGTCTGCGCACCAGCTCGCAGCGCGTGGGGGCTCCGCTCCAGGTTCCACTGCAGGCCAGCAAGTACTGTGACCCCTAAGAATCATTTTACCAGCGCACATGGTTTCATTCGGGAACGGTAGACTGGCAGCCCGGGCCCAGCATGCTGCGGCAAAACCGGAGAAGGAAGTTGGGAGGCGCGGTCGGTGGGCGAGAAGCAGGAGTCCGGGGTGCTGGGGTTTCTCCCCGCCGGAGCCGCAGGGCGGTGGACTTCCCGGAGGAGCCGCGGCGCACAGGCCTCGGGGTCCCTGCGTCGCCGCGGGGCGCGCTCGGGCTCGGTTGTGACAGACGCGGCGATGACCGGGGCCCAGCGGGGGGGTCCCGCTCCAGCCCCCACGCCTGGCGTGCGCAGTCCACCCTAGCGAGTGGGACGCCACCTCCTTCGACTAACCGGCCGCGGGCCTCGGAGTCCCCACCCGGCTGCGGCACTCCACGCCGGAAGTGCCCTCCCTGCCGCAACCTCCCCGTCCGCCCCGCCCCTCCCGATGACGCAATTCCGGCGCGCCGGCTTTCGCTGTCTCGCGAGGTCGCTAGGCAGTGACGCCGCGGGCGGGGATGGTGGTGGCGGGAGCGGGTGGTGCCGCCGTGGGGTGAGGCCTCGCCCGGCGACCCTGCCTGCCGCCACCCCACACTCCCTCCTCCGGCGGCGCGTAGTCCCGTCCGCCCCTCTCCGGACGTCTACAGAGCGTCCAGAGCGGGCCGCGTCCGCTGTGTACGGCCCTCGCGCAGTCTCCTCGGGGTTGTCCCGCTTCCGTGACCCCCGAAAGGGTGAAGACTAGTGCGTGGGACAAGTGGCGAGCTGGCGCTCTGCAGACTACTGCGGGCGGCGGGGTGGCGGTGGGCACGGGGAGGGCAAGAACCTGAAAGTGCAAGTGCTGAGCCTCCGGGTGTCGGTTTCGGGGTCGCCTGGCATTCAGCGCCGTCTGACCCGCTCCCACGCCCTGCGTTTCAGAGGCCGGAGTGCAGCCCGGCTGGGGTGCTTTCTCACCTTCTGGGGGCCTGGAGCTGAGAAGGGGTGGGCATGGCCAGCGTCCCCCAGCTGTTCGACGACCTGTGCGAGGCCCTCCTGCCGGCCGCGAAGGCTGCCCTGGGCCAGCACGGCGGGAGCCGGAAGAGGGCAAAGCAGAGACTTAAGAGGGTGGCCTACAATGCCCTTTTCACGAATCTCTTTCAAGATGAGACTCATAAACTGCAGCCTGATCTCTCCAAACTCCCAGTGAAGAACAAGATCCTCATGCTGTCCTTCGACTTGAGAGTGGGTGGTCTGGGCCCCGAGGCTGACCGTCTGGAGGAACTCGTGGAGCAGCTCCTAGCAGCCCCTTGCTCTCCGTTCGTGGAGGCGGCGTCTGTTTTGGACCTCCTGGTTCAGCTGGCAGGGAGTGGCCCCCCTCAAGTGCTGCAGCGCAAGCGGGACTACTTCTTTAACAATAAGCATGTGGGGAGAAACGTGCCCTACGGCGGCTACGACTGCCAGGACCTGAGTGTTTTTGAGATGGACGTTCAGTCTTTGATCTCCAGAGAGGAGTACTTATGTCAGGACATGATCCAGAAGGTGCTTCAGGTGATGGAGGCGGCCCCAGGCACTGGCCTGCCCACCACGGGGCTCTTCTCATATGGGGACCCCTGCGGTGACAGGTTTGAGAGAGACACCCGGGTCTCGCTTTTCGGCGCCCTTGTGCACAGCCGCACATACGACATGGATGTCCGGCTAGACCTGCCCCCGATGCCGGACAGTGCAGACCTCTCTGGATTGGCCATTAAGGTAGAGTGTTTGCTTTCCTGCGTCCAGCTCCCCGGCAGCTGGAAATGCCTCCTTTGACCTTCCCTTGGTCATGGTAAAGGTAGGCTAGCGCTCGAGTCCCTGTCCCTTGGTGGCTGAGCTGTGGCGAGGCGAGGCGAGGCTGCTGGAGTGGGCTTCACCTGGGTGGGCAAGGACCCCACCGCCCACCTGCAGACCAAAGCAGCACGCTTTTTATCTTCTAAAGGGGCGCGTTGTCAGGTCACTTACTCTGCTCTCTAAGGTTGCTGTTTATGTTCAATTACAAGGAAGTAACAAGTTCAGCTACATCTCAAGTACATAGCAGAGCCCCGTGCAGCAGAATGTTTGTTCCTACTATGTGCGCAGTTCTGTGCGCTTTCTTCCACATATAACATGGGATATTTTCTACCTTAGTAAATCATTGTTGGCCTTTATGTTTTGCGACTTTATAAATGTTGCTGAAACATTTCAGCACTATCATTACGCAGTTATTCCCTTACTAGGAAAAATTCTCACTATAGTGAACATCTTGGCATATGTACATTTCTGTTTACTATGATTTTTTAAATTTTTTAATTTTTAAAGGATTTATTATTTGAGAGAGAAAATGCACACGAGCTGGGGGCGGGGAGTGGCAGGCAGAGGAAGAAACAGGCTCTGTGCTGAGCAGGGAGCCTGACATAGGGCTTGATCCCAGAACCCTGGAATCATGACCTGAGCCGAAGGCAGACGCCTAACCAACTGAGCCACCCCGGTGTTCCTACTATGATTTTTTTGTGCTGGGTTCCCCAAAATGGAATTTTCACATCAGAAGCATTTCATGAAAAATTCCATTGTAAGTTATATTGACGCTTACACGTCATATATAACTGGAAATTGATAATCTTAATCCAGTAAGTGATTCGGTGGGAGTGAAAACATTGTGTAGTAGCTACATGCTTCAGAAAAGTAGAGGAAACATTTTGCTGGGTGTTTCTTGTAATGAGTAACGGGAAGTGTGTGGGGAAGTCCTGGAATTCTGACCACACTTGGGTGAAATTTAGACCCAAAGGCATACATGATGTTTCCTTCTTTCCTGTGGTCTCTAGGTTCCTCAGAGTGTGGATCAGTCCGACGATGAAGGGTTCCAGTCAGCATCTAATTTGACTCCTGACTCCCAGTCTGAACCAGGCATGACTCCAGACATCGACCTGTGGGATGCTGTGCTCACCTACGAGGCCAGCAAGCGGAGGTGCTGGGAGCAAGTTGGATGGTATATGAGCCTTTGCTGCTAAACGCATCCCCCCCCCCCCGCCCCGCCACATATGAGCGTGGCCTTTACTCGGGAGAGCTCAGGCAGTTGTTTGTAGAGCAGCTATGGTGGGATTCGGAGCCTGGAAGTTTCGTCAGGCTAGTGTGTGGCATGGCCTGGGTCCTGGGAGGTGAGAGGGATGCCGAGGGGAAGGACTTACAGGCTTCAAGAAGGTTTCTCCGGTGCCAGTGACTTTTGCAAATCAGTGAGGGCTCCCAGTCAGACGTGTCGAGGGCAGCCCAGCAGGCTGTGCAATCAGGGCCAGGGCACAGCGTGCTGGTGAGGGAACAATCTTCGCGTCCACTGGTCTTCACATCCAGGACTGACAGTGGTGCTCTCTGGCTGACAAGTTCAGTCATGGCAGTGCTGCCCTGACCGGTGCCAGCATCCTGTCCCCTGGGCTCATCCGTGTCCAGAGGCCTCTGCACTCAGGACCTCTCAGAGTCTGTAAAGCACTGGTGTCATCCCTCAAAAGCTCCCAGAATGGGGATAGAGGACACACATTTCCCCTGTTTGCTCCTGGGACCCTCTTGTCCTATCTCATCTGCTGGCAATTCTGTGGAACACCATTTTGGGGAGCATAGGATGCAAGAGTCAATGTTAGCAAGAGTGCAGTGCCTTCTGGTGCAGCTTCTGGGCCCAGCAGGGTCTCTGGAGGGTGGACATGTGCCGGGGCGTAGGCAGTTAAGTGCCGGTTGTGTTTGGGCACCGCTCCTGCTGGTGAGGTCATCTGTCTCCTGCAGTGGATTCCTCCAGGGATGGCCAGCTCCCTGCTTCCCTCAGCACCACCGGTAGGGTGCTTGTCTTGCCTTGCAACTTCCTGTCTTGTGTGCACAAAGCAAGTCTAGCCATCCCGCTTGCTGCTGACCCCAGACATGTCTCAAAAGCGGGCCAACAAGTTAGCACTTTCTTCTGTAAATATTTGCTTAGTGGTATTTCATTCATTAGTTTCTACTTTTTAGGACACCATTTAGGAGATACGATTGCTTACCAGGTCTCTGTCCTTGCCCCCTGTTCTGCTGAGTGCACTTGATCTCCTTGGCGTCCCCTGAAGGTTGCTGACCTTAGAGCTCCAGCAGCGAGGATTACCGCGGCGGTCTTCCCCTCGCTCCCAGGACGTGAGCCCATGCCCGGCAGTGCACACATGGTGGCTGCTTCAGCGAGACCCTCAGGGCCATGCCTCAGTCGGGCGTGGGCCCCAAACGCCCCTCCCCCAAGCATCCTCCTCTGCCTGTTCTGGTGCGAACCTAATCCCACTGGCCCCTGACCCCTGAGGCCTTTTGCACTAGTTCATTTGGCAAATTTTTTGAACTTGTTTCAGTTTAAATCCCAGCCACCTGCTAGTTTCCTACCATGAGCTCTGGCTAGTGGGCAGTTAAGGAAGCTGCTGCCTCCAGAAGCAGAGCTGCCTGTCTACCCGCAGCCCTAGGACTGTAAACTCTGTCCTCTGAGACCCCTGGAGGACCCGTCCCCTGTGCTTCAGCCCGAGTACCCGTGTAGGTCTGAAGGCATCCTCTGCCGTTTCTCTGTGGCTGCACCCATTCTGGGGGGAGTGGTTTCATTATGTTGACTGCTGAGTCCTCCGTGGGGACAAGGGGCATTTGGTGTTTTCCTTCACGGATTTTTCTGCCTTAGCTCTGAATCCCCAAAGGGGGCACACATGGCCATGGTGGTGCTGGCGTCGACCCTGGAAGAGTGGGGGCAAGAGCAGCCGGAAGTGAGAAATGGGACGGCACCTGCAGCATGCACCTCTCCTGAGCGACTTCCTGGAGGAAGCTCAGAGGTCTTTGAAACTTGAGAAGTCTTTCCTCATGCTCTTCTCTCCCCAAGGGCGTGAGGGCAGATGTCCGTGGTCTGGCCACAGCCCACCTGCCGACCTGGACGCCTCAGGTCTGGCCTCCCTGCTTCCTCCTGCCCTTCCCTCACCGTCCACACAGCTGGTGCCACCTTCCAGGGACAGAAACCAGAGCACATCGTTGCTCCGTCGGCTGCGCTTGATGGCTGCCCCTGGTCTGGGTCGAGGGCCAGCCCTTCCGTGAGTCCTCCCCGCACCCCCCAGCTCCACTCACACTGACCCCCCCGCACCCCCCAGCTCCACCCACACTGACCCCCCAGCTCCACTCACACTGACCCCCCCACACTCCCCAGCTCCACTCACACTGACCCCCCAGCTCCACTCACACTGACCCCCCAGCTCCACTCACACTGACCCCCCCGCACCCCCCAGCTCCACTCACACTGACCCCCCAGCTCCACTCACACTGACCCCCCAGCTCCACTCACACTGACCCCCCCGCACCCCCCAGCTCCACTCGCACTGACCCCCCAGCTCCACTCACACTGACCCCCCGCACCCCCCAGCTCCACTCACACTGACCCCCCCAGCTCCACTCACACTGACCCCCCGCACCCCCCAGCTCCACTCACACTGACCCCCCAGCTCCACTCACACTGACCCCCCAGCTCCACTCACACTGACCCCCCTGCACCCCCCAGCTCCACTCGCACTGACCCCCCAGCTCCACTCACACTGACCCCCCCAGCTCCACTCACACTGACCCCCCTGCACCCCCCAGCTCCACTCACACTGACCCCCCAGCTCCACTCACACTGACCCCCCAGCTCCACTCACACTGACCCCCCTGCACCCCCCAGCTCCACTCGCACTGACCCCCCAGCTCCACTCACACTGACCCCCCCAGCTCCACTCACACTGACCCCCCTGCACCCCCCAGCTCCACTCACACTGACCCCCCAGCTCCACTCACACTGACCCCCCAGCTCCACTCACACTGACCCCCCGCACCCCCCAGCTCCACTCGCACTGACCCCCCAGCTCCACTCACACTGACCCCCCAGCTCCACTCACACTGACCCCCCGCACCCCCCAGCTCCACTCACACTGACCCCCCAGCTCCACTCACACTGACGCCCCCCGCACCCCCCAGCTCCACTCGCACTGACCCCCCAGCTCCACTCGCACTGACCCCCCAGCTCCACTCACACTGACCCCTTTTCTCTTCCTGTTGCTCCCAGGGCCTCTTGGAGTCCTCCCCAGCCCTGGGGTCCAAGTCGATGCTCCCTCGTTTCTCCTGTCTGTAGCGCCTTCCCCGGGAGGCTGGGCTTGTCTGCCTCACGGCTCCCCCTGCACTCACATACTTCCTGAAAGAGGGGAAGAATGATTGACATGCATTGTCAATTAAAAAGGATTTTTGTTTTTTTTAAAGATTTTATTTGCAAGAGAGGGACGCCTGGGGGCTCAGTAGGTGAAGGGACTGCCTTTGGCTCAGGTCACGATCCTTGGGGCCTCTCCCTCTCCCTCCCTCTGCTCGTGCTCTCTCTTGCAAATAAATAAAATTTTTTTAAGGTTTTATTTATTTGAGAGAGAGAGCAGAAGCAGGGGGAGCGGGGGAGGGGTGAGAAGCAGGCTCCCCGCGGAGCAGGGGGCCCGATGCGGGGCTCCGTCCCAGGACCCCGGGATTGTGACTTGAGCTGAAGGCAGCCACTTCACCAGTGGAGCCACCCAGGTGACCCAGCAGGATTTTTGATTTACTAGGTTCTGAGATGTATTGTTCTTGTACCTTGTACATCATTCCTGATGGGATGAAAATGTGCTGGTGGTCAGACGTGCATCTTGATGTTAAAATGTCCTATAGCTTGGAGCTGTTACGCCCTCAGGAAATGACTTCTGTCTTTGAAGAATAAATGATACTCTTTTTGACATGCTAGACCTAAAATAATTTTTTTTTTTTGCAGAGGAGGAGAAAGGAGCTGGTTAGGTATTAAAAATGAGAAGAGGGCGCCTGGGTGGCTCAGTTGGTTGGGCGACTGCCTTCGGCTCAGGTCATGATCCTGGAGTCCTGGGATCGAGTCCCGCATCAGGCTCCCTGCTCAGCGGGGAGTCTGCTTCTCCCTCTGACCCTCCCCCCTCTCATGCTCTCTCTCTCTCTCTCTCATTCTCTCTCTCAAATAAATAAATAAATAAAATCTTTAAAAAAAAATGAGAAGAAAAGTTTTAAAAGAGCTTGTATTCCCTAAGCTCCCTTTATTAAGAAATTACTTTTTCATGGGGCACCTGGGTGGCTCAGTCGTTAAGCGTCTGCCTTCGACTCGGGTCATGGTCCCAGGGTCCTGGGATCCAGCCCCACATCGGGCTCCCTGCTCGGCGGGAAGCCTGCTTCTCCCTCTCCCACTCCCCCTGCTTGTGTTCCCTCTCTCGCTGTGTCTCTCTCTGTCAAATAAATAAAATCTTAAAAAAAAAAAAGAAATTATTTTTTCAGTGGATTTTAAAAAACACCTCTTTCATGTTTTTCAGTAGGGGTTGATGGTTTTCAAAGGAATATTTAAAAAGTGATACTGGTTTTTTTTGGGCTGCTTTTTACTGATGTGGCTGTGAATTCCTGGCATAGGACCGTGGGGAGGCAGAGCCCCTGGAGGCTGCTGTGTGTCCAGAGGCACCTTCTGCAAGACCAGCAAGCCTGTTATGTCCGAAAATTTGTGAGACTTTTTGCTCCAAGAAACTGAATAAAGGAAGCCTCATTAAGATATTTGGGAGGCTGGCAGGGAGGCTCCCAGGAGGGAGTGTGCTGCTGGGGCTAAACGGCGGGGGGGGGGGGCCACCTGCCAGGTGTGTCTTGTCCTACTGGGGCTGCCCTGACCGGGAGCTCCCCCTGCCGGCTGCCGGTGCCATTCTCGTCAGCTCTCTCTTAGGCCAGATCCCAGGAGTGGCAGAATGTACATAGCGTAAAATGCTGTCATGCTCATCTTAAGCATACAGTTTTGTATGTGGCTTATTTAACTTAGTGTAATGTATTTGAGGTTCATCCGTGTTGTAGCAGGTGTTAGTGTCCATTCCAAGCCTGAATCATATTCCACTTTATGGGCAGGCTGTGTTTTGTTTATCCATTCATCTGTCGTTGGACACCTGGGCTACTTTGGGCTGTTGTGAATAATACTGCTGTGGGCATAGTGCTTATTTTTGACATGAAGACACATTGTGATTGTCATCCTGATGATCAGCGTGTGCCCCTGGGCACTAGGCGGGGTGGGGGGCAGCACGTATTGCTGCTTCTGGTCTTAGTCCCTCTCTCCCCTGCCTTTTGTTCATGCAGCTGAGGTGTGTGTGTCGCTCCATCTGCTCAGTGCGCCCTCCTCTGTCTCCCACACAGCCCCCCTGGCCACAGAGAGGAGCCCTACCTCACGGAGGCCGGAAGGGACGCCTTCGACAGGTTCTGCAGGCTCCGCCACGGGGAGCTGCAGGTGCTTGGTGGGGGCCTGCTGCAGACCCCACAGCCCATCCTGGTGAAGGAGTGCGAGCTGGTGAAAGATGCGCTCAATGTCCTGATTGGGGTAGTGTCTGCCACGTTTTCCCTCTGCCAGGTAAGCAAGTGCCAGCATGCGGGGGCAGCAGCAGCACCGTGTTGGCAGCCTGCCATCTGCCTGGCACTTTACAGGGTAGATGGGAGCCCAGTGCAGTAAGCGGGAGGCCTCAGATACCAGCCTCTGAGAGGCAGGGTGGGGGTAGGGCACCATGGGTCCGCTGGGAAGTTGGCTCCATGGCCTGCCTGGAGGTTATGGCCGTGGTCTTCTCCTTTCAGTTTTAAAAAGTATTAGTTTGTGAACGCCCTTTTAAAACTGAACAAAAGTGAGATGTTTATTGCTATTGGTGAAACAACGGAAATGTGCCCACCATTTCCATGCCCATCCTCAAGAGGTGCTGAGGGGCCCTCTGAGACTTCCCTGTACTTGGATAGGGTGCACCACTCAGCCCCGAGCACCACCTGCCCTGCAGGAAGCCCCCCCCCCCCGCCGCCCCTTCCGAGACTGTTGCTGGCTTTACTCAGTGCCCTGGGCCTCTCTCCTTGCTGGTGGGCGGGACCTTGCTCATTGGGGGCAGTAGCTGCAGTTTATCTACCTTTTGCCTCTTGCTGGGCACTCATAAAATAAATGAATGTATTTACAAGCATGAAACCTTTTGTACATTGTCACGGCCCGCGTGCAAGGTCGAACAGGGATGAGGGTAAGAGAATGAAACATAAAAGTATGGGAACAGGAGGGTTGCCCACGGGGATGCCGCGAGCAACAACTTTATTCTTACTTACACACTTTATATAAGTTCAGGTTATATAACAATAGGACATAAACAAGTTCCACAGGTTCCTCCCTGCCCTCTCCTGGCTCCGTCCCGAGTTTCTGGTTCAAGGCCAGGTTCCTCAAGCGCATAGTTTCTTCCCATGCCTTCAAAGGGCCCGGTGCGCTATTTTTCAGGGCTTATCAATAACACTGTGGTTTTCTTAGCCTAAATACAACTCGGGCTAGCCAGTACCACATGTTCTTGTATGGGGGCAGTCAGGTGGCCATGGTTCAAAGGGATCAGGGAGCCTTTGCTCTACCCGATTAACCCCTTTGTTGCTCATGGCTCCCGACATTTCCCCCTTTTATCTTTAAACGCAACATGTGTACATTTGCTTGGGTACTAGCCATGAAAGCAAACAGACAGCGACTCCAAGCACACCATAAGCAGAGTAATAAGGTTACCCCTACAACCAGAGCACACATAATCCAGAAGGAATGTTGGAGGATATTAAAGGGGTTAAACCCCTGTAGCTTTTGTAGAAAGGATTGTGCCATGTCTCCAGGGGTGACTACATGCAGATGGGAGGAGGCTATATTATTTATTTGTTCTTGCAATTGAAGCAGATCTAGGCTTACATTTGTCTCATGCCAGATACCTTGCAAGTGCCTCTGCACCGTTTCCCAGGAGACATTGTCAGCCTTTAGGGGGGTCACACAAATGGAACCATACCCGCCGTGGCATACAAAGGACAAACGAGTATGTAACAATGAATATTGGGTGCCCAAATATTCGACCGCCTGCTCTAAACCATCCAGGCGAGCCAAGATCTTCCTATCTATACTTCCCTGGGTGGCAAGGGTCTGGGAGACATTATGAGCCAAGCTATTTACATGAGCGGCAGTATGTATGCCCTGGGACAGTGCCACCGTGGAGACAGTAGCTGATGCTATCAAAGACACCAAGGCAGTGATGCCAGCTATTAGGAGGCCTAGGAAACGTCGCCCCCGGCTAAGTAGGCCCTCCAATTCTTGCGCAAATTGGTAGCCATAATCTCTATACCAGGGCCCCCTCACCTCTACAGGCATCATTAGATAAGGGGGCTGCATGGCTAGGAAAACCTTCTTTGTTGGATTTGGGGCGCCGGGTAAAGGCAAACAGTTGGTGAGATAACACTCCTCACAAGTTATTTTGTAAAGGGTTCTATTGGCCTTAGCCTCGGGTACTACAGATCCGTCCCCCACTACAAACAGGAACGGTGGGGAAAGACATGCCTGAATTTGAAATGTCAATGGGCCCGTGGGGAAGCCAGGGAAAAGGGGTGAATTAGCTTTAACATCTCTCATGGCCGCAACAATTTTCCACAAGTCCGGGTGTCTCATCCTCCCCAGTGACAGCAGTCCCCCGGGAGCAGAATTATTGTGGTCGTATGGCCCGTATCCTGAAGGCGGGGGGGAGCGGCGCAAAGGGAGATCCCCGTCTTTTGACCAATTATATAAGTGTCAGGCATGCCCTGGGGAGTCACAATCTCTGGGTTGTGATGAACGCAGGTTTTCCAGGAGGGTCCGTAGGTTTTCCACGTTAAGTCAGATTTGCAGAGGGGATAGTCAAGCTATGGGGTCTCAAGGGATCTGGAAGCGGGTCCGAAACGGCCAACAGGCAGGGGCGGTCGATGTTGAAGGACAACCTCGTTGATGTCCCAGTTCTCCACCATTACATGAGGTGTCAAAGTGTCTCCTCTAGGTGGCTCAGTTCCATACCAAGAGCGGATTCTTCGGGAGACTGGTGAAGTGACCACGCATCCATAATGGGGCGCCTCAGGGCCATCGATGGCCTGGAAACAAATGGGGGGGGCAGAAGCCAGGCTGGTCCAGTTAAAAGGCGCCACGGCATGAGTGAGGCCGGAAATCTCAGGCCCATCAAAAATGTCTGTGAAGTTAGTAAACACCTTGGGTGAGGGATCCTTCCAGGTGACTGCCCTCGCGGTAGGAGGATCCGGGACAAAAGCCCAGTAAGGAGAGGCCTGGGCAGAGTCAAGGGTTAAAAGTGATAGCATGGCAAGGAAAAGGGCAACAGCCGTGACTGGCTGGCCCGACTCACGCACGGTGGCCTCAGCTCGAGCGGTCAGGGCTTTGATGTCTCCGCATGTTATTTTCCTCTGATCCGAGGCGGGGCGTCTCCTCGTCCTCCCGGAGCGGATCTGGAGCCGCCTCATTCTGCAAACCATCACGGATAATGCGGACGCATCGGAGCGGGAGCCAGCGCGGCGTCTCCTCATCCTGGGGAAAGATACAAGCGCATCCTCGGCCCTGGCGTAGGACCGGGTCGGGTCCCCTCCACTCCGCGGTGGCGGGGTCACGCCACTTCGCATAGAGGAGGGGGGCTCGTTCAGGCTGCCAAAAACGTTCGGCGGCAGTGCGGCCAACCGAGTCAACATTCAAAAAATTTAAAACAAAAAGTACTAGTGAAAGGTGCAAGTGAGGTGAATATTTTATTTTCCCCTGTAGTATTTCCCCCTCTTTTAATTTTTTGAGGTACATTTTGAGGGTGGAGTGGGCTCTTTCGACAATGGCTTGACCTTGAGAATTATAGGGAATGCCTGTTGTATGAATGATGCGAAAGTTTGCGCAAAAGGTCTGGAATGCTGAAGAGGTATAGGCTGAACCATTGTCGGTCTTAAGAGCCTTCGGCATGCCCAGAACTGCGAATGCTGCGAAGAGATGATTTTGGACATCTACAAAAGCTTCACCGGAGTGTGCAGTAGCAAAAATATAGTTAGAGAAGGTGTCGACGGAGACATGGATGTATTTAAGGCGGCCAAACGGTAAGTAAGTGGTTACATCCATCTGCCAAAGGTGGTTAGGAAGGAGCCCTCTGGGGTTAATGGCATATGAGGGGGGGTTAAAAAATTGGGGACAGGACTGGCATTCTCGTACAATTTGTCGGGATTCTTCCCGGGAGATGCCATATTGACGCCGTAAGGCCTGTGTATCCTGATGGAATTTTGCATGGCTGCTTTTTGCTGCCTGAATGGGGTTTGTAGAAAATATATGTGTATTTTCATCAGCTATGCGATTGCCCTCCGCTAGGGGGCCAGGAAGGTTAGAGTGAGCTCTGATGTGTGTTACAAATAGAGGGTGCTGCCTCTGTAATAGGAGGAGCTGGATTGACTTGAATAGATGGAATAATTCTTCATCATTGGACAGTATGTAGGCCTCAGGTAGTTGTGGGACTGTTTTGGCAGCGTATTGACTATCGGTAAACAAGTTGAGGGGTTGAGTGTAGCGCTCTAGAGCGAGTGCAATCGCTTTGAGTTCTGCTCTCTGTACGGAGGAAGTGTCATAATGCAGGTGCTGGGTATTTTTATGTTGTGGTGAGACAGCATGTATGGCAATATTTTCTCTTTTGTCTGCATCTACGAAAACAGTGAGGGCAGAAGGAAGTGGCTGGGGAACAATGATTCTTTGAGCACAAATGGCAGTTTTGGACAGAAATTGCAGGAGTTTATCTGAGGGTAAGTGAAAGTTTATTTGGCCTGGATAGGACGCAAAGGCAGTTTGCCATGCTAAATGATGTTGCAGAAGATGTTCATATTGGTTTTTGGTTAGCATTGGCAATATGATATAATTAGGTTCTCTTCCGAACAGTTGTATTGTTCGGGTCCTGCCTTTACATACTAACATGGCAATTAAGTCAGATGTCAAATTTATCACATGAAGCTGATGAAGGGCAAGATGCAGCCATTCCAAAGGGCCATGAGGCTGCCAAATAACGGCCATTGGCAATTGTCCGGGGAGTAAAAGTATTAAGTACAGTGGTAAATTGATGTCCACTCTAGTTATCTGAGCATTGGAGATCTGAGAGTTGACTAGCTCTAAGGCTTGTTGGGCTGCAGGTGTTAAGGTACGAGGTGAAGATGGATCAGCATCACCTTTTAAGATATCGAATAAGGGGGTCAATTGTTCTGTAGTTAGATTTAAAGCGGGTCTAATCCAATTTATGTCTCCCATCAGTTTTTGAAAATCATTCAAGGTCACTAGGGACTGGGTTCGTATTTGAACCTTCTGAGGTTTAATAGTTTGCTTTTCTATTATATGCCCCAGATATTCAAAAGGGGCCGTACGTTGTATTTTGTCAGGGGAGAGGACCAGATTATATTGTTCCAAACACTGTAGGAGATGATGGAAGGCAGCAGTCAACATACGCTCGGTCTCTGCAGCCAAAAGAATATCATCCATGTAGTGGATGCAGTAAACTTGAGGGAAATCTTTCCGTAAGGGTGTAAGAGCCCTGCTCACATACTCTTGGCAAAGAGTTGGGCTGTTCGCCATGCCTTGAGGCAGGACTTTCCATTGATATCTTTCATAGGGGGCTTGTAAATTTGTGGAGGGTACCGAGAAGGCAAACTTCTCACAGTCATCTGCAGCTAGAGGAATGGTAAAGAAGCAATCTTTCAAATCCGCCACCAACAAATGGTAATTTAAAGGGATAGCGGAAGGGGCAGGAAGACCGGGCTGTAATGCCCCCATGGGTTTCATTACAAGATTTACAGCTCTTAGATCCTGTAGTAGACGCCATTTACCTGATTTTTTCTTTATTACAAAAATGGGTGTGTTCCATGGGCTACAAGATGGTTCCAAATGACCAAGAGAAAGTTGCTCAGTTATGAGTTTTCGGGCGGCCTTTTGTTTCTCCTCAGGTAAGGGCCATTGATCTACCCAAACTGGCCGGGTGGTGGTCCATTCTATCGGTAGGGCATGAGGTCGGATCAATGACCCTGGGAAAAACCCAGGCCCGTTCTATCATATTTGGGGACATAGCAAAGAGGCTCAACGTTACCTTGAAGCCCCCTGCCAAGCCCTTTTCCTGGTTCGTAGCCCATGTTACACATAATATTTTTAACAACCTGATTTTGGAACACCTGTGGGATATTGGTGGTCTCCAAGGTTAGCCCCATTTCCGTGAGTATATCTCGCCCCCACAGGTTGAGATCTATGTCAAGAACAAAAGGTTGGAAAGTTCCCGACAGACCATCATCAGATTTCCAAATAAGATGATTGGAACTTATCTTGGGTGCTGAGGCCAATCCTACTCCCCTTATAGGGGTGATGGCGTCCTGCAAGGGCCAGGAGGAAGGCCATTGTTTCTGAGTCAATACAGAGACATCGGCCCCCGTGTCTATCAGTCCTTGGAAATTTTTACCATTGACAGACAGAGTTAATAGGGGTTTATCTTTTGTAATCTTTTGTAACCAATAGGCATCAGTTGACCCAAAGCCTTTAGATCCTCGCTTAGCTTTCAATGATGGATTATCTGTGTCCAAACGGGGAAGTAGTATCAATTGGGCAATGGGCACACTAGGTTGCAGAGTTATAGTGCCTTGTTGTAAGCTAACCATTATTTTAATTTCCCCAGTGTAATCTTCATCAATGACTCCTGGATATACTATTAAGCCTTTAAGGGTCCAACTAGATCTACTTAATAATAAGCCCCATGTGTTTGGGGGGAGAGGTCCCCATATTCCTGTACTTATTGGCTGAGGGGGCATGCCAGCTTCTAAATAAACAGAGCTATTTGGGGCCAGATCTAATCCTGCACTGGCTGGGGTGCCTCGGTGAAGGGATTCAATCCCAGGGAGGTCGGCCGTGTTGGCTCTGACCTCAGAGATGGGGGAGAGAGCATTGCCGCTATTGTTTGGTGGGGCTGCGGGAAGCCCCGTTGGGAGTTTCCCTGCTGCAGGGGGCGGCCAAAGCGGTCAGTTTTTGATCGACACTCATTGGCCCAGTGCCGTCCCCGCATACATTTAGGACACACAGAAGGCGGCTGTGGTTTATTAGGGGGGTTCCCCGAAGGGAAGTTGAAAGAGGGGGCCTGTCTTGAGCCTTTAGGGCACTCATTACGAAAGTGTCCAAGTTCCCCGCATAGAAAGCAGGGCATGCGAGCTTTAGAATTCATTGGGGACTTTCTCTTTTGTTTTTTAAGAAGTTGTGTATGCAGCTGCTGCGGAGGAATTCCTCGAAGGGCTGCTGCCAAGGTCACTCCTTGTACATAACTGGGACCAATATCTGCGCAGAGCCGCAGATAATCCTCAAGGGTTCCCGTGGACTTCCAAGGCCTTATGGCCGCCTGGCATGCTGAATTAGCATTTTCAAAGGCCAGCTGTTTCACTATAATAGTTCCTGCCTCTCCGTCCACAACAGTCCTACTCACGGCTTGTAACAGCCGTGAAACAAAATCTTGATAACGTTTATCGGGTCCCTGTCTTATTTTAGATAATTCCTCTGTCCTTGTGCCAGTGGTCGGTAACTTTTTCCATGCAGTCAAAACAGCCTCATTGATTTGAGCATAAGCAATCTCAGGGAAATGTATTTGGTTACCCACTTCATAATAAGCTCCAGTACCAGCCAACATCTCATATGTGACAGGGATTTGGGTCCTTTTGTTATAGATAGCCAGATTGTTACACTTTTCCTCGAATTCGGCCTTCCACAACAAATAATCTCCCCCATTAAGGCAAGCCCGGGCAACAACCTTCCAATCTCCCGGGCAAAGAGCTTCTCTGGTAAGGTTCTCCATCATAGATAGGGTAAAGGGAGCAGTGGCCCCGTACTGACTACAGGCAGCCTTTAAGTCTTTTAACATTTTAAAATTTAGGGCAGTATAAGTCCGTTGGCCTCCCTGTAAGGTTACTGGGTAGGCATTAAACTCTCCCACGTCCTCTCCCGCTTGCTGCGCTGTTAGTAAAGTTCTCTGTAAAGGGCTAATGTTGGACACAGAGGACTTGGCAGCGCTCTGCTGATTGGTCATAATGGGAAAAGCCTGCAGCGTGCTAGTTTGAGTGCACCTAGTCACGGAATTAATCCCTTGACCAGAGGCTGTGACTGCAGGCAAGACCGATTTCAACGATGTGGGCATAGTCAGAATGGGGTCATCATCGAGATAAACATCATCGTCGCCAAATTCATCCCCACCACTCTGAGCCCTAGGGGCTTTCCCCGCCAAGGGCATAGGCGGTGGTGGAAGAGGGAAAGGATCCTGGGTGGGTAAGTTGACATCATCGCCCAGGATCTCAAAAGATGACACCCCAGTGGGAGTCAGGGGTACTTTAATAGGATCTTTTTCCTCATCTTCAACCCATGATTTTAAAGATATCAGCTCAATTTTTTGTTGTGGCTCCAGGATTTCACAAATATGAGACCAGAGGCCCATTGTATTGGGCGGCAAGGCACCGGAGCCCCGCAACTTTATTTGATTTTTCATCTCTTGGCCCACCCGTCTCCAATCCTCTGGGTTTGCTGTTCCTTCTAGTGGGAACCAAGGGCACAAATCTTCTATGTTCCTAAAAAATTCCTGCAGGGTAGAGGAAGACACCTTATGCCCTCTCTCTGCCAATAAAACCCGCAGGGTCCGCAGAAAATATGCATGACTAGCGGACTGACTTTGTCCCATAATTTCTTACTCCTGTCGTGCCGGTTAAAAGACCGGTTCTCTTACCTGGTTGCTTGCGACGTCAGTGTCCAGGATCCTCTTTCATGTGCTCAGGTCCCTGTTCGGGCGCCACTTGTCACGGCCCGCGTGCAAGGTCGAACAGGGATGAGGGTAAGAGAATGAAACATAAAAGTATGGGAACAGGAGGGTTGCCCACGGGGATGCCGCGAGCAACAACTTTATTCTTACTTACACACTTTATAATAAGTTCAGGTTATATAACAATAGGACATAAACAAGTTCCACAGGTTCCTCCCTGCCCTCTCCTGGCTCCGTCCCGAGTTTCTGGTTCAAGGCCAGGTTCCTCAAGCGCATAGTTTCTTCCCATGCCTTCAAAGGGCCCAGTGCGCTATTTTTCAGGGCTTATCAATAACACTGTGGTTTTCTTAGCCTAAATACAACTCGGGCTAGCCAGTACCACATGTTCTTGTATGGGGGCAGTCAGGTGGCCATGGTTCAAAGGGATCAGGGAGCCTTTGCTCTACCCGATTAACCCCTTTGTTGCTCATGGCTCCCGACAGTACATGTCAGTCTGCAGAGCCTTCTTTCGTGTAAGTGCCCTGCGTCTTTGTATCTTAAGCAATCTTACACAGTGGCTGTTCTCGAACTTGAGTATGTGCTAGACGCACAGCCTGGGTTTGCCCCCAAGACATGCTGTCTTGAAGAGTCCTCAGGTGATTGATGCAGGTACTGGTGTGAGGGCCACCCTCTGGAGACTTTCTAGAATGCCATTTTTATGGCCTCTTACGAATGGCCTTATTTTGGAAGCAACCCCCCCTCCTTTTTTTTTAGTTTTGGTAAAATACACATAAAATTTACCATCTTAACCAATTTTTTCTTTTTTAAGATTTATTTATTTACTTTGAGAGAGAGACAAAGTGTGCGTGCGTGTGTGCAAGCTGGGTTGGGGGCAGGTTAGAGGAAGTGACTCCTCACTAAGCATGGAACCCATCTCAGGGCTTGATCTCACGATCCTGAGACCAGGACCTGAGCTGAAGCCAAGAGTCAGATGCCCAACTGCGCCCCCAGGCATCCTGCACTTTTTAAAAAATTTTTTATTGTTATGTTAATCACCATACATTACACCATTAGTTTTTGATGTAGTGTTCCATGATTCATTGTTTGTGCATAACACCCAGGGCTCCACGCAGAATCTGCCCTCTTTAATACCCATCACCAGTCTAACCCATCCCCCCACCCCTCTCCCCTCTAGAACCCTCAGTTTGTTTCTCAGAGTCCATCGTCTCTCATGGTTCGTCTCCCCCTCCGACTTACTCCCCTTCATTCTTCCCCTCCTGCTATCTTCTTCTTTTTTTTTTCTTAACATATATTGCATTATTTGTTTCAGAGGTACAGATCTGTGATTCAACAGTCTTGCACAATTCACAGTGCTCACCATAGCACATACCCTCCCCAATGTCTATCACCCAGCCACCCCATCCCTCCCACCCCCAACCACTCCAGCAACCCTCAGTTTGTTTCCTGAGATGAAGAATTCCTCAGATCAGTGAGGTCATAGGATACATGTCTTTCTCTGATTGACTTATTTCACTCAGCATAACACCCTCCAGTTCCATCCACGTCGTTGCAAATGGCAAGATCTCATTCCTTTTGATGGCTGCGTAATATTCCATTGTGTATATACACCACATCTTCTTTATCCATTCATCTGTCGATGGACATCTTGGCTCTTTCCACAGTTTGGCTATTGTGGACATTGCTGCTATAAACATTGGGGTGCACGTACCCCTTCGGATCCCTACATTTGTATCTTTGGGGTAAATACCCAGTAGTGCAATTGCTGGATCGTATGGTAGCTCTATTTTCAACTGTTTGAGGAACCTCCATACTGTTCTCCAGAGTGGCTGCACCGGCTTGCCTTCCCACCACCAGTGTAGGAGGGTTCCCCTTTCTCCACATCCCCGCCAACATCTGTCGTTTCCTGACTTGTTAATTTTAGCCATTCTGACGGGTGTGAGGTGGTATCTCATTGAGGTTTTGATTTGGATTTCCCTGATGCCGAGCGATGTTGAGCACTTTTTCATGTGCCTGTTGGCCATTTGGATGTCTTCTTTGGAAAAATGTCTGTTCATGTCTTCTGCCCATTTCTTGATTGGATCATTTGTTCTTTGGGTGTTGAGTTTGATAAGTTCTTTATAGATTTTGGATACCAGCCCTTTATCTGATGTGTCATTTGCAAATATCTTCTCCCATTCTGTCGGTTGTCTTTTGGTTTTGTGGACTGTTTCTTTTGCTGTGCAAAAGCTTTTTATCTTGATGAAATCCCAACAGTTCATTGTTGCCCTTGCTTCCCTTGCCTTTGGCGATGTTTCTGGGAAGAAGTTGCTGCGGCTCAGGTCGAAGAGGTTGCTGCCTGTGTTCTCCTTTGATGGACTCCTGTTTCACGTTTAGGTCTTTCAACCATTTGGAGTCTATATTTTTGTGTGTGGTGTAAGGAAATGGTCCAGTTTCATTCTTCTGCATGTGGCTGTCTAATTTTCCCAACACCGTTTGTTGAAGAGACTGTTATTTTTTTCCATTGGACATTCTTTCCTGCTTTGTCAAAGATTAGTTAACCATAGAGTTGAAGGTCCATTTCTGGGCTCTCGATTCTGTTCCACTGATCTATGTGTCTGTTTTTGTGCCAGTACCATACTGTCCTGATGATGACAGTTTTGTAATAGAGCTGGAAGTCCGGAATTGTGATGCCGCCAGCTTTGCTTTTCTTTTTCAACATTCCTATGGCTATTCGGGGTCTCTTCTGGGTCCATACAAATTTTAGGATTATTTGTTCCATTTCTTTGAAAAAAGTGGATGGTATTTTGGTGGGGATTGCATTGAATGTGTAGATTGCTCTAGGTAGCACTGACATCTTCACAATGTTGGTTCTTCCAATCCATGAGCATGGAACGTTTTTCCATTTCTTTGTGTCTTCCTCCATTTCTTTCATGAGTATTTTATAGTTTTCTGAGTACAGATCCTTTACCTCTTTGGTTAGATTTATTCCTAGGTATCTTATGGTTTTGGGTGCAATTGTAAATGGGATCGACTCCTTAATTTCTCTTTCTTCTGTCTTGTTGGTGTATAGGAATGCCACTGATTTCTGTGCATTGATTTTATACCCTGCCACTTTACTGAATTCCTGTATGAGTTCTAGCAGTTTTGGGTGGAGTTTTTGGGTTTTCCCTAGAAAGTATCACATCATCTGCAAACAGTGTTTGACTTCTTTGCCGATTTGGATGCCTTTTATTTCTTTTTGTCGTCTGATTGCTGTGGCTAGGACTTCTAATACTGTGTTGAATAGCAGTGGTGATAGTGGACATCCCTGCCACGTTCCTGACCTCAGGGGGAAAGCTCTCAGTTTTTCCCCATTGAGAATGATATTCGCTTTGGGTTTTTCATAGATGGCTTTTATGATATTGAGGTATGCACCCTCTATCCCTATACTCTGAAGAGTTTTGATCAAGAAAGGATGCTGTACTTTGTCAAATGCTTTTTCTGCATCTATTGAGAGGATCATATGATTCTTGTTCTTTTTTTTGTTAATGTATTGTATCACGTTGATTGATTTGTGGATGTTGAACCAGCCTTGCAGCCCAGGGATAAGTCCCACTTGGTCGTGGTGAATAATCCTTTTAATGTACTGTTGGATCCTATCAGCTAGTATTTTGGTGAGAATTTTTGCATCCATGTTCATCAAGGATATTGGTCTGTAATTCTCCTTTTTGATGGGGGCTTTGGTTTTGGGATCAAGGTAATGGTGGTCTCATAAAACGAGTTTGGAACTTTTCCTACCATTTCTATTTTTTAGAACAGTTTTAGAAGAATAGGCATTAATTCTTCTTTAAATATTTGGTAGAGGGCGCCTGGGTGGCTCAGTCTTTAAGCGTCTGCCTTCGGCTCGGGTCATGGTCCTGGGGTCCTGGGATCGAGCCCCACATCGGGCTCCTGGCTCGGCAGGAAGCCTGCTTCTCCCTCTCCCACTCCCACTCCCCTAGCCTGTGTTCCCTCTCTCACTGTGTCTCTCTCTGTCAAACAAATAAAATCTTAAAAAGAAAAAAGTTTGGTAGAATTCCCCTGGGAATCCATCTGGCCCTGGGCTTTTGTTTGTTGGGAGATTTTTGAAGACCGGTTCAATTTCCTTAGTGGTTATAGGTCTGTTCAGGTTTTCTGTTTCTTCCTGGTTCAGTTTTGGTAGTTGATACATCTCTAGGAATGCACCCATTTCTTCCAGGTTATCTAATTTGCTGGCATAGGGTTGCTCATAATATGTTCTTATAATTGTTTGTATTTCTTTGGTGTCGGTTGTGATCTCTCCTCTTTCATTCATGATTTTGTTGATTTGGGTCATTTCTCTTTTCTTTTTGATCAGTCTGGCCAGGGGTTTATCAATCTTGTTAATTCTTTCAAAGAACCAGCTCCTAGTTTCGTTGATCTGTTCTACTGTTCTTTTGGTTTCTAGTTCATTGATTTCTGCTCTGATCTTTATGATTTCTCTTCTCCTGCTGGGTTTAGGCTTTACTTGCTGTTTTTTCTCTAGCTCCTTTAGGTGTAGGGTTAGGTTGTGTATTTCAGACCTTTCTTGTTTCTTGAGAAAGGCTTGTATTGCTACATACTTTCCTTTCAGGACTACCTTTGCTGCATCCCAAAGATTTTGAACAGTTGTGTTTTCATTTTCATTGGTTTCCAAGAATTTTTTAAATTCTTCTTTAATTTCCTGGTTGACCCATTCATTCTTTAGTAGGATGCTCTTTAGCCTCCATGTATTTGAGTTCTTTCTGACTTTCCTCTTATGATTGAGTTCTAGTTTCAAAGCACCTTGGTCTGAAAATATGCAGGGAATAATCCCAATCTTTTGGTACCGGTTGAGACCTGATTTGTGACCTAGGATGTGATCAATTCTGGAGAATGTTCCATGGGCACTAGAGAAGAATGTGTATTCCGTTGCTTTGGGATGGAATGTTCTGAATATGTCTGTGAAGTCCATTTGGTCCAGTGTGTCATTTAAAGTCTTTATTTCCTTGTTGATCTTTTGCTTAGATGATCTGTCCATTTCAGTCAGGGGGGTGTTAAAGTCCCCCACTATTATTGTATTGTTGTCAATGTGTTTCTTTGCTTTTGTTATTAATTGCCTTATATAATTGGCTGCTCCCACGTTAGGGGCATAGATATTTACAATTGTTAGATCTTCTTGTTGGATAGACCCTTTAAGTAGGATATAGTGTCCTTCTTCATCTCTTATTACAGTCTTTCGTTTATTTATTTATTTATTTATAAAAGATTTTGTTTATTTATTTGATAGAGAGAGACACAACGAAAGAGGGAACACAAGCAGGGGGAGTGGGAGAGGGAGAAGCAGGCTTCCCGCGGAGCAGGGAGCCCGATGCGGGGCTTGATCCTGGGACCCTGGGATCATGACCTGAGCCGAAGGCAGACGCTTAACGACTGAGCCACCCAGGCGCCCCTACAGTCTTTCATTTAAAATCTAGTTTGTCTGATATAAGGATTGCCACCCCAGCTTTCTTTTGGTGTCCATTAGCATGGTAAATGGTTTTCCACCCCCTCACTTTCAATCTGGGGGTGTCTTGGGGTCTAAAATGAGTCTCTTGCAGACAGCATATCGATGGGTCTTTTTTTTTTTATCCAATCTGATAGCTTGTGTCTTTTGATTGGGGCATTTAGCCCATTTATATTCAGGGTAACTATTGAAAGATATGAATTTAGTGCCATTGTATTGCCTGTAAGGTGACTGTTACTGTATATTGTCTGTGTTCCTTTCTGATCTATGCTGCTTTTAGGCGCTCTCTTTGCTTAGAGGACCCCTTTCAATATTTCTTGGAGGGCTGGTTTCGTGTTTGCAAATTCCTTTAGTTTTTGTTTGTCCTGGAAGCTTTTTACCTCTCCTTCTATTTTCAGTGACAGCCTAGCTGCATATAGTACTCTTGGCTGCATATTTTTCTCGTTTAGTGCTCTGAAGATATCATGCCAGTCCTTTCTGGCCTGCCAGGTCTCTGTGGATAGGTCTGTTGCCAATCTAATATTTCTACCATTGTAGGTTACATATCTCTTCTCCCGAGCTGCTTTCAAGATTTTCTCTTTGTCTCTGAGACTCGTAAGTTTTACCATTACATGTCAGGGTGTTGACCTATTTTTATTGATTTTGAGAGGGGTTCTCTGTGCCTCCTGGATTTTGATGCCTGTTTCCTTCCCCACATTAGGGAAGTTCTCTGCTATAATTTGCTCCAGTATACCTTCTGCCCCTCTCTCTCTTCTTCTTCTGGGATCCCAATTATTCTAATGTTGTTTCGTCTTATCATATCGCTTATCTCTCGAATTCTGCCCTCGTGATCCTGTAGTTGTTTCTCTCTCTTTTTCTCAGCCTCTTTACTTTCCATCATTTGGTCTTCTATATCGCTGATTCTCTCTGCTGCCTCATTTATCCTAGCACTTAGTGCCCCCATTTTTTATTGCACCTCATTAATAGCCTTTTTGATTTCGACTTGGTTAGATTTTAGTTCTTTTATTTCTCCAGAGAGGGTTTCTCTAATAACTTCCACGCTTTTTTCAAGCCCAGCTAGTATCTTTAAAGTCATGATTCTGAACTCTAGGTCCGACATCGTACTAATGTTCGTATTGAGTAGGTCCCTGGCAGACGGTACTACCTCTTGTTCTTTTTGCTGAGGTGATTTTTTTCGTCTTGTCATTTTGTCCAGAGGAGAATAGATGAATGAGACAACAAAATGCTAACAGGTTAACAACGTCCCCAGCAAATATACTCTATACAAATCAGAAAAGACCTGAAACCAGGGGAAAAGAAAGGGAAAGAAAGAAAAAAGAAAAAGAAAAAAAAAGAAAAAGAAAAAGACAAACAAAAACAGAACAAAACAGAACGAAAAAAAAACACAATATGATCAGATATGATCAGGCTGGTGCATAGATCAGTGCCACACACTAGATTTCGGTATATTTTGGTCTGTTAGAAGAATGTGACTCCCAAAATTTTAAAGAAGGAAAAACATATGTAGGTACAAAAATAAGGGTTGATACAATGAAGGGATGGAAGATGACTGTAAAGATGAAAGTTATAAAAGATTTTGTAAAAGGAATTGATAAGATAAGAAGTTGTTTGAAAAAAGAAAGAAGAGGACTAAAAAAAAAGAAAAAAAAGGGGTTGGAGAGACTGTGATCAGGCAGGAGACTAGACCAAAGCCATACACTATTTAGGGTATATTTTGATCTGTTAGAAGAAACTGTATCTCAAAATTTTAAGGAGAGAACAACTTACATATATATGCCAAAAATAAGGGTATCTACTATGAAGGGATAGAATATGACTCTAAAAATGAAAAATAAAAATGTTTTTTAAAAAGGATTGATAAGATGTTGGTTGAAAAAGGGAAAAAGAAAAATTCAAAAAGAAACGTTTAAAAAATTAACTTTGAAAGACTAAAGAATCATGGTAAAAAAGCCATGAATTCTATGTGCAGTATTCCCCTAGCGCTGGAGTTCTCCCGTTCTCCTTGATCGGTAAACTTGGTCTTGGCTCGCTGGCTGTTCGTGCTGACCTTCTGGGGGAGGGGACTGTTGCCGTGGTTCCCAAATGTCTTTGCCGGAGGCGGAATTGCCCCGCCCTTGTCGGTCCGGGCTAAGGAAGCTGCTGGGGTTTGCTCTCAGGAGCTTTTGTTCCCTGCAAGCTCTCGGTACAGCTTTGGAGGACCAGGGTGAAAATGGTGGCCTCCCAATCTCCACCCGGAGGAGCTGAGAACTCGGGGCCCCGCTCCTCAGTGCGCCCCCAGAGAAAAGCAGTCACTCCCGTCTCCCCGGTCTCCGGCCGCACTCCGTGCTCACCCGGCCTGTGACCGAGCGTTTCTATCTCTGGCACCCGACCCCGTGTGGAGTCTCCAAACCCAGCAGATCCCTGCGGTGCCTCCTGCGCCGCTCCTCCCAGGGGAGGAAGGGGAGTCTCCCCAGCTCTGCCACTTGTTGGGTCCCTGCTGGAGGAGCCGTGCCCCGACTGGGCCGCAGATCACAGTTTATGGCCACCCCGAGCTGAGAGCCCGCGCCTCGGCTCCGTCTCTGCAGCCGGCTTCCCTGCTCTGATACCTGGGAGCTCTGCCGCACTCAGGCACCCCCGGTCTTTCTGTGACCCCGAGGGTCCTGAGACCACACTGTCCCGGGAGGGTTCCACCCCCCGCTTAGCCACTGGAGCGACGTCCCTCCGCGGAGCCGACTTCTAAAAGGTCCGATTTTGTGCTCTGCTGCTCTATCACTTGCCAGAAGCGGCCGTCGGAGGCCCCCTCCCCCGCCGTCTATCCTCCCGAATATCGCCTCGGATTCACTTCTCCGCACGTCCTACCTTCCAGTAAGTGGTTGCTTCTCTGTTCAGAGAGTTGTTACTAATCTTTTCTTCGATCTCCTGTTGAGTTCGTAGGTGTTCAGAATGGTTTGATCCCTATTCAGCTGAATTCCTGGGACCAGACGAAATCCAGGTCTCCTACTCCTGTGCCATCTTGCTCTGCTGCTTTTTTTTTTTTAAACCACTTTTAAGTGTACTATTTGGTGGCATTAATTACATTCCCAGTGTTGGGTGATCATCATCACTGTTTACAAAATTTTTCATCTTCCCAACCTGAACTTCCCAGACTCTGTCCCCATCACGCACTCTCCCCACAGCCCCCTCCCCGGCCCCGCCATCTGCTCTCTGTCCCCCTGGGTCTGACCACTGCAGGTGCCACCTAGAAGTGGAACCAGACAGGATTTGTCCTTCTGGGTCTGGCTTATTTCACTCAGCACAGTGTCCTCAGGGCTCCCCCGGGTCGTGGCAGGTGTCAGCAGCTCCTTCCTTTTTAAGGCTGAGTACTACTCTATGTATGTATGTACCACGTTTTATTTATGCATTCATCTGTGTGTGGGTACATGGGTTGGCCGTTGTGAATGTGCTGCCGTGAGCATGTGTGTGAAAGAGTTTGAGTCCCTGCTTTCAGTTCTTTCAAATATATACCCGGGAGTGCGAGTGTTGGGCCCTGTGATACGTGTATGTGTAGCTTTTGGAGGAACCAATGAACAATTTTTCATGGTGGCTGCACCACTTTACCTTCCTTCCCACATCCTGCGAGAGTTCCGATTTCTCTGCGTCCTCATGGACACTTGTTTCACGTGCTTTACGATAACCGTCCTGGGCACATGGGTGGCTCAGTCATTAAGCGTCTGCCTTCGGCTCAGGTCATGATCCCGGGGTCCTGGGATCGAGCCCCGCATCGGGCTCCCTGCTCAGCAGGAAGCCTGCTTCTCCCTCTCCCACTCCCCCTGCTTGCGTTCCCTCTCTCTCTGTGTGTCTCTGTCAAATAAATAAATAAAATCTTAAAAAATAAATAAATATTTATATATTTAATATATAAACAATATTTAATATTATTTAATAAATCATATTTTAAAAAGAGATTTTACTTATTTGACAGAGAGCACAAGCAGGGGGAGCGACAGAGGGAGACGGAGAAGCAGGCTCCCCGAGGAGCAGGAAGCCCGATGCGAGGCTCAATCCCAGGACCCTGAGATCATGACCTGAGCCAAAGGCAGACGTTTAACGACTGAGCCACCCAGGCGCTCCCCCAAATAAAATCTTTAAAAAAAGATAACTGTCCTAATGGGTGTGAAGTGGTGTCTCATAGTTTTGATTTGCATTTCCATAGTGATTAATCATACTGAACATTTTTTATGTGCTTATTGGCCATTTGTATATCTTCTTTGCAGATTTGTGTATTTGAGTTCTTTGTGCATTTTTGAGTTGAATTGTTGAGTTGTGTAGCATTTCTTTATATATTCTGGATATTAGTCCCTTGTCAGTTTCATGATTTGCAAATATTTTCTTCTATTCTTTAGGTTGTCTTTTCACTCTCCTTATAGTTTTCTTTGAAGCACACATGTTTTTAATTTTCACGAAGTCCAATTTATTTGTATTTTGTGGCCTGTGCCTTTGGTGTCATATGTGAAAAACTGCCAAATCCAGGGTCATGAAGATTTGCCTCTGTGTGTTCACCTCAGAGTTTCTTGGTTTTAGGTCTTAAGTTGAGGTGTTTGATCTACTTTGAGTGAATTTTTTTTTAAAATCTCTACACCCAGCGTGGGTGGGGCTTGAACTCACGACCCCGAGACCAAGAGTCACATGCCCTACTGACTGAGACAGCCGGGCACGCCCCATACTTTGAATGTATTTTTGTATATGGTGTTGGGGGAGGATCCAGCTTAAATCTTTTGCATGTGAATGTCCAGTTTTCTCAGCACTGTTGGTTGAAAAGACTATCCTTTCCCCATTGAATAGTTTTGGTACCTTTACTGAAAATTAATTGACCATATATGTGAGGGTTTATCTCTGGGTTTCCTGTTTTGTTCATTTGGTCTAGATGTCTGTCTTTATGCCAGTAGCACACTGTCTTGATTACTGTAGTTTCGTAATAAATTTTGAACTTGGGGGGCGCCTGGGTGGCTCAGATGGTTAAGCGTCTGCCTTCAGCTCAGGTCATGGTCCCAGGGTCCTGGGATCGAGCCCCGCATCGGGCTCCTTGCACAGTGGGAAGCCTGCTTTTCCCTCTCCCTCTGCTGCTCCCCCTGCTTGTGCTCGCTCGCTCTCTCTCAAATAAATAAATAAAATCTTTAAAATAAATATAAATAAATTTTGAACTTGGGAAGTGAGTCTTCCAATATTTTTCTTCTTTTTCAAGATTATTTTGGTTCTTTTTTTTTTAAGATTTATTTATTTTAGAGCATGTGAGCAGGGGGAGGGGCAGAGGAAGAGGCAGAGAATCCCAGGCATACTCCCTGCTGAGCGAGAGCCTGACCACCAGGCTCCATCCCAAGACCCTGAGATCATGACCTGAGCCAAAATCAAGAGTTGGACACTTAACCGACTGAGCCTCCCTCCACCTCCAGGTGCCCCTCCAGTGCTATTTTAAACAGAAGTGGTGAAAGCAGACATCCCTGCCTCCTCCTTTGTCCTAGGGGAAAATCTTTCAGTCTTTTACGGTGGAGTGTAATGTTAGCTGTGGCTTTGTCATACATGGGTTTTATCATGTTGAGGAGGTTCCTTATATTCTCTAACCTATTGAATGTTTTTATCATGGAAGTGTGTTGGAATTTGTCAGATGCTTTCTTTGCACCAATTAAGATAACCCTATTTTTTCTTCATTCTATTAATGTGGCTTATCGCATTGACTGATTTTTTTTTTTCTTCACTTCTCCAATGAGTATTTGTTACGAGCTAAGCCATGATTCAGGATCCCAGGGTGGGGATCGGCCGGCACACAGGTGGGAGAAGGGTGGAGGACAGAGGAGAGGCGGGTGGAGCCAGTTGAGATCTTCCCAGGAAACGTGCCTTCTGCCGGGCGGTGGTTCCGGGCTGACACCCAGGATATGGGTCTGCGGGACACGTACGGGGCTGGTCTCATGAAGTCCGCGTAGTTCTTCCAGCGGCTCCTGCTCTGCCTCTGGCTGGGGAAGCGGCTGGCTGCCGGGCAGTCTGGTAGTTCTGGACTTCGGTCTTGATCCACGGTACTGACTCCTACTAAAGACGCCCCTGAAGCAGCTCGCGGGTCAGACCCTCGGCAAAGACCGAATTGATTGATTTTTTTATGCCGAGCCACCCTTTTTAACATGCTGCTGGATTTGATTTGTTAGTGTTTTCTTTTTCAGATTTATTTATTTATTTGGGGGGGGGTGGCAGGGGAGAGGTAGAGAATCCTCAAGCAGACTCCACGCCCAGCACAGAGCCCCATGGGGGGCTCCATCCCATGACCCTGAGATCACAACCTGAGCTGAAACCAAGAGTCAGATGCTTAACCGGCTGAGCCGCCCAGGCGCCCCTGATCTGTTAGTACTTTATCAGAGATTTTTACATTTACGTTCATAAGGGAAGTTGGCCTATAGTTTTCTCTCCTTATAGTGTCTTTATCTTGCTTTGGAATCAGGGCAATACTGGCCTCTTAGAATTAGGAGGTATTCCGTCCTTTTTGGGTTTTGGAAGAGTTTGAGAACAATTGGTGTTAGTTCTTTAATTGTTTGGTAGAATTCACTGGTAATGCCATCTGGTCCTGAGCTTTTCTTTGTTGGGAGGGTTTTTTGTTTTTTTAAAGGTTTCTTTAAATTGCAATAAGATACACAAAACATTTTCCATCTTAATCTGTTGGGAGGTATTGTGTCTGTGGGAGCCTGTTGATAGAGAGGCTGTTGGCCGGGACGCCTGGGGCTTGTCTGTTGGCCTTCCCTGCCCGCCGTGCCAGAGCTGGAGCAGGCCGGCCTTTGCGGCTTTCCCTGTGATTCCAGGACACAGCTCGGCAGCAGCCATCTGTTGTCTCCTCTGGACGCGTCCCTGCAAGTCCAGTGGTCAGATCTAATGACAGCACTTTAGGTGTTGTGTGTGCACTTCTCGGGTAGTGTGGGAGGCCGTGTGTCTTCCTGCACCCGCATCCACAATTGGCTTGACGTTTCAGATATGTATTATTTTTCAGTGTGGTCCGTAAAAACTCATACTTTGTTGTTTCTGCATGTGTGTTTTTATTGCTGAGGGTGGGACGGTCAGGCTCTGCTTTGTGGCGTCTGCTCTCTGCTCTTGGCGCTTCCTGGGTGTGTGTCTTGGTTTGGGGCACCCAGTCTTGGGACACCCTGCGCCGTGCTGAGAGGGTGGAATGGGGCAACAGTACCATGTTGGGCTCTGGGTGCCTGACTCAGTAGCCTCTCCTCTGCCCTGTCCAGCCAGCTCAGACCTTCGTGGTGAAGCGGGGTGTCCACGTATCAGGAGCCTCCCCCGAGAGCGTCAGCAGTCTCCTCTCAGAGGTGGGCGAGTGGGGGACACACTACGCACGCCTGAGCCAGTTCTCTCTGCAGCCTGTGCTGGACTCCTCGTGCAGCAAGGGCCTTGTGTTCCAGGTACGGCCCTCCACCTCGTGGCTATATCCCAGACCTTCCTGGGAGCCTCAGATTCCACTCCAAGACCACTGAGTGCAAGCCTTTTGTTTCCTTAGCAATGTCTAAAAGCTGACAGTCACGCTTCAGGAACGAATTCCCTAGGGATGATGTTTTAGCTCCACTGTCACTTAACTGCAGACCTGGGCAGCCGTGTTTAGGCCATGGGATACAGGTGTGGCCAGCATTCTGGGGCGGGGGCTGGGCGGTATGGGGTAGGCATGTGCTGCTTGCTCCCTGCTGGGTCCTCAGGGAGTTGCACAGCAACTGACACAGCGTCCTCCCTGATTTGGGGTGTTAAAGTTCTAGGCCCCGGGGCTGAGGCAGCTCTTCCGGAGGACCTTACAGTCGGCCCATATGCCAGGCAGAGTCCCCCTGGGACAGCAGGTGCGGCCTGCGGGGAGGGGCAGGCGTCCAGATGGAGCAGGGCGTTTGGGGAGAACTGAGAGAGGAGCAGCAGGGAGGCTGAGCAGAGGAGGCAGGATGCTGGGGCCCACCGGGGGCTGGGCGGCACGGGTTCCTTCCATCTCGTGGCCCTGTGGCAGTGCTGTTGGCTGATGAGGTTCAGGTTTGAGACGGTGCAGGCCGGGCCCATGGAGGCAAGGAGGAAACTGACGAAGATGGAAGGGACTGCCATGTGGGTTGAGGATGTGGCTGGTGGGTGGATTGACTTTTGTTCTGGAGCGTTCCGTGTAGACCTCCTGCTGCGGTGCAGCCCAGGACGCATGTGTTGCCAAGAGCCCGGTGGTTTGAGCGGCCAGAGACCCTCTCAGAGTTGGCACCTGCATGCAGAGCCTGGCTACCCCTTCCAGAACTCCCCCTGGGACCTGCAGTTCCCAGTTTCCTGGTGTAGCTGGTCTGGGCCCTGGGGTTCCGTGAAGGGTCCTTTCTTCCAGCTGGGCTGGGGTGCCTGGGCATGACCCATCTATGTCCATTCCTTGGAAGCTGGAGCCCCAAGGTTGGGGATGGGAGCCAAGCCTTTCCCCCCAGCTCCAGTGTATCCTTTAAGTTCTGAGCTTGGCGGCCGTGCCCTTGTGCCCGGCCGCCCCCCTCCCAGCCTTGTTGCCCAATAGGCCTTCACCAGCGGCCTGAGGAAGTACCTGCAGTATTACCGTGCCTGCGTCCTCTCCACTCCGCCCACCCTGAGCCTCCTCACCATTGGCTTTCTTTTCAAGAAACTGGGCCGGCAGCTCAGGTGAGCCTTGGCATGGGGGTCGAGTATGGGGGCCGTGTGGAGGCAGGTGCGGGACTTGCTGGGCCGCAAAGGGCTTGTGAGAACAGGAGCCCTTGCCCCCGGTGGGCTCCCTGGGTGCTGTGTGCTGTGTATCCTTTGGTGGCCTACCATGGCAGGCCCCATCTAGGGTTGGGGGCACCTGCCTGAAGGGCACACAGGGTCTCCACAGACCTGGCTCCTGGCGCTCCTGGCGCTCCTGGCCAGTTCGTAAACACCAGGCGGAGTGGTGTGGCAGGTGCCCTCTGGAGAAGGGAGCATGAGGGGCTGGGGAGAAGGGTTCGGTGGGAGAGGAAACCTTGTGGGCAGAAAGGCTGGAGGTGGGGTGCAGTGGGGGTGGCAAGAGTCTGGGGGTGCCTGGAGGGTGCTGGGGCAGGGGCACTGTGCTGCCATGTGGATGTAGACTGCAGCAGGGGAGAGAGGGTGGGGGGTCTGGGCGGGGTCTGGGCGGTCATCCAGGCAGAGGAGGTGTCACCGGCGTGAGGTGGCGGGGTGCTGTGGGGGCGGGGGAAGGGTCATGCACTCAGGATGGTTCTGAGTCTGGTCCGAACCTGAGAAGGGGGTGGAGATGCACAGGGTGTGCAGGGAGGGACCAGGCAGGAAGCTCAAATCTGGAGTCCTTGAAGTCCGGGTGCTTTTAAACCTGGAGCCTGAAGGCAGGCAGAGATGGGCCTGGGAGACATTTTGCTCTGGTGTCACTGGACCTGGGGACTCTGAGTGTCTGCTCCCTGGTCTCACACAGCCTCTGTGTCTAGGTACTTGGCTGAGCTCTGTGGCGTTGGCACTGCACTCCCAGGTAGTGGGGGCGGAGAACCCAAGGCTGCATTCCCCACCGTGAGTTCTGGGTTCTTCCTGAGTGTCGTCCCGTTGGTGGGGCTGCTGCTGGGCGTCGGCCGCGTGTGGTACTACCCTGAAGCCCCTCCCCTTGCTGTCTCCAGGGGGTGAAGCTGCTCTCCTACCTGTACCAGGAGGCTCTCGATAATTGCAGCAACGAGAACTACCCAGTGCTGCTGTCCCTGCTGAAGACCAGCTGTGAGCCGTACACAAGGTGGGGCCTGTGCACCCCGTGCCATCCGCGCACCCTGTGCACCCCGCACAGACCGCGCACCCTGCATACCCCGCGCACCCCGTGCACCCCGTGCAGACCACGCATCCCGTGCACCCCGCGCAGACCGCGCACCCCGTATACCCCGCACACCCTGTGCACCCTGCATACCCCGCGCACCCCGTGCACCCCGTGCAGACTGATCACCCTGCATACTCCGCGCACCCCGGCGCACCCTGCACAGACCGCGCACCCCGCGCTGACATAGGACAGCAGCCTTTTGTCATACACCTCCTAAGGGCGGGGGTTGTGTGGGACGAAGGGGGAGTAGCGCAGCTGGGCTTGGACTGTGGGCACATTGGCGGACCACCCCCATGGCCGCCATGCCCCCTCATGGCTGGTCTGTCCACCCTGGCAGGTTCATCCATGACTGGGTGTACAGTGGGGTCTTCAGAGACGTTTATGGCGAATTCATGATCCAGGTGAACCACGAGTACCTGGGCTTCAGAGGTAGGTGGCTGCTGGCTGCTAGGCTGGGCCTCTGCCATCAGGTGGGTCGGGGCCAGTGCTGGACGCTGGCCAACCATGTGTTCTGTCCCCCATTCAGATAAGTCCTACTGGACCCACGGCTATGTGCTCATTTCCAAAGAGGTGGGGGACTGTGTCCCTGTGTTCTTGAAGCACATCGCCCACGATGTGTACGTCTGCGGGAAGACCATCAATTTGCTGAAACTCTGCTGCCCCCGGGTGAGGAGAGCCTGCCCTCCCGTCCCTTCTTGTCCTGCTGTTGTTCCCTGTCCCCTGAGACCTGGCCATCTGTCTGTAGTGTGTGGTGACCTCTCATTTCCTCCTGAGTGTCACAGCAGCTCCATCGAGTTTCTGGGAGCTTGTCCAAAGACAGGATGAAAAGCAAAGGCATTTCAGAGGCCGAGGGGCGGTGGGCTCCTTCCCTCTCTCCACGAGGGAAACTGCCCCCGTGGGACAGTTATGGGCCGCATCCGCAGGAAGATGGACCCAGGCTGGTTTAGGGAGTCGTGTCTCGTGGTCTGGAGGGTTGCGGGGGAGGCCTGGCAGCGGCCCACATGCCATCCATGGTGTGAAGCCCTGTAGAGCGGGGAGGCAGGTGGGGCTGCCCAGGCCGGGGCTGGGGAGGGGCCAGGAGGCTCAGCCTGTGGCTGACGGGGTTCCTCCTGTGCTGGGCTGAGAACAGCCTGGAGCTGTCAGGACATGGGGAGGGGCCAGATGCTGGAGAGCTTGAAGGCTGGGGCTCCCTGGGGGAGGGGTGGCCGGCAGTGGGGTCTGTTGTGTGCAGGCTGACCCCGGGCCTGTAGCCCACGCGCCTCCAGTGAGGGAGGCTGAGGAGAGGTCTTCACAGCTTCTGGAGAGTCGCTGGTGGAAGGCAGCCTTGGCCTGGGCAGAGACGCTGCACAACCCATCTGGGATGTCCTTGGAGCCATGCCCCTCCAGTGAATGAATGTTTCTGAGAAAGGGGGCTGTCCCCATGGGTCACCAGGAACAGAGGCAGAGCTGGGCATGGGTCTGCGTGTCACTGGCTCACTTCAGCTTTTCCTTCCTGGTAGCATTACCTCTCCTGGTCCGACGTGCCCGTCCCTCGGATCTCAGTGATTTTCTCCCCCGAGGAGTTGAAGGAGGTCGAGAGGGACTGTGCCATCTACGTGGGGCGGATGGAGAGGGTAGCGCGCCACAGCTCCATCAGCAAGGAGGAGAAGGTGTCGGGCGCTGTGGGCCTGGGGGCTGTCCGTGCACCTCCCTCCCCTCTAAGGGTCTTGGGCCAGTGGGGAGGTTGCCCTGATGTTCTCTGTCGGTAGGGTATCTGGGTGGGGGACGCCCGGTCAGGGCTCTGTCCTCTCTTCTCTGGGGCTGGCTGGGCGGGAGACACGCCCAGTCCTGGGCAGCAGGATGGGAGGTTCCTGCACTTGGTGGCCCCTGTGAGCTCCTCTCCTGCTCGGAAGGGGCCGGCGTACCAGGACCTGAGCTTTGAGTGTTTCGTGTACCCAGGGAGGGGTTTGATGGAAAGCCATTTCTGGCCTGGCCCCCGGGAGGAGACTTGAGAGAACACGTAGGGGTGGATGCGGGGAGGGGGCTGGCCCTCCCTCCCTGTGGGGAAGCCCGCCCCAAGCTCCCGGTCCCCTCCAGGGTGGGTGCACGCAGGCCTGGGGTCTCAGCCTCAAACTGCTTGGAGAGTGTGTTGACTACCTAGGCTTGTTGAGCCAGGGTGCTGCCCCTAGAGGGGCCTGCATGGGGTCCGAGCAGCCCCCACTTTCAGGCCGCCCTAGAGGAGGGGACAGAGAGTTGGGATGTGTTTACAGATGATCTTTTTCAGGAATTACGAATGGAAATTGCAAAACAAGAATTGATTGTCCAGGCCCGGGAAGCAGCGTCCAGAGTCCTGCGAGCGCTCAGCGGTACATGTGGCTCGGGTCACCCTCTGGGGCTCTGGGGTCACCTGCTGCGGGCTTCTCATCACGCCGCCCCCTCCCATCGCAACATAGATCGGCAGACGTCGGAACGCATGGCCTTGGACGCCCGGAAGCGAGAGCAGTTTCAGAGGCTGAAGGAGCAGTTTGTGAAGGACCAAGAGGTAGGTGGTGCGGCCGTTGGGGGGGGCAGGGGGGTGCAGGCTTGTGGAGTCCAGCTCTAACCTGCAAGACCACGTGTGGTGCGTTGTGCAGCGGCGCCGGGCGGCCAGGCAGGAGGCTCTGGATGACGACTTGGGCTATGCGCAGGAGCTCCGCGACAGGGAGAGGAGGCTGAGGGCCCTGGAGGAGCAGCTGGAGAGGAAGGCGAGGTAGGCGGCTGCGGGCGAGGCGGGCACTCTGGGCTGACCCTCCTGGCAGGGTCTGGTGACGGTTGTCTTTTTATTTTGGAGATTTTTTAAGCGTGTGTTAAGCTAGGAAGAGTAGGGGTCCAAACTCCAACGTGCACCTGGGCGGAGTGCGTGTGGCCGTTTTCCCACACTCAGGTGTGCTTCCCTGTCCTCAGAACGTCTTCTCCTGGTTGGTTAGTGTGGACTGGAATCCAGACAAGGCGCGCACACTGGGCTTGCCTCCCCCGCCTCTCCGTCTCTTTGTTTCTTCTAAGTTCAGCAGCTCCTGCCCCTAATTTTTAAACCTGTGATCAGCCCGACCGCTGGACAGACGGGGGCACTTGTCCAGGCCAGCACCCAGCAGGAGGCCGTCTCGGGGCGGTGCCCTCCCCTCCGTCTCCCGTAAGCTGCAGCACAGTCGGGGCCCCCCAGGGGCACCGCGGGGGCGGGCTGCGTCTTCCCGCCTTTGTCGCTCAGGGTCCCAGTAGTCCTGACCTTCCGTACTGTTCTCGGAGGGTGTGTCTCGTGTGTGCGGGTGTGCGCGCGGGTAGATGTTCTTCTGTCCTCCGTAGGGGACAGCGAGGTGTGGGGGCTGCGTCCCTGGTCGGGGGCAGCCAGATGGGAATTAGCCAGTCCAGGTCGGGCCCAGTTCCCTGCTGGCGAGAGGACCAAAACGGCTGGGAGTGACGTGCGGGGACACTTGTGCTGTGCTGGGTCCCCTTTCGCATTTATCCTTCGTTCTCCGGGGTTCGCCCCAGCAGAACAGGAAGGCACCTCTCGTGCGGGGTGCCTAGCAGCCCTGGGCCTCCTGCCTGTCCTCCTGCTTCGGGTCGTGTGGGGGCTCGTTCTGGTATTTGCTCAGCAGACATCTGCTGAGCCCCAGCTAGGTGCCTGCCCGCTGGGGTCCTGGTCTGGTGGGGGCAGAAAGACCTGCCCGGCAAGGCCCCTGCAGGGGCTGTGGGGCCTCACGCAGACCAGCTGCTGGCCTGGGAAGGTGCCGAGGGCCTCTGCTGTGGAGAGCCATGCTAGCCCACGGGGCGCCAGCTGCACAGAGTTGCGCGACTGTGGCAGCTGGGCCTCTCTGGCTGTGTCTTTAGGCAAGCACTGGTTGACCATTACAGCAAGTTGTCTGCAGAAGCAGCTCGTCGAGAGCAGAAGGCACTGTGGAAAATCCAGAGGCACCGATTGGCAAGTGCACGGCTTCGTTTCCTCGTAGAAGATCAGAAGCTCATTCAGGTATCACCATGGTTTCTGATGGGAGCTCTTCCCCTGGGCTTCGGGGGTCTCGGAGCCCGAGAGTACACGCAGACCTGGGTTCTGGGAGAGGGCTGGTAACTCAGTGCTCAGGGACGTCGAGACTGGGAGGAGGCCATGCCGCCCTAGGATGACGTGGGCAGTGCTGAGTGCTAGCTCTAGGCCCAGGCCCTTCTCGCCTCAGTGCTGTGGCCCGTGTGGGCAGTCAGGAGCTGTGGCTTCTGTGCGTTGGGTGAGGGTGCGGAAGCTCTGGGTTGGATTGTGTGGGGTTAGGTGCTCACTGTTGCTGCCTGAATTTCAGGGGATGCTGAAGGACGTGTCCGAAGGGAAGGCCCTGGAGCCACTCTCCCTCCTCCCTGCTGCCGGCTCCCAGGTGAGGGGCTGGGGTCAGGATTCAGGGCGCAGAGCATGGGGCTGTGAGCTGGATGCCCCAGGTTTGCGGTGCCCTGGGAGCACAGTGGCTGCTGAGCCTGACTTGGTGCTGGTTGCAGAACTGAGCTTGGGGAACCAACACCCACTTGTGTCTCAGGCTTTGTCTCCGGGCCCCGGGCACTCGGCGGGAGGCAGCAGCTCTGACTCTGGGTATGCAGAACAGCCGCACGTGGTTGCCTGGGATTGCCCGAATGCACGGACGCTGCAGCAGCTCACACCTCCAGCAGCAGGGGCCCGTGGCTCGGGGCTGGTGCACAGGCCAGGGCCGTGCTCTGAGGGCCTCAGCATCCAAGACTTCCTGCCCACAGCTCGGGAGGCCGAGCCACCTGTACCCACTGGTGTGGCCCCTGTCCTGGAGGAGGCGCTGCACACCATCGGCTCAGACCTGCCTCCCTCGGCTCCATCCGAAGTGGTGGGCACAGGGCCTTCTGGGCCACTGGAGTATGATTTCAGAACCATCCTGAGGCCAGCTATAGCCCCCTTGGCTTCCCCAGGGTCCCTGAAGACTGTGGGAGGCGGCTCGAGTAATGAGGGGCAGCAGCTGTGGGGGGACAGTGTCACGCGGCCACAAGGTACAGGTGTCTCAGATAGGCAGGTGGCTCTGCCTCACGCCCACCCCTCTGGGTACACCCTCCCCCAGGACGGGAGTAGCCAGGCCATGGGGCAGCTCCTCGGGCATGTGTCAGAGGGCAGCATTCCCACAGGGGGCTATGCTTCTGGGATGGCCCCCTCGCGGCCACGGTGGAACGTCCACGGACACGTGTCTGACGCCAGCATCAAGGTGGGGGAGAACGTGTGGGATGTGGCCCCCTCGCGGCCACGGTGGAACGTCCACGGACACGTATCTGACGCCAACATCAAGGTGGGGGAGAACGTGTGGGATGTGGCCCCCTCGCAGCCACGGTGGAACGTCCACGGACACGTATCTGACGCCAGCATCAAGGTGGGGGAGAACGTGTGGGATGTGGCCCCCTCGCGGCCACGGTGGAATGTCCACGGACACGTGTCTGACGCCAACATCAAGGTGGGGGAGAACGTGTGGGATGTGGCCCCCTCGCGGCCCCGGTGGAACGTCCACGGACATGTGTCTCAGTCCCATGTGGTACTGGGTGCACTCTCTGGGGAAGGCCAGCCCGATATACCCAGGCCCTGCCAGAGCCCCCCTGACCATGTGTCCCAGTCAGGCCTCAGCTTGGGAGCACAGAGCCCTGTCTGGGAGCACGAGCCACGGCTGCCTGCAGAGACAGCCTCAGACAGCTCCTGTGCTCAGGAGGCTGGCTCCAGGAGTGGGGAGGCGAGTGGCCTCCAGGCTTCGCTGTCTGCAGTGGCTGCATCCCGGGATCTGGGAGATGGTATCCCCGAGGAGCCAGGTCAGTGGGGTCCCTACAGCTGTCCTATCACTGGTGGCACCTGTGGGCCCGGGAGGGATGTGGGCAAGGAGGAAGGGCAAGAAGTCTGCAGCCCTGGAGACTTGGGAGGTATCACCCTGTAGGAGGCACTTGGGCCTGATACCCCCTCCTGCCGCACTTGTGTTGCTCAGGACCAGGGACGAGTGGGGACACTGAGGACCTCTCTCTCGGTCACCCTCCAAGCTCACAGGTGAGGGCAGATGTGGCTAGGGGTCTGGCCTCGCATGGGCAGTGAGGGCTTTGGCCCTCCAGGATGGGGCAGCACGGAGGGGACCCCACCCCACCCTTTCCTTCCTAGGAAGGCGCGGCGGCCCAGGGCAGCCCCAGCCTTGGTGAGGAGGCGGTGGCCGCCCAGCGCTGGGGCCGGGAGCAGGCCTACCTGGCGGGTCTGATAGAGCAGTACCGGCTGGAGCAGTACCCGGACAGCTACGAGGCCATGTGTGAGTGGGCAGCCGCAGCGGTGGGCGGGCGGGCAGAAGCCGGGCCAGTGTGTCCCCGCCTCTTAACAACGGCAATCTGCCATCGTACAGCGGAGCCTCCTGTCGCCCACCTGCTACACCATGGGCTTCCCCGCGCCTTCGCCCTCCCGGAGGACCCCCGGGTCCGGTCAGATGCGGATGAGACCGCGGTGCAGCTGAGCGAGCTGCTGCCCCTGCCCGTGCTCATGAAGCACTCCATCACTGCCCCGCTGGCCGCGCAGTGAGTGCACGCCCCGCCCCCGGAAGGGCCCCGCCCCCACCAGGCCCCGCTCCTGACCCCGCCGCTCCTGACCCCGCCGCTCCTGACCCCGCCGCTCCTGACCCCGCCCCTCCTGCCAGCGTCTCATTAGTGAACAAGGCCGCCGTGGACTACTTCTTCGTGGAGCTGGGCCTGGAGGCGCACTTCGAGGCGCTGCGACACTTCCTGCTCATGGAGGACGGGGAGTTCGCACAGTCGCTCAGCGATCTGCTGTTTGAGAAGGTGACCCCTGGGCGCGGTGCGGGCATGGCTGCGGGGCCGGGGCGCGGTGCCAGGGCTCCCTCGGGACACCTGCGCCCTCTTCTGGCCAGCTGGGGGCGGGGCAGACGCCCGGGGAGCTGCTCAACCCGCTGGTGCTCAACTCCGTGCTCAGCAAGGCCCTGCAGTACAGTCTGCACGGGGACACCCCCTACGCGGACAACCTCTCCTTCGCCCTCAAGTTCCTGCCCGAGACGTTTGCCCCCAACGCCCCGGACGTGCTGAGCTGCCTGGAGCTCAGGTACAAGGTCAGCAGGGCGCCGCCAAGTGGGCGGGCCGGGGGCTCCCCCGCAGGTTATGCTGAGCCCGCTTCCCCGCAGGTCGACTGGCCCCTCAACATCGTGGTCACCGAGGGCTGCCTGAGCAGGTACAGCGGCATCTTCTCCTTCCTGCTGCAGCTGAAGCTGATGATGTGGACGCTCAAGGACATCTGCTTCCACCTCAAGCGCACAGGTGAGGCTTGGCCCAGAGCCCAGGCTTGCCCTCGGCTGGGGCCCGGCTGACCCCTCTGCGCCCCCGCAGCTCTGGTGAGCCACGCGGCTGGCTCCGTGCAGTTCCGCCAGCTGCAGCTGTTCAAGCACGAGATGCAGCACTTTGTCAAGGTCACCCAGGGCTACATCGCCAACCAGATCCTGCATGTCACCTGGTGTGAGTTCCGAGCCCGGCTGGCGCAGGTGGGCGACCTGGAGGAGATCCAGCGTGCGCACGCGGAGTACCTGCACAAGGCTGTCTTCAGGTGAGCCGCTGTGCCTGGGGCTGCTCCCTGGGCACGTGCGGAGGGGGTCAGGTGCCCCTCACCAGCAGCTGCCTGCTCCCCCCCCCCCCCCAGGGGCCTGCTGACAGAGAAGGCTGCGCCCGTCATGAACGTCATCCACAGCATCTTCAGCCTTGTCCTCAAGTTCCGCAGCCAGCTTATCTCCCAGCCCTGGGTCCCGGCTGGTGGCCCCCAGGGTGCAGAGCACCCTAACTTCGCCCTCATGCAGCAGTCCTACAGCACCTTCAAGTACTACTCCCACTTCCTCTTTAAAGGTGCCTGTCCCCCAGGGCCGGGAGGGCTTGGGGACAGCAGGGCAGAGGCCACCGGGTGGGCCTGGCTGAGCGGCACCCCCCCCCCCCCCAGTGGTGACCAAGCTGGTGAACCGGGGCTACCAGCCCCACCTGGAGGACTTCCTGCTGCGCATCAACTTCAACAACTACTATCAGGATGCCTGAGGCCGCGTGACACAGGTGCCTTCCCCCCCCCCCCGGGTCCCCACGATGGCGGGCCAAGGGCAGAGTCACCACACGGAGACGGACCAGGGAAGCTGCTGGTTTATTTGGGGGCCGCATGTCCCCAGTAGGCAGGAGCCAGGCCAGCAAGGTGGGCTGGGGCCACTGTTTCCCCCTCCCCACCCCACCCCAGGCCTGCTTCCCTCTGCTGAGCTCCTGTCCTTGCACAAAGCGGCTTTTATAGGAAGCGCAGTGAGCGTGGGGCTGGGCTGCTGAGTCTACGTCAGACAGAGACGGGTCAGGGCCTGACTGGACGTCTCGGCCGTCATGGAGAGGCAGGGGTGGGGTTGTCCACAGGGTGCGCACCGCCTCAAGGACTCGGTGGGACTCGGGGCCTTGGGGGCTCCACGTGTGGAGGCCTCCAAGGCTGTTACGAGGATCACGTCACGCACAGTTCGGCCGCCCACAGTGGGGGCTTGCTGCTGTAGGAGTGCCCCCCACTGTCTGCCCCGCCAGCCCCCTCGGGCTCAGTGGCCTCCGGGACCTCGGTGGCCTCCCCGTCCCTGTGGTAAGGGGTTTCCAGTAGCTTCAGCACCCGCCGCACCTGGAGAAGGGCCATAGGAGAGGAGTTTTAGGGGCTGCCACTCGCTCCCCGGGCCATCCCCTGCTGCTGGACCCAGGGACGGAGGAGGGACAGGTGTGTGCTTGCCTCTGAGAAGTCTCCGTTCTCGGCAGCCTCGATGGCATTCTGGGCAATGTAGTTCCGCAGGACGTACTTGGGGTTGTTGGCGTGCATGACGCGCGTGTGCTCAGCCTGCCAGGCATCCTTGTCACTGACGCCCTCCCTGTCCTTCTCCAGCCGGGTTCTGGAATCATCCAAGTTCATCTTTCCAGCAGATGCCGCCCCCACACCCCTCCTGCATTTGGTTCCCTGCTTGGGGGGGTCGTCTGCAGCCCCCTCCCAGGGAGAGGGTGACGCGAGCAGTCCGCGCCCGGCCCCCTGGAGCCTCACCTGTACTCCTGGAGCCAGTCAGCCCAGTGGCCCCTGTTCTTGCTCAGCAGCTCAGCCGGGCTCAGCTGCTCCAACCGCGAATGCTGCTCCACACGTTCTAGCTCCTTCGTGACGTTCGCCCGGGTGCCGATGAGTGCGAAGAGCTGAGGGTTGGACTGTGCCAGCATCAGCATCATCGAGAGCTGCCTGTGCAGAGGGGCAGCGTGAGGCGCGTCCCCACCCCTGGCCGTGGGCTGTGTCCTGAGGCCACTGGGCACCTGGAAGACGGCCGTCGGGCGCGGGGGAGGTGGCAGTGGCTTTAGCGGCTCTGCTCTGCCACTGCTGACTGCCCCACGAGGGGGTGACCCGGCCCGACTGGTGAGGCAGCCGTTCACCCCTACTCTGCGGCAGCCCCTCCTGGTCGCAGGACAGCCGAGGGGCAGTGCCCCGGGGGGCAGTGCCGCGGCTGACCTGCGGGCCCCCGGGGTGCATGGGGCACCTGCTTCCCCCCAGGGGAGGTCACTGCTGGCTGCTTCTCCACGGTGGCCACAAGGCTGGGTCCTTCCCCACTTGCAGAAGGGCCTGGGGGTGGGGCAGGGACAGCACCAACACCCCCTTCCCTGGTCCTACTAGCCTGTCCTCCGTCAGCACTCACCACCCTGCGGCACTAAATTCTCTCAAACCACAGTGCTTCCCGTGTCTTACTCTGGGTGTGGGCTCAGACACTGTGTGCTCTTCCCAGTGCGAGGCGGCACAGGAAAGCCTGGTCTGGCTGAGACCTGAGGGCCCCGGGGCTCTTCCTGGGCAGACAAGGGAGCCATTCGGGGAAGCTGCTCCCCAGCTGTGCCACTGGCCTCCCCCAGTGGTGACAACATGCTGTCCTTCCCTCTGACCAGTGGGCCTCAGCGCTGCAGACACGAGGGCCCGACCGCCCCCCTCCCCAGGAGCCTCAGCCAGCTCCCTCTTCTGTTCCCTGGAGTGCTCTGTTCTAAATGGTCCTCTCCTTCTGGAAGCACATTCCCAGAAGTGAGACCTGGGTACCCACCGGGGATCCATCTGGGGTCGGAAGGCAAGCTTCAGCTCCTCTATGGAGGCACACTGTGCAGTCAGCGCGGCCAGGAACTCAGGCAGGCCCAGGGACTCTGGCCCAACTGGGAAGGAGCTCAGCAAGTAGAAGGTGTTTGTGAAGTCGGCCCCTGGAACACGCCACTGCTCAGGGTGCTGGCAGGCAGAGGCAGGGCCCTGCACCTGCCTCCTGCACCACCATCCACGCCGAGTGTAGATGCCTTGCCAGGCCCAGGGGCTCCCGACCCCTCCCCTCCAGCTTCCTCAACAGCCCCCACCCACCTGCCACCCAGCTCGACCACCACTCCAAGCCCCCGTTCCTTCATCCATGAATCAGGTAAATATGGCACAGGCACCAAGGTCAGCCCCTGGCCACCCCCACTGTGGTCATAGTCCCCACTGCCTATTTGAGCTGCAGAGCGTCAAGGACAAGTCCCTGAAACACTTCCAAACAAACAGGGCACAACACAGAATAGATGCGGGGAGGTCCTTGTCCTGACTTGTTATAACAGTCACCGTAACCCCGGGAGAACGTCCCAGGAAGAGACACAAAAGGGAAACGAGAAGGGACCAGAACAGAGACACAAAAGCAAGAATGGAGGAGATAAGGGATGAAAAACAGCAGAGCACACAGACAACAAATAGCGAAACGACAGAAATCCTCATCAGTAATGACTTTAAATGGATTCATCTCCAAATGAGACTGGCAGCTTGAACTAAAGTGCTTCCACCTTGTCGAGCCTAAAGGGAAAGGACAAAAAGTATCCCAAGCAGACGGTAACCTGCAGAGCGGGGCCAGCCCTACCACTGTCAGCAAGAGACCTGCAAACGACAAGGACTTTATGTGTCGAACAGCCTGTTCATCAAGAAGATGGCACGGTTACAAACATACAAACCAAACATTTGTAAAACGGGAGGAGAAAGAGAACAGTTCCCAGTAGGAGCCGGAGGCTTCAGCGCCCCACTCTGGATACTGGATGGAACGTCCGCACGGCCGACCAGTGAGGGCACGGGGAGCTTGAACGCTGTCAGGCTGCTCCATCGGACAGACGTCGGTCTTCTCAAGTGCACATGGACAGACCACTTGTTCAGCCATAAAGCAAGTCAATGTGCTTAAAAAGACTGGTATCTTCTCCAACCACAGTGGAATGAAGACAGAAATCACAAACAGAAGGAAAACTGTAAAATCCCCAGATACTGTGAAAATTAGCCAATGGGTCCAAAAAGAAATCACAAGGGAAATCAGAAAATACGTAGAGGCAGGAAAATGTGGAAACACCAATACTGAAATTTATAGGATGCCACAAAAGCGGTGGTCAGAGAGAATTTTATGGTGCTAATTACCTACGTTAGGAGAGCAGACCTCTTTTATCCACCCCCCCCCAAAAAGAAATTTGCAACTGTGTGGTGACGGAAGGCGACGGTTTTGCAATCTCTACAAATAGTGAATCACATACCCCTGACACCGTTACATATCTGTTAAATCTCAAAGGGAAAAAAGCCTCAAACGAGTAACTTAATCTTATACCTAAGGAACTAGAAAGAAAACAAAGTAAGACTTAGGCTAGCCGGAAGGCAGGAAATCGAGGGTAGAGCAGAGATAAACGAAATAGAGAACAAAAATGAAGTGAAAACAACTAAAACCAAGAGTTAGCTCGTTCTTTGAAAAGATCAACAAGACTGACAAACTTTTAGCTACTGCCCCGTAACTAAAATCAGAAATGAAAGTGGGGCTGTGCCTATGGACCACAGAGGAAGAGCACTCGAAGAGAAGACTGAATTCCACCCTGATACATCAGATACGGAGATGACACAGAAATATTCCTAGAAACACCACCTACCAAAGTGGACTCGGAAGAAGTAGAAAATCAGAGTAGCCTTATAACAAGCAAGGAGACTGAATGGGCCATCAGAACCCTCCCAAAAAAGACAACGGTAGGACCAGATAGCTTCACTGGTGAGTTCTACCCAATATCGAAGAATTATCACCAGTCCTTCTCAAACTTCCAAAAAACAGGAGAGAACATTTCCTAACTCAGCATTGCCTGGATACCCAAGCCAAAGAGCCCACAGAGCAGCATCCCAGTCAGGACAGTAGGGGCCTCTGGTGGGGTCCGTGCCCTCGCTCCCTCTCGGCTCTCTGCCAGGGAAGGAGGCCCTCACCAGCAGCCTGACCACACCACACCCTGACCTCCGACCCCCAGCCTTCAGAACTGTGAGAAGTCAGCGTCTGCTGGGCAAGCTGCCGCGCTCTGGTTTTTTTATGGCGGTTTAACTTGACTAAGGACACGAAGCGAGGAGGGGCACGAGCACGTGCTCGTCTCAGCTGATGCAAAATGGCCAAAACACTCAAGCTAGGAATAGAAGGAAACTTCGATTTCGTGAAAGCCGTATCTGAAAAAGCCACAGCCTGGTGAAAGAGGTGGCGGCCCCTAAGAGCAGGAGCGACCGGTGGCTGCGCACGCAGCCGCCTCGGGGTCACCACAGTGCTGGAAGCTCCCGCCACAGCGGTCGGCAGCTCCGTGTCAGATCCGCAAGTCCGCTCTGCCGTGCAGGCCCAAAAGAACTGAAAGCAGGGGCTCAAGCAGATGTCTGCACATCTGTCTTCCTGGCGCTGTTGTCCACAACCGCCCGAAGGGAAAAACCACCAGCGTGCATCCATCGTTGACGGAAGAGCCAAGTGTGGTCCGTCCACACAAGGGCCTAGAATGTGGACACTGGCTTCACCATCGTGGACCCTGAGGACACTGTCCTCAGCACCGTCAGCTGTCAGGACGAATCCTGCACGGGCCCATTTCACAGGGGGTCCCTGCAGGAGTCTGATCCGGAGACAGAGAGTAGACCGGGGGCGCCAGGGGCACAGGAGGAGGAGGAAATGACAGGGTGTCCGTGTGGGGAGACGGAGGGGGCTGATGGGTGCACGGCGGGGTGAATGTGCTTAGTGCCCCCAAAGAGCGCACCTCATGGTAAAATGGTCAAGTTTATGTTGTGTCTATTTCACCGAAACGAAAACGCCGGGCCACCAGTGTGGCACAGACCCCCTAGCCACACTCACCAGTCAGGTGCATGGTCTCCAGGAGCTTGGCCACCAGTGCTCCGTCCTCGTCCAGCTCGGCGTGCACCAGGCCCAGCTTCCTGCGCATCTTCTGCAGGTAGTGCTGGCGGAACTCCGGGTCGAACTCCTCGGCCAGGATGGCCTCGCCCCGCTCACGGGGCAGCTCGGGCTCCAGGGCCTCCACCAGCTTCTGCAGGTTCCACTTGCAAACTTCGGGCTGTTTGCTGTACGCATAGCGTCCAGCGTTGTCGGATGCGTTGCACACGTGGTCAGGGTCATACCTGCCACACGGGGTGAGGGGAGCCAGCAAGGGGATGAGGCAGGGCCTGGGGTGCCCAGAGGCTACGTCCATGTGGCCACTGCCCTCCTGCCCTGCCTCGCAGGGGCCCAACTCTGACAGGTGCAGGTCCAGGCGCCGCAGCTGACTCCTACTCGCTCAGTCGGCAGGGGGGCGGAGCTGCCTCAGCCCACTGCCCCTGGCCGGCCACGTCCCTCCTTCCTGCTCGCTGCCTGTTCCCGCCCTGGCCCCTTGAGTCCATTCCCAATCCGGGAATGGAGGGACCCTCTGAAAATGCCGCTCTGCTCCAAACCTTCCAGGGGATTTCTGCTGCTGGGAAGGGCTGACCAGGCATTTCCAACCAAATATCGAGGACAGCTGGTCCCTCCCCAGTGGTCCCTGTGCCATGGGCACCCACATGCTGGCCCCGGGCTGCTCACCTGTCCAGGAAGCCGAAGGGCCCGTAGTCGATGGTGAGCCCCACAATGCTCATGTTGTCTGTGTTGAGCACGCCGTGGCAGAAGCCCACACACTGCCACTCGGCCACCATCCGGGCCGTGCGACGGGTCACCTGCGGCATGACAGGGTGCAGGTTGCCGCCTGCCCCCTCCCTCCCTGAGGACAGCTCTGCTCCCAGGGACTTCTTCGGGTTTGCCCTCTCAGCGCACACTCAGCAGCGGGGGCGAACACGGAAGGACGTGTAAGAAGGAAAAGCGCTTTGGATGAGTGCACACGTGTAGGCTCTAATTTCCACTTAGGCCATCTGTCTCTTTGATATACTAATTTTGGCTTTTACCCATGAAACCAAAAATATCAGGGAGCCTTGACTATCCCCACGACTCAGGCCCAGGAGGATAACCGTGTGGAAACAGGGAAGTCACACGAGCCGGCAAAGCCTGCCCTGGGTCCAGGCTGCTGTGCCCGGGGCCCCACCGTGACCGTCCGCATCTCCCCCCGGAAGCGGAGTCCTTCCCCCCGCAGTTCTCCTGCTGGGCCTGGCGGGGGCACACAGCCCCACCAATGCCACAGAAACAAAGTGATCCTTGGGTTTGTCCCAGGGCCCCTGACCCTCAACGCAGCATTCCCAGAAGTCAGTCCTGCTCAGAGTCAACGAGGGGGGACAGGCTTTGGGACAGGGGAACGACTCAGAGAACCTTGTCCACCGTCCAGCAGACCGTGTCTCATCAGCAGGCGGGACGCAGGGAGGGCTGCTATGCAGCCCCGCCTACCTCCCGGAAGAAAGCGGCATTCCTCTGCACGCGGTCATCCGCGTGCGCGGCCTGGATCTCAGGATAAAACGTGCTGATCACATAGTCAAGCATCTGGACTCGGATGTCGTTTCTCCCCACACTGGGCCCCTCGCGCCCTGTGTGCTCATCTGCGGACTTGAAAATCTCAAAGGATCCGAACCTGGAGGAAATACCCATCATTTTAACAGGTTAAACAGGGCTCTAGCCCCTTGTGAAAAACAGAAGTCTGGCTGCTAGGCCTTGTAGCCTCTAGCGGTAAGAACACCCTGATTAAAACAAAACCAACAAAAACATAACTAGTCTTTTGGTGATACAGACAGACCCATTCTGCCCTTGGTTAGCTCCCACGCACGCCGGATACGTGTGGGGGGCCCAGGAAGGCACGGCTGCCTCTGGGGACCAGCAGGGCTCTGTGCTCACCCCCAGGTCAAGGAGCACGGCGGTGACTGGCGTCCTGCGGTCAGGTGACAAGCAGGGTCAGCTCTATGACCGCGTGGTCGTGTCACCCAGAGGACGTGAGGCGGTGTCTGGAGACACTTCTGGTCGCCACGACTAGCATTACAGCCAGCAGGCCCAGGGTGACCCCCAGCCCCCCAGGTTACTCTGGTCGAACTGCCAGGAGTGCTGCTCAGGGAAGCAGCCCTGGGTCTCCTGGGGGAGGTGGATGCAACCGCCCTGGCTCCTCCAGCTCCCAGACGACAAAAGAAAAAGCCAGGTGCTGAGCCTTAGGCACCGTGGGAATGGCCCTGACACACAGGGTCCACCTGGCTCCACAGGAGGGAGGACCAGAGGGAGTCACAGCTGCTTCCTGACGACCATGGGTTCGGGCCATCAGAACCGTGTGATGCCAGACAGCATGGTGACATCAGGGAGGGACCAGAAAGGGTGGCAGCTGATGACCGGGCTGGAGCAAGGGTGGCCACGGCGGATGGGGGCACAGCACGCGTGGAGTCGCCTCTTCTTCACAGTGACGGAACGAGGCCACTTTCTGGGTGACTTTCATGTCCTTCCTGGTCCTAAACTCCAAGTGAACAGCTCTGCACATGCCCCTTCCCAGAGCCCCACCTCTGGGCAGCCCCTCTTCTGCTGGCCCCAGGCCCTGTCCCCCTTCACTCAAGCCAGCCATGCACCCGCGACACGGGCCACCTCTCTGCCACCACCTCCCTTCTGGGGGCAACAGGTGCCTGAACAGCCATCCACACGCAGAACAGGACTCCCGGCCCAGGAAATGTCCGGTGCCTTTTGCCCATTAAACCCCCCTCCCTCCCTGCAGGCGCCCAGCATCTATTTCGTGGCCATCTGGTGCTGCTCGGGACTGGCCATGGGATGGGTTCCCCACACGTGTCCCTGTGGGGCGTTCCCTCCACCAGCCTTGTCATCTGTCTCCGCACAATGACAGCCCGAAGGGACCCCAGCATTACCTTAGAAAAGTGGAAGCTATACGCAGCACAACCGTGCACTTCTCATATTTTGGATTACCGTCATAGAACACGTCTCGAACGACTGTGGACTGGGATGTGACGCAGGCCCCGGCCCGCGTGGTGGGGATGCCCAGATGGAACATGGCTTCGCTGCACAGGAACTCGCGGATGCTCGACCGCAGGACTTTGCGGCCGTCGGCCTGTCTGAAATCAAACACACAGGTCGTTGTGCCATCAGGGTGTCCGTTCAACAGGCAGCAAATGGGAGGGACTGAAAGACAGCATTCTAAGGGCTTTTTAAAAATCATTCCCCGACAGCTGTAACATCACTGTAAAAGGCCTCTGTTTTAGAGAATACCTGATACGGATGGGCCCCTAACATTGCCCCAGATGTGGCAGCCACGGCACCAGGTGCCTGGCCTGCAGCTGGGACAGCGAGGCTGCATCAGGCCTCTGCAACAGGACCCAGCCAGCAGGGAGTGTAACTCACTCCCTTGTAAGCCTGAAGTTCTGTTATGAGTTTACAAGAACACTCTTACAGTAAGGATGAAGGATCTCAGGCGTGCCCCCCCCCCCCCCCGCCGCCGTCTTTTCAGAACTTGATAGCTCATTTCTCTCTTTTTTTTAAATATTATTTACTTATTTGACGGAGTACAGGTAGGGGGAGCGGCAGGCAGAGGGAGAGGGAGAAGCAGACTCCCCGCTGAGCAGGGAGCCCGATGTGGGGCTTGATCCCAGGACCCCTAGATCATGGCCTGAGCCGAAGGCAGACGCTTAACCAACTGAGCCACCCAGGCGCCCCAATAGCTCGTTTCTCTTTTAGTGCCGAACAATATTCCATTGTCTGGATGTACCACACTTAATGTTGGTTGCTTCCAAGCTCTGGCAATTATGAATAAAATTGCTACAAACATCTGTGTGCAGGGTTTTTGTGTGGACAGAGATCTTCAAGTCTTTTGGGTAAACAGCAAGGAGCACAACTGCTGGATCATCTGGTAAGAGTATGCTGACTTTTGTTACGAAACTGCCAAATTGTCTTCTGCACCATTCTGCAAGCCCACCGTCAGTGAGTGCACGTTCCTGCTGCTGCACATCCCCACCGGCATTTGGTGGTGTCAGTGCTCTGGATCTGGCCATTCTGATAGGTGTGCAGTGGTGTCTCACCGTCGTCTGGATCTGCATGTCCCTGATGACATATGATGTTGAGCACCTTTTCATGTGCTTATTTTCCATCTCTAGCTCTTCTTTGGTGACATGTCTGTTCAGGTCTTTAGCCCATCTTAAGATTTTATTTCTTTGAGAGACAGCGAGCTAGAGAGCACAAGCAGGGAAGCAGCAGCAGGCTGGCCAAGCAGGGAGCCTGACACGGGGCTTGACCCCAGGACCCCGGGGTCATGACCTGACCTTTAACCCATTTTAAAGTCTTTGTTTTTGTTTTCTTATAGTCTGAGTTTTCAGAGTTCTTTGTATACTTTGTATACTCAAAGTATACTTTGTATATCAGGTGTGTCTTTTACAAATATTTCCTCCAAATCTGTGGCTTTTCTTTTCATTGTCTTGATATTGTCTTTTGTAGAGCACAAGTTTCGACTTCAACGGAGTCCAGCTTCAGTAATCTCTTTCATGGAACTTGCCTTTGGTGTTGTGTCTAAAAAATCACGTCCAAACCTGAGGGCCTCTGGATTTTCTATTTTATCTTATAGGAGTTTTATAGTTTTGTCTATGGTCCCTTTTGAGTTAATTCTTGTGAAGGGTCTAAGGTCTGTGTCTAGATACATTTTTTGGTGTGTACATGTCCAGTTGTTTCAGCACCAGCCATCTGTTCAAACAACTATCTTTGCTCCATTAGATTGTCTTTGCTCCTTTGTCATAAATGACTACATTTATGGAGGTCTATCCATTGATCTGTTCTTTCACCAACACTGCACTTTCTTGATTACTATAGTTTTACAGTAAGGCTTGAAGTCAGGTAGTGTCAGTCCTCCAACTTTGCTGTTCTTCAATATGATGTTGCTTATTGTAGGTTTTCTGACTCTCCACATAAACTTTAGAATCACATTATCAGTACCTACAACATAACCTGCTGAAATTTGATTGGGATTGTATTTTTTAAAAAGATTTTATTTATTCATTTGAGAGAAGAAAGAGAACACAAGCAGGGAGAAGGGGCAGAGCGAGAAGCAGGCTCCCCGCAGAGCAGGGAGCCCGATGCGGGACTTGATCCCAGGACCCTGAGATCATGACCGGAGCCGAAGGCAGACGCTTACCTGACTGAGCCACCCAGGCGCCTTGACTAGGATCATACTGAATCTACAAGTCAAACTGGGAAGAACCGACATCCTGACAAGATTCAGTCTTCTCATTCATGGACATGTGATATATCTTTCCATCTGTTTAGTCCTTCCTTGATAAATCTCTTAGCAGTTTTGTAGTTTTCTTCATAAAGGTCTTAGGTACAAATACATATTTTGTTAGATTTATACCTAAGTATTTCATTTTGAGGGGTAATAATGTAATCAGTATTGTTTTTAATTTCAAATTCCAATTGCTCATTGCTCGTACATAGTAAAGTGACTGACTCGTATGGTAACTTTGTATCCTTCAACCTTGCTTATTAGTTCACGTTTTTGGTCAGATCTTTGAGATTTTCTACATAGATGTTCATCTGCAAACAAAGACAGTTTTCTTTCATCTCAATCTGTGTACCTTTAATTTCCTTTTCTTGTCTTATTGCATTAGCTAGGACTTCCAGTATGATGTTGAAAGGCAATGGTGGGGGAAACATCTTTACCTTGTTTCCGATCTCAGTGGGAGGGCTTCCAGGCTCTCATCACTAAGTAGAAGTTAGCTGTAGGTTTTCTGGAGATATTCTTTATCAATCTGAGGAAGTTCTTCTCTTCCTAGTTTACTGAGTTTTTACCATGAATGGGAGCTCAATTTCATCAAATGCTATTACTGTATATGTGCTGCATGCCCTGATGTGGTGGTCATGGTGCTCGGGGTTCTGCAAGCCCCCATTGTGTGGAGACACATCTAGGTCTCCGGCCTCGCCTTGCCTGAGTATGTCTCATCCCTCTGGAAACCAGACCTGGCAGTCACCCCAGGGCCACTGCGTCAGCCTCTGGCCAGTGTGACAGCTGCAATCCACTCACCTCCTTCTAGTCCACGAGAGGAACTGTGACAAGGAAACCTGTCCTCAAATGTCAATCCACCCCTCCCTGGTCCTGGGAATCACCTCTTACCCAGCTAGATTTCATGTTCAGCAGGAAGCCAGCACAGCTCAATTTAATCTTGAATCTGGTAAAAATGGTCCTGAAAATCAGCAGCCTGTCCTTCTTGCCCAAGGCAAGGTTCCCAAAGCAAAAGCTAGAATTGGACAATTACACAGCAAGGATAAAGGGCCTCTCTGCACCCACAGAGCCAACAGGACCCACGACACAGTCCCGTCTCCAGCACACCCATGTCTATTCCCAGCCGCGCTGCTGGGATGGACCCAGCTGAGGACAAGCTCTTTCGTACCTGCCAGGAGAGGCATGTCCTGAAATCTCAACCCCCTCGGCAGGCAGGAGGCATGGGCGAGAAGTCACCTGCCCACCACCCAAAGCCCACATCTGGGTACTACCCCAGCCAGGAGTTGGCCTTAAGCCACACAAAGCCACTTTGGATGTTAAGCCTCAAGTCATGCTGAGGCTGGGGAACCTAGGACATGTTGGGGAGTGGGTGCTAACCTGAGTAAAGGTTAAATGACCCCTTTATTTTATTTTATTTATTTATTTTTAAAGATTTATTTATTTATTTTGAGAGAGTGAGAATGAGAGAGAGAGAGATAGTACATGAAAGGGGGGAGAGAAGCAGGCTCCTTGCTGAGCAGGGAGCCCGATGCGGGACTCGATCCTGGGACTCCAGGATCATGACCTGAGCCGAAGGCAGTCGCTTAACCGACTGAGCCACCCAGGCGCCCCATGACCCCTCTATTTTAAAGAAAAATTTTCTAGCAGACCTCAAGTCTAGAAACATGGAACTTAACACTCAAGTCTTCAAATAGAATAGATATCCCATAGCAGATTACTCTCACAAAAAGGTTTGTCTTTATGACTGGCAAGAATAAATTACCCAACTGAATATATAAAATTTAAAGATGCTCAAAGAATGAGCAGGCCCCAAGGTGAGAAGCATTTACATATCATTTCAAGGGGCAGGAACTCTCCCATTAGTCACTGGTGCAGACAACCCTGAGCAGGTTGTTGGTGGGGCGCGGCAGTGGTGCTAGGCTGAATTCAGGAGACTTCCAGAGACAGAAAGGTTTGGAGACTGGGTGATGAGGAAGAACGAGTTATTCTGGGGGTCAGAGATGGAGCCGCTGGGAGGCAGGCAGGGGGTGCAGGATGCGTCAGATCCTGGAGGGAGAGGAGGGGAGGGCACAGGGAAGTGGCCAGAGAAGACACATGCCCTCAGGATTTCTTTGAACGGAAAATGACAACTCAGGTGTAACTTTTTTAGCCATTCAACAAGCATTTAACAAATACGGACTAAATGCACCCGCTGTTTAGTGGAAAAGAGCAGAACGGACGATCAGCACGATCAGCACTGTTCGTATGTAAGAGGCAGGACAGCTCTGAGAGCCCCCTGCCGGCTGGGTCAGGCTGTCCGGATCTGGACCCAGGTCCTGGCCCACAAGTGCTCAGAAGCCTGTGCCTGGGAGAATGACCACTGGGGGCATCGGATCTGAGGGGGGTCTTGTCCCTGTCCAGGGCACCGGCCACACACTGGGCCTCTGTGGGTGGACACACAGATGCTATGCTGGAGAGGACAAATCACCCTGCCTCCCGCGAGCACTGGTGGCTAGGCTGGGCAAGCGGTAAACACCCGTGTCACACGCAGAACTGATTCCAAAGTCCTTGTGTTGTTTATGAGAACGGGACGGAGCAGCTGCTAGTGCTGCGGGACCAGGGCGGGAGTGCAGCGGGATCCCTCCCCGAGCCGGCCAGAGGGGACAAGGGCACTTGGCAGCAGCACTGCAGCCGGGGCGGAGGCTCTGCAGCCACAGCCCCTCCTTCGGCCCTCTCCCTCTGACCTCAGGGCCTTTGCACAAGCTGTTCCCGTCGCCAGGATACTGGGGCCCCCTCCCCCGGTCTATGTCCCGAGATCAAACTTCCCGTTACATCTCACCCCCAGCTAGGAAGGAAAACTGCGGGACTGAGCACGCCCCCCACCCCACACACTGGAGAGGGCGTGCGGGGCCCCTCCGAGGGTCAGCCCCTTCCGGCCCCCAGCCACCCGCCCGGGCCCACCTGGAGAAGGGCGTGGGGCCGGCTCCCTTGAGCTGCAGCTCCCAGCGCTCGCCGGCGGCCGTGCACACCTCGCCCAGGTACATGGCGGCGCCGTCGCCCAGCTGCCCCGCGAACTGGCCAAACTGGTGGCCGCAGTAGCAGTGCGCGGCGGGCTCGGCGCCCGGCAGCAGCGCGTTGCCGCTGAAGAAGAGCGCGGCCTCGGCCTCGCGCGCCTCGCGGGCGGCGGCGTCGGCGGGCGGCGCGCCCAGGCCCAGCAGCGCCAGCGCGGGCTCCGACAGCGCCACGAGGCGCGGCTGGCGCAGCGGCGCGGGCCGCACGCGGCTGAAGCAGGCCCCCGGCACGGGCCTCGGCGAGGACGGGGCGCCCTCGGGACCGGGCGGCGGCGTCTCCACGGGCAGCGCGCGCAGGGCGCGGTTGTCGAAGCGCAGCCCCGCCAGCCAGCGGGGCGCCGGCTCCATGGCAGCGCCGCGGGCAGCGGCCGAGGCGGAGCAGGGCGCGTGCGGCGGACGGTGGCCCAGCGGCGGCGACCGGGCACGGGCGGCCGCGAGCAAGGCCCTCACGGCAGCCCCGAACGCGGCCATCCGCGGCGCCGCTGCGGCGGAAGCCCCGCTGCCCCGACCGGAAGCCCCGGCACGCGTGCCCAGTCGCCCAATCGCCTGCGGTGCTGTCTGCTCGTGCGCCTGCGCGGGCCGCGCCCGCGAAAGGCTGACTCTGATTGGCCGCGCCGTGCGTCTGTCCGCTCCTGCGCTTCGGCCCCGCCGCAGCCAGGGCGGGGAAGGAGGACTTGTCCCCCTGCGACCCGTCCGCTTCCGCGGGCCTGCGGCTGGCCGAGTGCTGAAGCGGACCGGGGAGCGGGGGAACCGGGTCGTCTAGAATGACTGGCCTGCGTAACGAGCCAGCAGGTGCCTGGAGGTCCGACCCGGGAAAGACCGGACAGTCGGGGCTGAGAGCTCCGAGTGGGGTGACCGTGCTCAGTGACGTCCCTGGTAGACCAGCAGGGGTGCCTCTCAACTCCGGGGTGAAGCCGGGGTCAGCCCGGGCCCCGTGCTGTGCCAGGGCCTGTCTCTGGATTGTCCTCGGCTGCGCCGGGCAGCGGGGCAGAAGGGAAAGAGGTTTTTCAGCTCGGGTCGAGGGTCAGTGTCCGTGGGGATAGGCCAGGAAGAGACCCGGGACGAAGCCAAGGCTGAGACTGGGCAGCGCTCCGGCCAGGCGCCTCCCCAGTGCAGAAGCACCTTTGCTCCTGCTCTGCCTCTGCTTGGGGCAGGAGTCCTCACGTGTCCCGGCTTCCGTGCCCACCCTGCCCATGCCTCTCCTGAAGTGCCTCTAGGAACCCAGTGTTTCCCTTGCATAGCACTTCGCTGAAACGAACTCATTCCCTCATTTTCCTGTTTCTTCCGTGTCTCGCTCCTCACCCGTGCTCTAGGAGGGCACGGAGTCTTGATGATGTGTGTGCCGGTTCTCCCAGAATAGTGCCTGGCCAAGAGAAACTCCCCATACATTGTCCAGGAGGTTAGGGAGCGCCGAGCCTGGCCTTAAAGCGTCTGCCCCAGAGAAGTCGGGATGACTGTTGCAGAATAAATAACTCCGATGTTCAGCTCAGAGGAGCCTGGAAAAGACCCCTGTGATGCCTGCATGGAGTAGGTCCTTGGAAGGGCTTCCCAACCCCCTCCCCCACCTGGCCCCATACTAAAGCCCAAGACCAGGAGCTACGTGGGAGACCCCAGACAAACACACAAGCTTCCTCCTGGATGGATTCTACACTTAAGTTCCAGCAGCCTCTTCTGGAACCTTCTCCTGGGGCCACAATGTGGGCTTCCCAGAGTTCATGAGAACCATCTGTGCCCCTGCCAGCTGTGACACTGGGGAACCCCTCAACCTCTCCAGCTCAGGGTCGCCATCCCTGAGAGGGACAAGGACACGACCTTCTGTGTGGAGTACAATGTGGTTAGGTCCCTGCAGGGGCTCAGAGCCCCAGCGTCTCCTCCTGCAGCCTGCCTTCCCCTTCCACCGGAGCCTCACTTGGGGTCCTGTCTGCTTGGCCTGCTATCAGAGTCCCCTACTGCCAGCCTCTTTCCTAACTGCCTAGGGGGCCCAGCCTGAGCCTACTGTCACCGCTGCCCCCTCCCCCAGGTCCCAGGCCCTTCTGACCCATCTCCTTGCCCCCTCACCCCACTGTCTTACCCACACCTTGGAATCTGGTGGGATTGGGTTCTTGAAGGCTCGAGAGTACCAGGCCCTGTGTCCTGCTGGCCTGCCCTCACAGAGGTCACAGCCAGTGGGGGCTCTGGTGGGTGCCAAGGGTTCCAGGAGGTCAGCATCAAGGGGTAGTGCCTTCCCAGACCTGGTGACCTTGTTTCTGGCCTAAACGTTGGGCTGCACAGCCTCCTGGATTTCCCCAGGCCTGTCCTGGATGGACAGGCCTCCTGGGTGGGCTGGGTCTGAGCAGCCAGGGTGGGTTGGAGCTGAGCTCGGCCCCTCCCCTGTCCTGGCCCCAAGGAAGACGCAGCGGACAGCCGGGCTTGAACATTTAATGAGGCTCGGCCACGGATGGGCAGGGGCCTAGGCCTTGAGGGAAGCAGTGGTGCGCACGCGCAGCACGCTGGCGCGCAAGGCGGGCTGGTGGTTGCCCACGGCCCAGCGCATGCCGGAAGCGGCCCCCGTGTGCTCTGGCCATGGCCCGTTGAGGTCCGCGTGGCCGCAGGCACTGTACCACCAACCGGCTCCTGAGCGATCGTGGCTGCAGCTGGTGAAGGTCTGGGCGCCATCGGTGCAGGGCGAGCAGCGGTCATGGTCGCGGTCCAGCGTGCTGAAGCCACAGCCCTCCTGGTTGTCCGTCTGGCCCAAGCCCCGGAATGCGTCCCCTGCGCAGTGTGGTGGCGTGGGCGGCAGGCCAGCTGCCCCTCAGGCCCCCGCTCGCCGCCTTGCCATCTGGGGCCCCAGAAGGGCAGGCGCTTGGGGAGGGACAGTCTTCCCCAGAGCTCAGAGCTTGGCAGATGTGGGCCGGCAAGTTGGGGGCTCCAGGGTGGGTGCACCCTGGCCTGCTGCAAGAGTCCCCCTCCCACAGCCTAGAGAGCCCAGGGGGCAAAACAGGGCACTTGGGGGCAGGCACAGGGGTCCCTTACCTCCCCAGCACTCACCTGCATTCCCCGAGTACGGGCCAAGGGTCAGCTGGTAAAACTGGTCCTCCCCGTCCACGTGGAAGTGCTCATAGTGGGCCTGAAGTGTGTGGTTGTCCAGGCCCAGCAGGTCCACCGTCAGCTCCGAGCGCAGGCCCGGCTGGGAGGTCAGGCCAGAGATGTGCTCCAGCCCCAGCCAGTGCTCACCTGCAGGAGTGGGGCACCTGGGCAGAGGCTGCTGTGTGATGGACCACCCCTAGCCTCCTCCTGCCATCTCTCTCCTATGTCCCCGGTGGGGCTCAGGGCCTTGGGGTGCTGGCTACGCCCCTGTGCCCCACAGGCAACACAGTCCTACCTCTCAGGTCTCCGAAGCCTTGTTTGTACTCCTGCCAGCACCTCTCAAAGTCCAGAGGCCGCCGCCGGCCCCGGTCTCGGCTCTGAATCACCGTCCAGCCACCGTCCATGCGCATGTCGCAGAAAACCTGGGGAAAGGGCCAGCCCGTGGATGCAAGCAGGCCTGCCCCTCTCCTGCCCGTGCTCCCTGAAACACTTCGCATTTGAAAACTGAAACTTTTTTACTTGTCAAATGTCATATAAATTTGCATCACATTAAGTTCACTTTCTCAGAAAAGGGGTCAAGCTTGGCAGTGAGGTCACAGGCCCCCAGGAGGGTTGCTCCGTTTGATGTCATTTTGCACCCTGCTTTGTGGCTTTGTTTTTTCACTTAATGCTGTCTCCTGGGCTCTTTCTTTGTTCACACCCTTCGAGGTGGGAGCCTAGGTTTCTCCCAACCTTTTCTGACTGTAACACAACGTCCACGAACACCTCTGTTCCCCGGGTGTGTCTGAGGACGGACTCCACCGGCAGCGCCTGGCCTGGCTGGCCCTTCTCCAGCTAGGTGGACAGTGCCATCTCTTGTTTTTGTCCAAGTGACACACACATTACCCCCGGGCCCTTGCTGCAGGCTGCTCACCTTGAAGGGGGTGCCGACTCCCTCTGGCTGGATGGTGTACACGCCACTGCGGGCCGTGGGGCTCTCCAACCAGATATGAGAGCAGTCCCTCCCTGTGGGGGATACGGCCAGAAAGGCTCAGGGCCTGGGGAGGGGCCATGCTCTCTCGGTGACCGGAACCAGAACCCGCCTCCTGCAGACGCTCTGTGACAGTCTGGCGGATGATTTACGACCTTGGTCCGGGTGGGTGGGCGGCCACAGTCCCTCACCTTGGGCCACAGCTGTCCCAGGCCTCTTCGGAAATGGCTGTGCCTTGGGCTCTGCCAATTTGCTGGCCCCCCAGCCCTCGGCCAGACCCTCGATTCTTCCCGAGGCCCCTGGACACCACCTCACGCCCTCACCTGCTGCCCTTGGAAGGTCAGTCTTGGCTTCCTTACCTTCCTCCTCCTGGCCTGGCAGTGGTCTGAGGACTACCCCAAGCCCAGCCGGCGGTAGGAGGGAATACCGTGGGGCCTGGCCCTTGCCTGCCCTCCCCCCGCCCCCCAAGCTGTTCTGGGCAGGGACCCAGCCAGGTCCTCATGGGGGGTGAGACCTGCTGGGTGGGGACCTGTGGGTGACAGGTGGGAGGCTGTCCGGCTTGGGCCCACCTGGTGGGCCCCTCCCTCTCCCCCGCCCCAGCCAGACCTTGGGGTTCCAGAAGCACCACTGGCACCTGTGGAGAGAGGACCCTGGTGAGAGGCAGGCTCGGTGGCTCTGGGAGTCCCCAGCTCATGTCAGGCTAGTGAGACCCGCTGGTCTGATGGCCACTCTTACCAGCCGTCGATACTGCACCACGGAGCTGGCCTGGGGCGCTGAGAGGAAGAGGAGAGCAGCAAGACCCAGCACAGGGCAGGCAGCCATGCTTCCTGGGGGTGCAGACATGGTGGGTGGAGAGCCCAGCCCACGGCCCTACCAGCCTCCCTTCACGCCCCCCAGGCGCTCACTGTTGTCCTTCGGGGCAGAGCTGAGCCACTGGTCCCCAGCACCTTTTGTGCGGGCGCTGGGCTCACCCTGCCTCCTCCCCTCCCAGGTGCCAGGGCGGGGAGCCCGAGGGCGTGGACAGGGAGGTGAGGGCCGGGGCGCTCTTCCGAGCACACTTCCCCTTGGCAGGTGTCCTCGCTGGGCCCGGGGGGCACCTCCTGCCCTAGCCCTCGAGTGCCGCTTCCACACATTTCACAAAACAGGAGCTTCCAAAATTAGACTTTATTTCAGTTCCTAAGCAACGTGTACACGCGCCTCCGTGACAGGAACAACACGGCCCAGGCCAGTTCACGGCCCTGGGTTTCCCCTGACTTTGTCAGACACTGAGTCAGCACAAGCACAACTGAGCAGGACCCCGGGCCCCAGGTGGGCCGCACAGATGCCGCGTCACAGACACACGACCAGGAGTGGCGACGACACACACGGGCGACGCCCGGGGTGGACGCCCCGTGTGGGGCGGTGGGACGGTGGCCGGCACCCGCCGGCACGTGTGCCAACTGGGGGGCCTTGGCGGACACACGCCCTCTGTCCGCTGAGAGTGCGGCACGGGGAGCAGGTGCGATCCTCCATGGCCGGGGGGGGGCTGCAGCCCTGGACACCCCCCAGCCAGGGGCTGCCCGAGGGGGCAGCCGGGGGGACAGCGTCCGGAGGCCGGCCGGGCCCCGCTGCTAAAGCCAACCCTTCCCCCAGGCTCGCCGGCTCAGAGCTGAGTGCCCCCCACCCGCCACCAACAACACACCCTCTTTGTCCCAATCAGATTTAAGGCTAGTATTTCCTGACATTGGCTTCAGTTTGTCTTAAGTTAAAATTACCTGAGTAAAAAAAATTCAGACATTTTTAAAAGCCAAAACCACACCACCTCTGCAAGGAAAGCGGCTACCAAGCTCGGCCCAGCTGCCCCGTCGGGAGGGGGGCTCCCCGGAGCCACTCGAGGGCTGCTCCGGCCCCTCCCAAACGTGCCGGCGGGAACCCCGCAGCCCAGAACCCACCGTTGAGTCGCTCCCGGGCCGGGGGCTCCGCCGCCCGCGCGTGACAAGGCACAGTGAGGTAGGGGAGGGCTGGCCATGCCCACCTCGGCCCCTCTCCCACCAGCTCGTCCTGATGCCCGTGAACCCCGTGAACCCCAGGAGTGGTCCCTGCAGGGCTGGGGACGGGGTGGGGGCAGGGCTGCTGGGAAGCCTGAGCTCAGAGCAGTTAAATAATTCTTTATTTGGGCGGGTTGGGGGAGGGCAGGCGTGGCTGGGCCTGGACCCCCACGGGGGGTGGCGCCCAGAGCTCCTCGGGGTGGGGGGGGCCGGCCCCAGCGCCTCTCAGCTGCTGCAACTCGGGAGCCGCCGCCGCGGTGCTCGTCCTTCCTATTTGTGCGGCCGGGCCGTGGATGCCCTCTGCAGACAGTACTGAGTGACAGGCAGTGACAGGACCAGGCTGGTGGCGCGGCGTCCCATCCAGTAGAGGCCGTAGCCCAGCAGGCCCAAGAAGGCAGCCTTCACGGCCAGCCGGGACACTCTGCCGGAGATGGACGGCGGGGGCACGCTGGGGAAGGGAGGGCGGGCTGGGCCTGGCTCAGGGTGGGGGGGCACGTGCGCCCCCAGCCCCAGCACGGCTGCCGCCCCCTCCCCAGGCCCCACTCTGTGCTGGGGGACAGCGTGGCGTGGGTGGGCAGGCGGTACTCACGTCATGATCTCCTGGATGTTGAGGTCTGTGGTCCAGTTCTTCTCGATGCCCGGGACGTGGCCCATGCCCACGACACCCACCACGACGGAGGGGACGCACTTCCTGGGCTCAGCTGTGGGGGAAGCGACGCGTCAGCAGCGGCCTGGTGGTGCCAGTGCCCGGAGAGCCCCCTCCCGGGCCGGCCGTCGCGGTCACCATCGGAGGAGCGCGGCAGCTCGAGGCGCCGGGCGGCCTGCCTCAGCATGTAGGTCAGGTAGACGTCACGCTCTGAGACGATGGTGCGGTGCAGGTCGGGAAACTCGCCGATCATCTCTGCCATCATCTGCTCCAGCAGGTCCTTCTGCTTGCAGCGCTCCACGTCATCCTTGCTGGGGGCAGAGGGCACGCTGCCAGCCTCGTGGGGATGGGGCGGCCAGCAGGAGGCTGGTGCTATTGACCCAGGGCAGGGACCTCCGCACCCTTTGTGTTTGGGCTCACGGCGGAAGGAAGGGGTGGGAAGGCCTTGTTTGAGGAGGCTTAGCCCAAGAACAAGGGGGCTGTGTTGCACGGCGGGCCCCGGGCCACTCTTCCTGGGTGGGGCTGCCCGCGGGAGGCTGAGGGGCCCTACCTGATGGGGTCTGACAGGAAACACAGGCCCCAGGCCAGCTTCACTTTCTGCCAGAAGGACAGCGCCGCGATGGCCCTCTTGAAGGTGACGGGGATGGGCCGGTCGCCCAGGTGGAACTTGCAGAAAGGCACCTTGCTGGCCTGGGGCAGAGGCTGGGTGTTGGCTGGGGAAGCCTGAGCCCCGGGCAGCTGCCCAGGCACTGAGCCCCCTTCCTGGCTGAACCCAGGCCCACCTCCTTGAAGGCCTCCCTGAACTCGCCACCAGGAGCCATGCCCAGCTGCTCGGTGATGTGGGCCGACACTTTCAGCAGCAACATCTGCATGAGTCCGGACATGACGCCGTTCTGCAGGGGAGAGAGCCGACAGTCAGCGGCCATGTGGGCGCTGAGCACAGGCTTCCTCAAACGTGAGGGGAGGCCTTGCCTGTGTTCTGGGACTGAGCAAGGGCCGTGGACAGGCGGCCACATCCACAGTGGATGCCCCTTCCCTCCTGCCCCTCCAGCCCAGACCCCAACTCCTCTGCCCACGTCCCCCTGAGGGGCTTATGTTGTGCTGGGCTGGCGGGGACTCTGAGACCCCCCCTTTCCCCTTTGCCGAGCTCCCTGGGGTCCCTGTCCAGGTCTTCCCTGGGGGTTGAAGCTCACCCACCTTACCTGCCTTGTCTGAAACCCAATAAAGGCATATGCCCCTCTCCCGCCCCAGGCCAGGGCCCCAGGGCGGGCTGGGCACCTCCACACTGCCTGGAAGGCCGTGTGCTCACAGGTGGGCAGAGCAGGGAGCGTGGCTGCCTGGGGAGGGGTGCACAGCCCGCGCCCGCCCGACACCGCACCTGCCTCACGGCTTGCTGCAGCTTCTCCAGGCTGAGCTCCTTGGCCTCCTGGAGCAGCGTGCTCTCGTCCATCTTCAGCATGGACACACGGTATTGGCAGAGCTCCACCACCACCACGTCGGGCTGCACCTCCCGGATGGTCTGCAACGGACGAGCCAGCTCAGCCCCCAGTGCGGACCCTGACCCTGATGGTCTGCAATGGACGAGCCAGCTCAGCCCCCAGCACTGACCCTGACCCTGATGGTCTGCAACGGACGAGCCTGCTCAGCCCCCAGCAAGGACCCTGACCCGGACCCTGATGGTCTGCAACGGACGAGCCAGCTCAGCCCGGTGCCTGCCCCCAGCACGGACCCTGACCCTGATGGTCTGCAACAGACCAGCCGGCTCAGCCCCCAGCGCAGACCCTGACCCTGATGGTCTGCAACGGACGAGCCGGCTCAGCCCGGCGCCCACCCCCAGCGCGGACCCTGACCCTGATGGTCTGCAACGGATGAGCCAGCTCAACCCGGCGCCCGCCCCCAGCGCAGACCCTCACCCTGATGGTCTGCAACGGACGAGCCGGCTCAGCCCCCAGCGTAGACTGTGACCCAGATGGTCTGCAACGGACGAGCTGGCTCAGCCTGGCGCCCGCCCCCAGCGTGGACCCTGACCCGGATGGTCTGCAACGGATGAGCCGGCTCAGCCCGGCACCCACCCCCAGCGCGGACCCTGACTCTGATGGTCTGCAACAGATGAGCTGGCTCAGCCCGGTGCCCGCCCCCAGCACGGACCCTGACCCTGATGGTCTGCAACGGACGAGCTGGCTCAGCCTGGCGTCCGCCCCCAGCGTGGACCCTGACCTGGATGGTCTGCAATGGACGAGCCGGCTCAGCCCCCAGCAAGGACCCTGACCCGGACCCTGATGGTCTGCAACGGACGAGCCAGCTCAGCCCGGTGCCTGCCCCCAGCACGGACCCTGACCCTGATGGTCTGCAACAGACCAGCCGGCTCAGCCCCCAGCGCGGACCCTGACCCTGCAGGTGGAGGCCACGCTGGGACCGACCAAGAGGCCCATCCCCAGGGGGCCACCTCAGCTGCCGTGGCAACAACTCATTTAAGTGACTGAGAGAAAACAACACAACAGAAAAGTGCACAAGGCCACGAGGGCTCTGTGGCCTCAGAAACCCCTTTTCTGAGGGGCACTGGACTCATGCAGGAGGGCGGCAGCTCACGGGACGGGGCCGCTCGGCCTGAGGCCAGCCCCGCGTGATGGGCCTTACCTTCACCACGTCCTTCTTGCTGTCGTCACTGAAGTGGGCGGTGCCCACCACGTACACCCTGCTCCCATCCTCAGCCACCAGCTCGGTCACTGTGCGCGGCAGGCTGGGCCGCTCTCGCCGTCTCCTCAGCTTCATCTCCAGGAGCAGGGTCAGCGCGTCCGCGTCGGCTGCAAGGACAGCAGCTCAGCTGGGGTGCCGTGCACACCGGTGGCCTGGGCTCCCAGTTCTCAGGCTGAGCCACACCCGGGGCCCAGATGCACACAGGGGCACGCGCCCCCAAGCAGCACCGCCCACGGGGGTCCCTCCCAGCTGTGACGAGCCGGTCCCTGCTCACTACGGAGTGCAGCTGGGCTCAGCACCGTCTGACGAGACCCTCCCTGTGGAAAGGGTCCTGGGCCTCGGGAAGCTCTGCATCCTCCACGAGGGGGAGCCCCCAGCCGTCACGGCCTCCACGGCGTCTCTGAAGCACTCAGCCCTCCGCCCCAGGGAAGGGGCTCCTGATGGAGCTCCACCAACCCTGCCTATGCTCCAGAGCCTCCTCCCCAACAACCCGGGGCTGGCCCGGGCCGCTGGTCGCCAGACTCAGATCACCCAGTCCGAGCCCCTTCTGCCAGGGAGCTGCCCCTGCCCCCCAGCCCTGAATGATTTCAGGGAGCACGCACACAGGTTCTGGGATTCTCCAGAAAGCACCCTGGGCACCACCTCTGAAGCCCCCACAACAGGTTCCATGTCGGCCTGCAGAGGGAAGGGAATGTGTGAGTCGGGGTGCCCACCCTCCCTGGGGCCTGCCTGGGCTCAGGGCACCCACTTGTCCCCAGTGGGGCCCACCTAGGACTTGGGCTACTGCTCCATCAACTCCACATGCTCCCCAGCATTCAAAGCCTCTCTGTGATCATTGCCTTGTGTGCAGCCCACCCCCAGGGCTCCCTGCCCCAAGGTCCCCCTTGGCTGACCCTCTGGTCAGGAAAACCACACAAAGCTCTCCTATAGAAGCAGCCAGAGTGATCCCAGGCGGCCACACGGAGGGGGGACCCACACTCTGCTGACCAGCTGGCTGGACCCTGAGCCCAAGGTCGTACAAGAAGCAGGCCCCCCACACCCCAGCATCTGGCCCAGGCCTCTGACCTCCTGAGGTGGCTGGCCCTGCTCCTCCTCCCCCTCCATGGCTGGGTGGCGGCTCCTGGCACCGATGAGTGAAGCCTGAGGAGACAGAGGAACCATGTTCGCACCTGGAACCCCAGGGCCATGCCCAGTGCTCAGTCTGTTTTGAAAGATCCGTGGGCGGGATCACAGGCTCTGCATTTCCGGATAGATCGTCACCTGTCCGCCACCAGTTATGGAGGTCCAGGGTCCCTTGTGACCGGGCACGGTAGGTGTGGGACCTGTAAACCCTGCACCACGGGGCTAAGAACAGGGCTGGGGATGTCTGGCTTTGCCCCAGCCGGTGAACTGGGGGTCCTCTGTGTCACCAGGGACAGACAACTGCCAAAGACAACGGACCGTTCAGACCTCCAGGGCCAAGGGAATCAGGAGCCCAAGACCTGTGTCAGACCGTGGGATTCTGGACACCGGAAGGGCCGGCAGCACCGACAACGCAGACTTCACCCATGCTTCCCCAAGATGCCACGGGAAAACTCAGCCCCGAGTCTGAGTGCAGGGGTGGCCAGCACAGCGGGGCAAAGCAGCTTGAAATGAGGAGCCCCTGGAGAAGTCTGACTCGTGACTGCAGGCTGTCACTCCAACTGGTTGGAAGCTGTGGTGCGGTATCGTGTTTGGTTCTGGAGTCTGCCTCTGTCCCATGTGCACCAGGGGATGGAAGGGTGCAGAGCGGTGCTGTGGGGAGCGCCCACCAGAGCTCCGCGGCCCCAGGGGCCGTGCAATGGGGGCTGTGCAATGCTCGCGGGCCTCACTTCAGTCTCACCCTCACACCACACTTCTCAACGTTTCACAAGAGAAGGAAGAGCACATGGTAAAGTAAGGCACTGCGTCAGGTTCACTTCCCCTCTGAGCACCGCAATCACAAGGGGCAGTGAGCCAGCAACTCCCTGCTTCCCCCTGAGCCCGTGTCCTCCTCAGCAGCAGGAGGGACCCGCCACCTGCGCAGGCAGCTCAGAGATGGAGCGGGGCTCCCTCCCGGTTTAACCAAACGCCTGATCTGGTGTCCAGGGACATTCGGACAGGCCTCGGAGCTGACCGGGGTGGGGTGGGCAGCCCATCCTGAGGATGGCCAGGTTTCTGAAAGAAATACAGTCACAGTAAGGGTCAGAAAGAGGAACTGGCTTAGGGCCAAAGGAAGCAGCTAGGCCCTGGTGGGAGGTTGGCCGGCAGAGAAGGGTGGCTGGGGAGGGGAAAGAAGGCCCGGCCTTCTAAGCACTCCTCCCAGAGTACCCCCTGTCCAGGATCCCCAAAGCCCCGTCTTCCCGCTTCACAGATTAAAGCACTCCACCAATGCAAGATGCCAACTAAGTACAAACAGGAAGCGGTGTCTGAAGCTGGAGGGCAGGGCTGAATGGTCAGGGGAGCTGGGCCTGCCCCTCTTCAGGCCCCTGAGCTGGCCCAGGGGGGCAGGTGGAGATGCCGGTCCTTAGTCCAGCTTTACACAAAAAAAGCAAACAGTTCTTACTTCTAAGCAGCACAAGGCTGCCAAAGTACCAGAAAAACTTCTTAAGAAAACATCCTGTGCTCTGGCAGGGAGGCTCCCATTAACAACCAGCAAATCTGAGGTCACCACGTTGTCGTTGTTGCCACAGCCTTCCCTCCCACGGGTGTGGTGGTGGCAGGTCTGGGGCTTGGCAGCCCTCACCCGCCCTGGGGCAGTGTGGCCAGACCCACCCTCTGAAGCCCAGGAGGAAGCCTGTTCCCACAGGGGACAGGCCGGCCCCACCGTGCACAGGCTGGGGGCACCGTTCCGGGTGTGCCCTTTCTGAGTCCTGCCTCCTGTGGGCTGGGGGTATGTGGGTGGCAGACGAGCCTGTCAGGCCTAAAGCCCAGCCCTGAGCCTGTTAAGTGCCAGGACCCGGGTCCCCTGGAGCTCTCTGGCCCACTCCCCGCAGCTGCCCCCCAGAGATGGGTGCCTGGTCTAGCCGGGCAGGAAGGCCCCTGAGACCCCTTCAGCACTGAGTCCGTGATTCTGAGAACCCTCCTTCTCTGACGCTGCTGCAGCCACACACTTTCCAATACCCTGGTTTCTCTCGACCTCAGAGGTGGGTCCCCTGGCAATACCCTTGTAAAATGTCATTTCAGTGGGTTGTAAATTTCAAATATTTATGGCTGGGGCCTGAGCCTTTCCCAGCTGCCAGGAGGGAAGCAAAGGCCCCCACAGACCTCCAAGCCCAGGCCCCACCTCTCTGCACCCACCAGTGGCTGCCGGGGAGCGTCCACATCCCTCCTAGTTTCCTGCCACACATTCTCTGGATCTAGAGGTCCCAGCAGTTCCTTACGCCACTGCAGTGACAAGCAGAGCCCTGGCTGACATCCTCGAGGGGAGACAAATGTGTCCCTTCCTAAATCCATAGCCCAGTGTGTAGCCCTGCTACTGAGCCACGGTCCAGCCACCAGTGCTGGGGGCCTCTGGAACCTGGCACAAAGCAGGAAGAGCCTTCTGCCAGATGCAGTGGCTACCCACTCCCTCTGACCAGCTGTCACTGCCAAGCAGGGTTGTCCACCGAGATGACCTGTGGGCAGATGCCTCAACTGTACTGCAGGGGATGGCCTGGGTTTGGCCAGATCTCAGACCAGCCACTTGGTGCTGCATGGCCCCGGGCAGGACTCTCCAACCTGCTGGGACTCTTAGCTCCTGCCTCTAGGATGGAGGTGGTTAGAGCTATCACCCAGACGTCCCATCTGTCTGCACACAGTAGGCCCTCTCCCAGCTAAAGACGTGTGCCACACGCAGATTTCACTTCAGCTCATGACCTATAGACCTCTGTGGGCTTCCTCCTGTGTGGGCAGGAGCAAACCCCATGGGGCACAAAAGAACCAGCAGTCTGATTTCAGGGGACAACAGAACATGAGTCTTCTCTGGCCGTCTCCTTATCTGTAGAGGGATACACCATGATCTGGCTCTGGAAATCATAATGCTGCACACAGAGGACAGCAGCAGAATCACCACAAGCTTTCAGGAAAACAAACTCCAAAGCGGTGGGAATTCCCAACAGCCCCAGGAGGACCCACCCTGCCCAGTACTCCAAGAAAAGCACCTGCTCAAAGGACAGGAAAAGCCCCACTTGCACTAGGGACCCACCTGGGGTGTACAGCCCTGAGCTACAAATCAGAGTAACACGTTAAGTTGTTCTGCCCTGGAGGATGTTGTTAGCATCTGATAATGTTTTGCTGGGTGTCCATTTCAGGACAGAAGCAGAGGACATCAGACAGTTCAGTGGGAGTGGCAGACCCAGGTTCCTGCTTGCCCAGCCCAGGCAGGGGAGGGTCCCATTGCTATGCACTGAACTGCGTCCCCCAAAATTCATATACTGAAGCCCTAATCCCCAGGGTGATGGTGTTTGGAGGTGGGGCCTTCGGGAGGTGCCTAAGGTTACTGTGAAGTCATGAGGGTGGAGCCCCATGATGGTATTAGGGCCCTTATGAGAAGAGACACCAGAGATCTGGCTGTGTGAGAACACAGTGGGAAGACAGCCATCAGCAAGCCAGGAAGAAAAAACCCTCATCAGCAACCACCCTTGATCTCGGACTTCCAGCCTCCAGAGTTGTGAAAAAAATCTGCTATTTAAGCCCCATCTCTGCTGTTTGTTATGGCTGCAGAGCAAGCTGAGACACCCATCTCTGCCCCCCTCGCCCTTCAAAAAACTGGAAAGCCACAAACTGCCTCCCGGATCCCAGACTGGCTTCTCAGTGTGGCCAAGACCTGACCAGCACCAAATGGAGTTCCCAGAAAAGCCTGCATCTCCCAACCAACCCACTAGGCTTGCTCAGAAACTCAGAGGTCCCAATCTGGACAGACCAGTGCGCTATAGAAATAAATGTCCAGCTGGGAGATGGCAGGATGTGGCCAAAGCTCTGACCTCCCCAATGCCCCCACTTCTTAAGCCTGGGCACCCCTGGCCACTTGAGACCCCCCTGAGACTGGCAGCACCTGCTTTATGGAGGCGTGGCAAAGTTTGGGATTGGGATAGAGGATATATGCCCACTTGTATCTGAGCTGGAGGCCTGAATGGCTCCTTTTCCAGCACACCTGACGGACCCTCCTGGAGCCTGGACACTGCCCATTGCCAGGCCCCCACACTGACCAGCACTGGAAGGCGCTGTGTAGGGGTCTGGCTACTCACCCTACCAGGCTCTCTCCTGGCAGCCTCAGACACCATAGCATCACGGCCGTTCTGTAAGACGGACCAGTGGTCCCAGAGTCAAGGGTCCCTTCCAGTCATGCTGCAAGGGGGTGAGCAGGAGAAAAGGGGGCGGCAAGAGACCCAGAGAGAGCTGAGCCCGCCCAGGAGCGCAGTGAGCCTGGTGGCCGCACATCTCCCTCTCCAGGGCACCCCAAACGCCAGTGGGATTCCACCTGGAAACCACCCATTCTCCTAACGAAGCTGTCCTGATGCCCAAAGGTGGCAAGGACTTGTGAGCGGAGTTCCTAGTTGTTTCTGAGAGGCCGATACCGAGGCGGCCTTGCCTCTCCGGGGAGAGTTTTACAGACTCTCATACGCGGTACTTTGTGGCACAGAAGTTACACCTCCATACGACTGCTTCATGGAAACAAAGTGGAGACTGTTGCAGGCCGCTGAAGTTCGGCTGCGCGCACAGAGGGACACCTCCGCTCCGCTCTGCCATATGGCAGCCCTACTCGCTCGGCTTGAAGGGCAGAGGCCACCAGCACTCGGGCAGGGCCCGGGGTCTCCGCCGGGAGAGGCCCGCGGCCCCCGGCCCGCCCCACCCGAGCCCTCACGCCCTCTCCCCCGCCCCCCTCCCCTCGAGCCCTGGCCGCCGACCCGGCCCCGCGCGCCCTCTTTACAGGCCTGGGCTGACCCTTCCAGCCCCCAGACCCCACGCTGGGGGCTGACTGGGCCCGGTCCAGAGCGAGGTGGCCCCCGTCCCCGACCCCGACTCGACCCCGACCCCTGCCCGTCAGCCGGGGCCCGCGCCGCGCAGCGTACCGAGGCGGGGCGGCGCTCCTCAACCGGCCTCCATGCGGCTAGTCGCCCCACCGGACGGGGCGGACCGGGGCCGGGACCGGGGGCGGAGCGGCCGGACGGGCCGGGGCCGGGGGCGGGCGGCGCGCGGCATGCCGGGAAGCGCAGTTCCACGCGCCGCCCGTCCGCTCCGTCGGCGCGCTCGGTCCGCGCCGCCGGACTACACTTCCCAGGGATCCGCGCGCGAGCGCCCGCGGACTACACTTCCCAGGAGCCGTGCGCGAGGGCCCGAGGACTACACTTCCCAGGGGGCCGCGCACGAAAAGCCCCGCCCCACCCCGCTCCACTCCGACCCCGGCGCCTCTGGTTCTAGGAAGAAGGAGATTCTGGAGACGTGAGTTCGAGCCCCCGGGCCTGTGGAGGAGCCCGGCGGCCTTGCAGAGCACTCTTAAATTCTCTGACCGCAGCTCTCAGTCTGTAAAAGGGATGACGTTCCCGCGATGTCAACGGAGAGACTTTGTGTCAATCGCCCAAGGGGCAGCCTATAGTGGGATGGGAGGAGCAAAAAACTCGGGGTGTGGAGCAAGCCCACGTGCCTCTACCTGGGTTGGGGGTGCCTAGACTCCCGCGCGCCGGCGACCGGGCCATCCCTCGACTTGGTGGGTGGAGTCCCCTGGGAGGGCAGGCGCCAGGGGTCCTGCTGCCTACCAGGCTGAGACCTGGACCCCAAGCCCCGGAGGGGTGTTTAATGGGCGGTCTCAGATCGGGCGGACCCCGGCGAGCCTGGAGCCACAGACCCACTGCCGCGGAGGGGCCCCAACCGCCATGTCTCTGGCCCCTCATCGTCCCCATTTGGTCACGTGGGCGGTGGGGGGTGGGATGCGGACTCCCAGTAGGGTGTCCCGAGGCTACCGCCCTCTTCTCCCCACGTGGAGCGCCCCCGGCCGCCCACCCCCACTGCCTGGGCCCTGGAGGGGGCCTGGGGCCTGCTGCCCTCGCCTGGGCCCTCCTCCATTCTCGCAGGGTGGTTCTGGGGCTGGGCACCCTGCAGCTGGTGGATGTGGGGACGGCTGGCCTGCTGGCCACACGCGGACCCCCGGTCAGCTAGCTCCACTGAAGCTTGTGTGCAGCTCAGGGCCGTGGGACGACTGGCTGGCTGGGGGCCTCAGTAGCTGGAGCAGGCTGCCTGCCCTTCACTCTGGAGCCACCTGGGAGTGAGGGCACGGTCCAGTCCAACCCCCACTGGGCCTGGACCTGCTGGGCCAATCCACCAGCGCTCAGAGCGGGGCACTGGGCCGCCCCTCAGGTTCCAGGAAGAAAGGCCCTGGCATTGGTGACTTGTAGGGGTCACAGGTTCCCGTGTTCTTTGGTGGGGTAGTCCTGGGGTCCAGCTGATGTGAGAGATAATCCCCCGGCCACTCTTGGTACCAGGCTGGGCTGTTTGCCCGCTGAGCTCTGTATACTGGAGACTCCAGGCTGACGCTTCTGGGGCAGGCTTGCCGCCCACCTCCCTCCTACGGCTTCTTGGTCCCCGAAGGGCCCGGCTGGCCTCAGGGAGGCCTCTGTCCTCCTTGGTAGGTGCTCCTCCTGTCCAGTTACTGTTCCGTCCCTCTGTGCCGGCTCAGGTCGTTTCTGCGTCCCAGCCACCTTCGCCGCCTTCTCAGGAGCACGCACTGTGCGCCAGGCAGCGTGTGGTGGGGCCTGGGGCGAGTCTGGCTGCTAGGCCCATGCTGTGCCGGCGTGCCAGGAAGAGGCCTGGGTTCCAGTCTTGCCTGTGTGGGAGCCTCTTCTTTTCTGAGGCGGGGCCAGTTGCCCCCGGCCGCTGCAGTGCCCTGGCTACAGGGAAGGGGTGAGGAGATGAGAGGTGGGCGGGGGGCTTCAGACCAACACTAGAGCTGATGGGGTGCCCTCCTGCAAGAGCGGGGTCGGATGGCGGCCCTCGGCACCTGCAGGGAGAGCTTGGCTTCTACGGGATGGTGACTTGGGCTCTTCTCTTCCCCAGCAAACCAGGGCAAGGGTTCAGCTCACGCTGACGGCACTGCGTGTGCTCCGAAGGACGGACCTCTGCGGGATGAGACTTGCTCTGCAGTGTCCCGCTGGGCGTTGGCTCCGGGGACAGGTGGCTGAGAGCCTGACACAGCAGTCTCCTCAAAGACATGGAGGTGGCTGCGTGGGGGGCCTCCTCGGCAGGTGTGCGCTAACCGTACGTAGACGTGTATGTGTGAACATCGCTCAGCCCGTGGTACTGGTGCTCACTGGCAGGGCGAGGGTGCACGGGACTGGCCTGCTGCCTGGCCCAGGCAGCGAACGCCTCTGCGGGGCTCTGGGGCCATCTCCACTTTGAGTGCAGTCACCGGGGCAGGGGCAGGGATGACCGGTGCAGGGCCCAGCTGAGCTCTGCACGTGCATGGGTAGGGTGGGCAGGTGAGTGTGGCCTTGGATGGCTGGGGAGGCTGGACTGGACTCCAGCCACACTCAGGGAATGGCGGGCAGCTGGGGGTGGGGGCGTGGCAAGAGCTGCGGACTTGAGTCCCCCAGGTGGGCACAGCTACCCTGCTCACAGGGTCATAGAGCCGGTTGATGGTGTGGACCAAGGTAGGGGGGAGCTGCTGAGGGACCAGGGGCTTGTCCCCACTCTGCAGAACTGGTCCTGTGGGCATGTGGGGTCCCTTCCCTGGACACGTGGAAATGGTGAGTGCCAACCCAAGGGGCAGTGGGCTTCACAGCCTGGGATGCTGGGCGGGAAGTGTCCTGGCTCAGGTGAGGCCGAGTGCTCTCTGGGGACAGGGTGTATTCACAATGCCTTTTCATTTTCTGATATTTTGACATGGGGCCAAGTTGACCCTGGAAGGTCGGCCCCTCCCAGGACTAATTCCTAGAAACAACAAACTCCCATGTACAAACCAGCTGACCCAGGACCCCGGCCCACCACCCCCTCTGTGGGGCCCCCACCCTCGGGGCCTCCCTCACCTGCTCCCACCACCCAGGGCAGGTGCCCACCAGCCAGGTGAGCCCAGGAACCCGTGGTCGGTATTCACGCAGGCCAGTCCTAAGCCTGTTCACCTGCCTTGTCCGTTCCTTCCTGCGGAAACCACAGGAATGGCTCCTGCCCTCGTCCCCCTCCCGCTCTGCCTGCTGGTGCTTCCCCCAGCGGCCCCCAGCCTGGGCACGGCGTGCCCCCTCCTCCTGGGGGAAGCTGTCTTCCCGATGGCGGCTGTCTCTTGGTCGCAGGCCTCAGCAGACCTGAGTGATAATAAAACCACACTTAAAATCCATGGAGGGATGCAGTCCCTTGTCTGTGTCCCTGTGTGATGAGCCAGCGCCAGGGAAGCTCAGCCTGCCCAGCTCAAGGCTGCCCCGGGGATTCCAGGGGCCAGGCCGGGCAGGTCTCTGGGCAGCACAGCAAGTGGGCTCACACTGGTCTCAGCCGGGCCCCCCCGGCCCCTCGCTCTAGGGCCCGCAGGTTTCTGGCCTGGCTGCCTCAGCTACCTGGCTCCAAGGAGCCTCTGTTCAGATTCTCGGGGTCCCCAGCCATGGACCGAAGGGCACGTGGGTCCATGGTGTACCCGTAAGACTAGGCTCATCCCACCTGAGTCGTGGGCCCAGTGAGGAGGGCCCCCTGCCCTGGGTCCCTGGAACATGAGGGGCACCCCCAGCAGTATCAAGGGGACCTCTTCCGGGAAGATTTTGTGGCTCTCCCTGTTCCCCTAAGTGTACCCAACAGTCCCCTGTCCCCAAGCATCTGATGGAGGGGACAGCCTTCTGGGGGCTCCTGCCTTTGCCTCTGCTGAGCCTGTGAGCCCAGGGAGGGCAGGGCTCACCTGAACTACCCCCCAGGCCTGGAGAGCATGCCTGTCAGTCAGAGGTCATGGAAGGTCAATGGCAAGTGACCACCATGTGCTCCTGCCTCACGGTGGGTGCAGCCGGGCCCCCAAGGTGGCCTGGGGGGCAGCATCCCCTCGTGACGATGGTGGGTGGAGGGCAGCTGGCCCAGACGCGGCAAGCCCAGTCAGAGCACAGGTCTCCTGCAGGGTGGACCACACGGGACTCAGGCGGTATCAGAATAATATTTATTGATCTGCTCGGTGCTACCTTGTTAATACTGTCACGTTGTCACCGTGGCTGAGGTAATAGGGACAGACCCTCCGAGCGCCGGCCCTGGGTCCCCACGGGAAGCAGCGTGGGTCCTTGGGTGGGGGCTGGTGGCCTGGGTGGGGGGACGTGGTTATTGCGTTGGACTCCTTCCCTTGCACGCCGGCGTCCACACCAACTCAGCTCCGTGCCCACTCACGCACACATCCACTCGCACACCGTGCCCTCGCCTCTCCCTCACGCGCCCACACACACGCCGTCCAGGCTCCTGATCACGTACGCTCAGTAGTTACAGTAATCATAGTAAAATAAAGTACAGGTATGTCGGGATACAAGGAGAAAGTGCATGTTGATCTGATGGAGGGTGGACCCCGGCACCTCCCACTGCAGGAGGGAGCCCTGAGCACGGCCCCTTGGGCATAGCCAGGCCTGGGGGTGTGATCACCCCCAGCTTCCTTCCAGGCTCAGGACCAGAGTTGTCCTGCCTTAGCCTGGGCCCAAGACAAAATCGACTAAAAAAATAAACTCTTCACCTCACAGCCGAGTGCCTGATGCAGGGATGGGGGGTGGGGGTGGGGGTGGCTCCAGGCCTTTCTGGCTGGGGGCTCCGCTGGGGTCAAGGCCAGCCCCTGGCCCAGCCAGCACCCCAACGATGCTGTCTTGGGGGGCGGGTGGGCCAGGTCTCAGCCCCAGGGCATGCGGACAGGAGGCCAGGAGGTGCGGGCAGTGCTGGGTGAAGCAGAGACCACATCCCCGTGGGGCTGGGGTCCGCGGCACTCCTCGGTCATGCGGAGGGCTCTGTAATGGCCCGGGCAGCCCTGTTCCTCAGAACTCCACGGTACTCACTACTGTCCTCGGCTCGTCAAAGGTGGCGATGAGGATCTGCTGGGGGGGCGGGATGGCGATGAGGCTGCCCACCTCTGGGGGAGCCCGGGGACCCCCGTCCTCCTCTTCCCGGGCTTCATACAGCGTGCTGATGTGCAGCAGCGGGTGTGTGGCATTGCGGCTCAGGATCGCGAGCGGGTCAGCTTTGCCCAGAGTGGCTGGCGACAGAGGGGCTGTGGCGGAGGCTGCTGGGGGCGAGCGGACGTGAAACGGGCCCCCGGAAGGAAGCGTGGCCCGGGCTGGCTCTGCTGGGTACAGGATCTCCTTGTCAGGGAGCGGAGCATCTGCAAACAGCCGACAACACGGGCAGGTCACAGCCTGCGGGCCGCCCGTCCCTCCACCGCTGCTGCCCTCTCAGACCCCGCCGGGCAGAGACTGGTCACCGAGGGCCCCGCTCCGGCGTAGGCCCCCCGAGGCCCCGGGGAGGGCTCGATTCTCCCTCCTCCTGCCTCCTTAGCCATGTGGGGCCGCCCAAGCCCCTCTCTGCACACTCCGGCCTGCTTGGGCGGAATCTCGCGCTGCCTCAGGAGCAGCAGAACCTTCTCCATTTCCAGAACCTTCTCTAGAGCCTGAACAACCTACTCTCCTATCCCCCCGGGCTCTCCTGCTAGTGTTCCTCCTGTGTGCCGGGCAGGGCCCCTCATGGCCTGCCTGCGTTCTGCCCTAAGGTCGGCCCCCCGGCTGCCCACCCCCTTCTTTCCACTAGCTGCTTCACCCCCGCACACGGTTCCTAGATGCCTGGTCTGCGGCGGACGGTGCGTGGGGCGGGGTGGGGGGGGGCGTCCTTCCCTGGGGCCGAGGGTCCCCAGCCGCCTACCTTTGGTGGGTGCTGCGGCCAAGCCCAGCGCACACTCCTCCGCCTGGGACAGGAAACCCCCTTCCTGGCTCCGGGAAGCGGGCAGGGCGGCGGCGGGCACGGCCTCGGGCTTGGCCTTCTTGGTGCCCAGGATGTAGGGGTGCACGTCCAGGGAAAAGTGGCGCGCATGCTTCTTGTCGGGAGCGGGCCCCGCGTCGCCCCCGCTGCCCTTGTAGTGGTGCGCGGCGCGCGCGCCCGCGTCCAGCAGCGGCGCGATCAGCGTGTCCGTGGCCGTCTTGCGGCGCACGGGCTTGGGCTTCTCGGCCTTGCTGTTCTCCACGCGCATGATGGCCAGTGGCTCCTTGAAGGGCTGCGGCAGCGGGTTGCTGGTGGGGATCCACTTCATCTTCTTGCGCGGCCGCTTGACGACGGGCGGCTCCGCGGCGCCGTCGGGCTCGGCCGGGTTGGCGCTGGGGTCCACGGTCTGCACGCCCGCGTCGCGCACGGTGGGCGTGGCGTCGTGGTTGGACTGGGCCAGCGCGGCCAGCAGCTGCCGCACCACGTTGTCGTACATGAGGTCGCTCTCGTTGGTGATGAAGTCCAGCCGGTTGAGCGACTTGATGTGGTCGCGGTTCTCGTTGCAGAACATGGCCAGGATGTTGATGTCGCAGAACTGGGAGCGGCGCCACTGCCGGCGCGTCTTGATGCCCACCTTGTGCAGCTTGTCGAAGATGAAGTTGCTCTTGCGGAAAATGAACAGGTGGATGAGGTTGACGAGGATGATGAGGTTCATGGCGCACAGCAGCACGATGTCCACGCCTGCCACGATGCGCTGCAGCTGCACGGACGGGAGCTTGCAGCTGACGCGCACGGCCGGGCCCCCGCCAGCCGGCCCGTCTGGGGACGCGCCCAGCGCGCACGTGAACTCGTTCTGCTTCTGGGTGGCGTAGTAGGTGCACAGGTAGGAGATGGGCGCCACGCTGAGCAGCAGGATGAGCAGGTGCCGCGCCAGGTACAGCTTGGCCAGGAAGTTGCTGCGGCCGCGGCGCTCCAGGTACTTCTCGAACAGGTTCTGCTCGGGGCTCTTCTCCTTCTCGGCGTTCTCGATTATCTCACGCCGCTCGCGCTCCGTGATGCCGGGCCCCTTGGACTGGATCTGCTTTTCGATCTTGGGGGCGCGGCCCTCGGCCGCACGGTGGTAGCAGTTGTCGATCTCCTGCAGCAGGAAGTTGAGCTCGGAGGTGAGGCGGGTGGAGGCCAGGAACTCCCAGCCCAGCGCGGGCACGTACATGATGGCGGCGAAGGCCAGCAGCGAGTAGGGCAGCAGCTTGTGCTCAAACAGCGACGGCCACAGGCTGGCGTCCACGCCGGGCAGCGCGTCCCGCAGCTCCGTCCAGCAGTAGCCGCGAGCGTACAGCGCCTGGTCGCGAGTGAAGTTGTGCGGCGTGTAGCAGTAAATGGGCTCCTCTGAGGGCAGAGAGGAGACTCGGGCTGGGGCGCGGGGGTGGGGGGGACGCGCCAGACATGCCAGGGACTGCTGTTCCCCAGCAGAAATGCCCCGGTCGCCTACGACCCGCCGCGGTGGCTGGGGGGGCTCACCCTGGAGACCCCCACATACAGCAGCTGCCTGTGGCACAGGGTGGGGGGTACAGCCCCTCAGGGACTGCCCTGCACTTCAAACCTGGGGTCCCCCTCTGTATGCATAGGGTCTGTGTGCACGTGGGGGAAACCCAATCCCACAGGGCAGCAGGACAGGCCCCTCAGCACAGCTACGGGCCCTGGGCTGCACTGCCGGGGGCTCCATCTTTAGGAGGGTGAATGGCCCGGACCGTCCTACCTGGCCAGAGGCAGTTATGGTGGCACAAAAGTGGGCCCTGCCTGCCCCTGAGGGGTATGGGGTGTCTCTCCCAGACCCACTGTCCTGGAGAAGGGCAGGCTGGGAGTCCTGGACGCTGGGTGGGCACGGGCAGTGACCTGGACTCTGGCAGGAACACTCACCAGGACGGCAGTGTCTGCCACTGGGAACGGTGGAGACCTCCTGAATTGCAGAAAAAAGGCTGTCACTGAACTTTATTTTCCCTCCCAGATGACGACGGGCACAAAACAACACCAAAAGGACATGTCTGGAGCCACGCTGGGGTCCACCTGCTGGGCTGTTACATTTGAACATTTCTCCAAAGGGCAACACCTGGCAGGCATGGGGCTGTCCTTGTGCGGCACTAGGCCCCCATGTTCACTGCCCCGAGGGACTGGCCACCCTGCTGCCAGGCCGGCTTGAGACCTCTCACCACACAGGTCGGGGGTCAGCGGCCCCCCTACAGCGCTGCCCACGTTGCTCCTCTGGCTGGTGGGATCCTACCCCCAGACCTGGCCCATGGCCCCCACCTCCTCCCAGGGGAGGTGCAGACCCTTCCCAAAGGTGTCACGTACTAATACCCAGAACTTTACACAGACTCTGCAAGGGGGATTAGGTTAGGGCTCGGGGCGGGGGCGGGGGTGGGAAGGATGACCCTGGATTATCGGGTAGGGGTCCTTAGAAGAGGGAGGCGGGAGGGTCGGAGTCAAGGGTGTGAGGATGAAAGCAGAGAAGATGCCACTGTGCCAGGCTTGAAGGTGCAGGACAGACCACAAGCCGAGGACTGTGGGGTCTTTAGAAACTGGAAAAGGCGAACGACAGTCTCCCAGAGCCTCCGGAAGGAGTGAGGCCCTGCTGACCCCTAGATTTTAGCCCCATAAAACTCATTTCAGATTTCTGAGCTGCAGAGCTCTAAGATCAGAAACTTGTGTCATTGAAGCCACTAAGTTTGTGGTCACTCGTTAGAGCATCAGCCGGAAGCTAACGCAGGCGGTGGCTGGCCACTTGCTGGCTGGCTGCCTCCTCTGCCGAGACCCTTTCCTGTCCCCCCGTGCCTCCCCCAGTGGTGTGAACAAGCGTTCTCCCACGGCACGGTGCTGGGGGCCGAGGGGGTGGGACCCCGTACACGAGGGAGGGCAAGGCCCTCAGAGGCCACAGACGAGGGTCGGGGAGACTTGGCCGCTGAGACGTGCGGCCTCCCCTCCCCAGAGAGCAGTCAGCCTTCCTGGCTCCCCCGGCCCTCCGGACTTGGCACAGGCCCTGAAGCCCACGCTCAGCAGGCCTCCTGGGGCCGAGCACTTGCCCTCTCTCCTTTGCGAAAAGGGCACGCACTCTGGGGTTACCTGCGCCCCTCCAGGCTAGAGAGGCCCCCAGGTGATGTGGGGCCCAGCTATCTAAGAAAACGCTGCTGGAAGTTCCCCTGTGCGGTGGCCCAAGGACATCTGCGGGACCTGGCGACCCCACAGGGCCGGCCCCCTCTGTCCACGGCGCAGTGGGGGGTCTGCTCACAGCAAGCCTGGCCAGGGGCCACGGGGCTCCTTCCTGCCGTCTGTGGCCCTCCAGACTGGGGGGTTCTAGGCTAGGAAGCCAGCGCTCCCTCGTCAGCTCCTCACCCCGACCCTGGACATGGCCAACGTGTGTGGCCAGCATCGTGTCCTTGACAAGCAAACCAGGGCGCAGAGTCGGGTCTCCCCTGCTCTAGGGGGTCCCCAAGCAGCAAGCTCCCGGGCATTGGGCGTCCACCCCGGGCAGGGTCGGCTGGGGGGTGGTGAGTGTCGAGCCCCCGTCTCCAGGCCAGCTCCTCGCGGATGGGGCACGGATCCTTCTGGCACACATGCTGGCCCTGTACCCGGGGCTGGGGCCTACGGATGGATGCAGACACAGCGCTGGGGGTGGGGAGGATCTGGGTGGAGGGGCCTCCAGTGCCCTCTGAGGGTTAGAACTTGTGACCTCACTTCCTTCTTGCACCCCTGCCCTACCTGAGTCGTCCCCACGTGTCAGCAGGGCCTCTCCTGGCAGTTCAGCTTGTGGACACGTGGTTCCCCCTGCACCCCTACTGTCCTCGGGCCTGGGGAGGGGCACAGGGCTCGTCCACATTCTGTGTGAAGCACCAGGAGACATCCCACTCTCCTGCCTTGACCCCCGATCCACGTGAGCAAGAGCAGCTGCTGAAGCCCCCCCAGACCGTGAGGGGACCAAGGCAGGTGCAGCCCCTCTCAGCAATGGGGCCAGAGCCCACTTGACCAGCTCTTGCCAGCCCCCCTGCGTTCGGGGACCTGGAACAAGATTTCCTCGGGCACACCCAGGTGCCAAAGGCGGGCATGTTCCACGGGACGCGCTGCATGGCCCGGGATGCAGGGCAGCAGGGTCCAGCGCCTGTCTGCCACCGCTCAGAAGGTCTGCCTTGTCCATGCTCAGGAGCCCAAGTGGGCACAGGCATGTCCACGTGCAAATGCAGGTCAGCACGGGGCGGGGGGGCAGGCCTGCACAGGAAGTCCCAGGGCACCCCCAGGACCAGGGATGAAGAATGAACTTGGGAGACCCCAGCCTGGCTGGGCATGGAGCGGTGCTGAGGCTCCACTTGGGGTGAGCTGGACGCACTGGACAGCATGAGAATGGAGCCCCTGTCCCCGGGGGGGTGGGGGTCACCTGAGGACGGCAGTCCTGAGCCTGCCCCACTGTGTGCGTCCGTAGTGGGCAGAATTGTGTCCCCCCCAAAGATGTTCAAGTCCCAACCCCTGGTTCCTGTGAATATGACCTTGTTTGTACAGTGGTCCTGAGAAGGTCGTACTGGGGGCACCCAGGAGGCTCAGTTGGTGAAGTGTCTGGGCTCCACACTCAGCGGGGAGCCTGCTTGGGATGCTCTCTCTCCCTCTCCCACCCCCCCTCGCTGCGCGTGCACTCACTCTCTCTCTCTCTCTCAAATAAACAAATCTTAAAAAAACAAAACAAAACAGATAAGGTCACACTGGAGTAGGGTGGCCCCAACCCAATGACCCATGTCCTTGTAAGAAGAGGGGATTTGGAGCAGACGCCCAGGGAGAGGAGCAGGGACGGGGTGAGGAGGCCCCGGAAGCTGGAGAGCCAGAAGGGACCCTCCCTGGAGCCTCTGGGCGAGAGGCCCTGCCCACACCCTGATTTTGGACTTTTGGTCTCCAGACTATGACAGTTGAGTCACCAAGCTTGTTACAGTCGTCTTAGAAACCCAATACACCTAGATGCCCTGAGCGACACTGGTGGGTCACACCTGCGTCTGCACGTGCACTACCCCCGTCCCTGGGAGAGCGTCTGGGCACCGGTGTCCAAAGAGAGAAACCGCAGAGGCCCCCAGTCTCAGAGCGGGATCACGTGGGCCCGAACGTGTCCACCCTCAGGTCTGGTGGGTTCCCAGGTCATGGGGACCCCTAAAAATCGAGCCCTTTGTGAAAGAACCAATGCAGAAGGCAAGAATGTCTGCCAATGTCACTCAGGGGACAGAGTCACCTGTCCCTCCTCGAGGGGTGCACAGGAACACCCACACCCTCCGCCATGGACGGGCACCTCTGGCCCTCAAGTCTGGCCAATGGACTGCGGAAGGGCCTCCCTGGACCCCTTGCCAACCAGATCTGGGTGGGTGGGTGCCATTCTCTGCCTCCAGCCTCCCACCTACCTCTCCCTGCCCGACCCTGTCCCCGCTCCTCAGGAAGGATGGTACTGGAGCCCACTCTTCCGTCCGCTTGCTCCCAGTGCCTCCCAGGCTGGCTCACCCAGGGTCACTTGTCAGGAGGTCCTCCTGGTGCCCCCATGTCTGTCAACTTAAGGCCTCAGCATCTCACAGCACTGGTTCCTGTCAGTGCCCTATTCCACCTGCATGGGCCTCCTGCTTGGCCAGGTGGGGCCACTGCCCAGCACCGCTGTGGATGCTCAGCCTGGCCTCAGCCTGGCCTCACCCGTCCTGCCTGCAAACCTTCTGGGCTCCCCACGCCCAGAGCAAGGCCTCCCCCTGTAGCTGACCAGAACCGGCTGGGTCTCAGGGACCCTCGCTGCAAGTCCGGCCGCAGGGCTGCGCCAGGTGCTCTGACAGCCTTTGGCTTCAGTTACCGTTCTCATCACCTGTGACGCCCTTCTCCCGTCCCCACCTGGCCACTCCTCCCCCCATCAGAGCCGGCCCACTCCCCCTCCTGGTCTCTCCTGCCAGACCCCAGGTTTCATTTATGCCTGAGACCCACCAGGTCCAGGATGCGTCCACCCAGGGCTCACGGTGAGCGCATGGAAAGTAAAAACAATACATCGGAGGAGAGGGGTCTCGGAGGCAGCCCCAGGCGACTGGCGACATAGGCAGCGATGCGGGGGGAGGGGGTGGTGGCTGAGGATCTGCTGGGAGACCCCCGGGGCGCCGCCAATACCGCCAGGCCCCAGTGGGTGGCCCGCGGCGGGATGCCGGCGTGGGGACTCGGGGAGCGCCCGGCGCCCGACACCTGCGGACGCGCCCCCGGCCTCACCTGCGAAGTTCTTGGTGAAGACCAGGGTGACCAGCAGGATGGGGACGAGCACGGTGCCGATGGTGACCACGCGGTCGAAGGGCAGCTCGAGCTTGAGCTGCAGGAGCAGCGCCGCTAGCGCGCCCGCCTTGTCGTCCTGCGCGCCGGGCAGGATCAGCTCGCGCAGCTTCTCTCCGGCCAGCAACGCCGTCGCCATGTCCGCGGACTGCTCCAGGAGATGGTGCATGGGGGGCGGGGGCGCGGCCCGGGGGCGCGGGCGGGGCCGCGGGGCGGGGGGCGCCGGGGCGGGGCCGCGGGGCGGGGGGCGCCGGAGAGGGCAGGCGGGGACGCCGGGACGGACGGGGGGCGCCGGGCGGCAGGGGAGGGTAGCGGGGCTGCGGGGGGCGCCGGCCCGGCGCGGGGGTGGGGGACGCTCCGCCGCCGCCCCCGCGGGCAGGGGTCGGACCGCCCGCGCCCCGCCGCCCCCGCCTCGGCTGCAGCCCCGACCGGGCCTGGCGCGTCCCTCCGGCGGGGGCGGCGGCTGCTGTCCCTGGCTGGGGCCGGGGCCCCGCTCCCACCGCGGGGAGGGGGCTGTTTACCTGCGGCGACTTGCGGCGTGGCTCCGCCCCCCCCCCCCCCCCCCGCCACGCAGATGCGGCGCCGGCGATGACTTTGCAAAAAATATTTAAATTAAATAAAATGAATTAACAATGACTGGCCCCTCCTCCTCTTCCTCAAGATGGAGAGAGGGTGGGGGAGGCCGAGCGCGGGCCCCCTCGCCCGGCTAGTGGTCGCGGGAGCCGCCCCGGCGAGGAGGGGTCTCCTCGTCCCGCCTCCTGCCGCCTCCACCACTTCCCTGCCCGGAGCCTGGACGCTGCGGTGGGCGCTCGGACGCACGCGGGGGACTGGGCAGCACCCCCCGAGTTTGGGGCAACGGCCCGCGGACACTGTGGGGCATTTTTCCCATCCCCCAGCGCCAGGGCCCCCCATCATTCCCGTGCCCCGCTTCCTACTCTGCCCTGCACCGCCTCCCCACCTCACTCACTCCTCCCTTTGCCTCAACCGACAGACACGCTGGGGGCTGGACTGTGCCAGCCTCCGGGGTAGGCTTTGGGGTGCGTCTGGCCCGGGCTCCCTGCCACCTTCCTGACCTTCATCCCCTCCATTCCCACGCCCCACGCCCCACCATTCCCGCTGTTCTCCTCCGGAACAACTGCGCACACACTTCTCTGGGTTTGGTCTCAGGCGCAGAGCGCAGTCACCACCTTCAAGCCCCGCTGCCTGCAAGACCCTCTGTGGTTCATTTTTTCATTTTCTTTCATGGCTGGTCCCCTTCCCACTATTATGGGATATACATGTGCTATCTTTGTGAAATATTTAGCGTGGTTGCAGTTTTAACTTCATTCAACAATTCCTACGTCTTGGGCACCATATTTACAGGTCCTGAGCCACCAGGGTGAGCCAGTCACGCTCCGCACCTTGCCTTTCTTCACCTTTCTTAAGGGTCTCTATGCTTTTAAAGATTCAGGTATGTTTCTGAATGATGCCCACCCCTGGCTTCCAGCGGGTGTTACTTGTCTACTACGTACTGAGGCAGTTGGGCGGCCTACAATTTCCCACCCCTCAGATAATGCAGTGGCTCCCTGCAAAACCCAGACACCCTCTGCACGACCCAGCTGACCCCCCAGAAGACCTACACATGCCCCCACATAACCCAGACACCCACATACAACCTAACTCCCCCAAACCCAGCTGCCCCCAGAGAACTCAGCCACACCCCTATAAACCCAGACACCCCCCCCCAGATAATCCAGACACTCCCCAGCTGTCCCAGATGCCCCCCCCCATAATGGCATGGACATCCCTAAGGCCCTTTGGGAACCCCCAGAGTGGTACCACTGGGGGCACCTTCTGGGTTGCTTTCCAGAAAGGCTGGACCACACTTCCACCATGAAAAAGAGGTTCTATCCCCAGAGTATTCCCAGCTCTTGGCATCATCTGCTTTCTGGTATCTGCCGTCCTAAGGGCTGCAATGTGGTTTCAGTGTTTTCAGTTTGCCCTTTTCCGATTCCTGGTGGGTTTACTGCCCGTTCAAGCCTCCGTGTGTTGAGAGCTCCTGTCTGTGGTTCATTTGCAGGAGGTCTTGGACTTACATCAGTCTCTTTGTTAATCCGCTTATGGGCTCCTTCAAGTCCTTCTGTCTGTTGGGTTTGTCCATGGCATCTGGACAGAAATCCTTAACATCATTTCTTCCCCCGCATGGTTTGTGGTTTTGTTTGCAACGTCACAAAGGCATCCTGGTGTCGCTCTAGGAGAAAGACGGTGTATCCTCCACATTCTTCTGTGGCCTGTAAGCAGACACGTTGAAATGTGCTTTGTTTCTGTGTTGGGGTGAATTCGTGATCTGTAATGCGGAGATTTCAGGAGATGACTCTCCGAGATCGAACCCAAGCAAATTCCATAGGTGGTATTACTCATCTAGCAGATACCCTTTTAGCTGGAAGACCATGCATGGAGGTAGAAATGCAGCTTAGTTTTTCTCCATAAGATGAGGTGTCTTTTCCCAACACTTTGACTAAGCAACATATCCTTTCTTAGACCACCAGATGTCATCACCACATCTGGAATGGGTTTGTCCTTGTAATGGCTTTGCAGTACACCAAATACGTGGATGGGCAGGTACCCCTTTCCTCTTTTTCAATAGTGATTTAGGTATTCATGACCTTTACTTTTCCGTATACATTTTAGAAAGACTGGTCAGGTTTCCTAAAAGGAAATCTAGCTGGAATATTGAGATTGCCTTGAATGTATATTAGCTTGGGGACAACGGAAATCTGTACAATTGTATGTGAAGTTCTCCCTTCCATGAACATAGTATATTTCATTTATCGAGATCTTCTTTATATCCTGTAGTAAACCCTCAAATGTTGTTGCATAGGCTTGTTATGTCCTAGACACATCTAATTTTTGTTCCTCTGTACACAGCACCCCATTTCAGCTGGTTAGGCTGGTGCAGAGGAACACTGCTAGTCTCCATGTGATCACGGAGTTGGCCTATGGGCACTGGCAGGCTGTGGAGTTGCCTCTGGAGTACAGTGGTGCTTGGGACCCTGATGGCCCATGCTCCGTAAGAAAGGCCAGGCCCCTGTCTTCCCATCCAACAGAGGCAACACCCTGGCAGAGCTGAGGCTGCACTGTGGACCGTGCACCCTTGCCATCCCCATTGCAGCGGCTGTCTTAAATGTCATTGTTACTCCGAGAGAGTGGCCTGGGTGGGGCTGGGTGGGGGCCAGAGCAGAGCGGTGAGAAGTGGTCTCTGATGACACCCCACACAGGGCTCAAACCCTGTAGAGACCTGGAGCCCGGACCTCTCTCCTTCGTTCTCTCCCCAGGGGAATGTGCAGAAGGGCTGGAGAATGGGGGCTCCCACACTCCTCACAGCTGGCTGGCGTGCCCAGGCTGAACTGGAGGGCTACTCTTTCCAAATCCTGTGTCCAGGGAGGACCACACTGGGGAGCCGCTTGTCCTTTCCTGTGGTCACACATTAGCATGTGGCTTTTGACACATGAAGAGATTTTGAAAGACTAAGTGCTGTAGCAAACTTTTTTTTTAAGTAGGCTCCACGCCCAGTGTGGAGCTCAATGTGGCCTTCAACTCATGACCCCGAGATCAAAACCCGAGCTAAGGTCAAGAGTTGGACGCTTACCCATCTGAGCCACCCAGGCGCCTCCCCCTTTTAAGTAATCTCTACACTCAACGTGGGGGTCAAACCTACAACCCTGAGATCGAGTCACCCGCTCCACCGACTGAGCCAGCAAGGCGCCCCTGGAGCAAAGCTTTTAATCTGCTCTATGTCTGTGAAGCCAAAACCAGAAAGAAATGGAATGATGGACCCTCATTCCAGCTGTAAACCGTGCTCTCCCATGAAGACGGATGGACAACTCGTTAGGCGATGCCATTCCAGTTCAAGTTGACTTCCATGTTTACTTATGAAGGTCTACAACACATGCGTGTCATCCTAAGTACTTAAGTAACTACAAGAACAATCCAGGTGAATTTGTCACTAAGTTCAGTCTTACGATTTCACAAATCAAAATGAATGGCTGCCTCAGGGCGCCTGGTGGGCTCAGCTGGAGGAGCATGCAGCTCTTGATCTCATGGTTGTGAGTTTGAGCCCCATGTTGGGTGTAGAGATTACTAAAAAAATAATAATCGTAAAAACAAATGACTGCCTCAATGTATACACATACCTGTCTGGAGAAGAGCAGAGGGGGAGGGAGAAGGGTCAGTTGCAGGAATCAACAACCCCAGTGGCTTAAAACAGCACAGGGTTCTTTTCCAGCCCACACTGATCTTGGGTTGGCTGGGAGCGCTGTCCCCATCTGTCCCCTCACTCTGGGGACGAGAGGCCACCATCCCAGTGGGACAGCTTTGTGCCTCTAGGTCATTTCTGCTCATTCTTCCGGGACCAAAGCCTCACGCCTGGTGGCACAGCTATGGGGAAGGCAGGCGCAGACCCCATCACGTGCCCCAGAGAACAGGCTGTCTGTGATGTCAACTTCCCACCCAATACGTTTTGCACTGCATAGACTTCTGTGGGCAAAGCTCCAGGGGAAGGAGGAATGAGAGCGTCCAGCCATGAGGGGGCAGCTTGCTCGGTCCTTTCTAAGTGGCCCAGAGTGAGTGTCAAGTTGCAAATGCATTTTGATTCCAGTGGACACACTGGAAAGTCTGCTCTAAGTGTTGTGCTTCAAAATGGTTAATACTTACAACGAGCTGGGAATGGACAGTTTGAAAAGACAAAAAGAAAAATGGTATGTAAGCTAGAACAAGCGACAGTCACAGCTTCCAAGTCTCCTTCAGGGGGTCTCCAAGCACAAAAGTGAAACCCAGGGCAGGCCACACCTGCTTGCAGGAACTCTTAGCTCTGCTTCCCCAGGAGCCCATGCTGGTCTGGGCAGCTTGGCCTCCTATAGACAGCGATCCTTTTGAGGGCAGACCTCCATGCACTTTCATCCTGTGCTTAGTAGAGCCTCCTGCTCGGTCACTGGAGCTGGCATCCCCCCTACTCTCCTGCCTGCTCCAGGCCCAGTGCGGCTGCACGGGGTGCCTCCTGCCCTTGGCAGTCCTCTAGAGAATGACCACACCTGGTCTCCCACCACCCTTCACATAACTCTGGGCCATTGCTGAGGCGTACCTTGGCCTGGGACACCCAGTGCAGCTCTTCACTGCCTGCAGGGCCCGACTGCTCTCACCCTGGCGTTTGGTGTGGACGGCCTCTCCACGATGTGACCCCTGCACCTGCTGCCTCCTGCAAGCCAGGACATCCAGTCACTCAGAGCCAGGCCGGCTGGGCTGTGTGCGGGGCTGAGCAGGTGTGGCTGCAGGTGTGCAGGCCTTTCTGGGGGTGGCAACAGGTCCCCATGACAGCACGGGCAGGAACAAGGGGGCAGTGCTGGGACGACGATGGGGAGGCAAGCCTAGTCATTCAGTGAGGGGGAGCAAGGGTGGGGCCCAGCATGAGCGCTCTGCCAACAGCAGCCCCTGCCCCGCCCCAGGCCTTTCTGGGGCCCTCCTGGTCACTCCTTGCTGCCAGAGCAGTCCTGCCCTCCAACTCTACCCCATTCTGGAGAAGGGGTGGGGACAGAGTTGAGGACAAAGGTCATGTGAGGAGAGGGCAGTGGGGTTTCACCCAAGGGGGGGCAGGGGGCATGACCCCACCGAGACCCCAGCAGCTGCTGCATGAGGCTGCTCAGGATGTGGGGCCTGAGGCGGCTGGTGTACGACACCAAGGGCAGACATTTCTTGAAGCAGCATGACCAGAATTTTCTCACATCCTGACAGCTTTGTTCTGGGTCCAGCTGCTCCACCACCAGCTGACCCACAACGCCCAGGCGTGAGGTGTCCACAGTCAGGAGAGCCCCGTTCTCAAGCATGAGGGCCAATGGCATGGGTTCTGGCCCGGGCCACCGGGGCCTCAGCGTCCCCACCTGTACCCGGAAGGATGGCATCTCGTGTTTGCTGCGGTGGGTTGAGGGACAAAGCCCTGAGTGGTGCCCTGGGGAGCTGGGGTGGTGGCAGCCCGTCCCAGGGTGCACTGGGGTCCTAGGGTGTGGGCCCTGTCTGCCTTGTCCCTCCCCACCATGCCCCGTCCTCTGCAGGACCCACAGCAAGTCCTCTAGGACTGCATCCAGCTGGGGCTCTGGCAAGGCTGAGTTAGGTTTGTGGCAGGATGCTGCTCGCTGCTCATGCTCCAAGTGGCCTCCCGTTCCCCTGCCTGGTCCATGACACCGGCTGGTGGTGGGGAGGGCACGGGCCCTTGCAAGGGCCCAGGGGCCAAGGGCGGCCTCCGCAGAGAGGCTCTCCCCCACCCCCAGCCAGCGGGACCCAGAGCCCAGAGGCACCAGCTTGTCCTGATGCGGTTGTCTGAAGTTCTTGATAATTTCACCCCTCATGGCCTTTTGTACCTGGGGTCTGCTGCCCTGTTAGGCCCACGAGCACAGAATTCCCACAGGCCCACGAAGGGTTCCCAACCCCTCCTTCCACCAGGCACTGGCTGCTTCTGCAGCGCGGTTATCCCTGAGGCCCAGAGAAGGGAACTGGGCCCCACGCGCCTACCACTTCCCCTTTTGCCACTTGCTAGCACGAACAGTGTGGGACAGGAGCCTCTGTGCCCACAGCCCCTTTCTGTGACAGCTCTGGGCAGCACCGTGGGGCCAAGTGGGCCACAGGTCAATTCCACAGGAGGCTGCAGGTCAACATGTGGGACAGGGCTAACTGCCCCAGCTGGAGTGTCAGGGTCAAGTCCCCGGTGTCCGGGGTCCGGTCTCTGCTCCCTCCCTCTGAAGATGGGCTCCACGACCAGACAAAGACAATGTGGTTCTGGGGCACACACCTAGCTGTTCCGTCACTCACACCAGCTCTGTGTCCTCTATGCGTGTGACCACCCCCTCTGAGCCCTCCCACAGCCACCAAGCACGTGAGCAAGGCAGTTTCTGGTCAAGCTAGCCTAGTCCTAAACCTTCGTGTTTGCTCCTGGCACATTCAGGAGCACCCAGGGTTCCTGAACCACCACCAGGGAGCAGCTCCCAGGGCACCTTCCCCAGCTCCTGCAGCCAAAGCAGGGAAAAGACACAGACCCCTCCAGAGCACTCTGCACAACCAGACCCTGGGAGTGAACAGGGGTCTTCTGGGCCCTGTAGGCATGAGAACCACCCCCACGGGACCCCCTTTGTGTCTGCACACGTCGGGGGACCGGCCCTGGGCCCAGACCCGCAGAGCCAGAGGAGGGTCCCCACCTGCCTGCAAAGGGCCAATGCCACAATGATGGAGGCTCCCCAACTATGAAAAGGGGTCCCCCAGAGTGGAGGTGAGCACCCACGAGAAGCCCAGCCCAGAGCCTGCACTGCTGGGCTCCGGTTGCAAAGATTTGAGGACCTGCCGGCCTGGACAGGGTGGCTGAGCAGGTCCACACCACCCCTGGCTACAGCTGCTGGCTCTCTTGTCACGTCTAGTGCCTGGTGCTTCCTCCTGAGAGCAGCCAGGCTCACGTCTGGGGGGCAGGGAGGGCTCTGCCTGGGCCTCTGCACTCCCCAGGCCTCCCGCTACCCTAGCTGCCTTCCTGGAGGAAGCAGTCATGTGCCTCAGTAAGGAGCACTGCGGCCACCATGGGGCCGTGTGTCTGAACAGTGGTCTGTGACTTCTTCCTGGGCCAAGAGCCTCCATGTGAGGGCACCTGGGTGGCTCAGTCGTTAAGCGTCTGCCTTCGGCTCAGGTCATGGTCCCAGGGTCCTGGGATTGAGCCCCGCATCGGGCTCCCTGCTCCGCGGGAAGCCTGCTTCTCCCTCTCCCCCTGCTTGTGTTCCCTCTCTCACTATCTGTCAAATAAATACACAAAATCCTTAAAAAAAAAAAAAAAAAAAAAAGCGAGCCTCCATGTCCCAGGGTCTGATTCTCGTGGTTGGTGAAGGTGTGTCTGGGCGTCTCCCAACCCAGGGCTTGACCTGCCTCCCGCACACACTGCTGGGGCTCCCCCCGCCTCACGGAGAGGCATAGCCAGAGATGTGGCACCTTTCCTGGGCGCCTGGGTATTCGAGTCCCCAAGCCAGGTGGTGGTCACAGAACAGCCCCCAGCATGTAAGCACTGCCAACACTTCCTGGAAACTGGTCCCTGAGGATGTGCACCCAGAGGGACAGCCCCCCCGCAACTGCACCAAGGTCCCAGGGGAGCGGGACGCTGACCCCACTTCTGTATGGCCGCCCATCCCCGGGCGGAGCCCCTGGGCTTTCCACAGCTGGCATGGGAAGGGAACGCCAGCTCAAGGGCCTGGAGATGCATGCTGAGCCTGCAGGGGTCAGAGGCCACACAAAGGCATAATCACCTCCCAGTATCCAGTGCTTCTTGAGGTGGAAAGCCACGCTGGGTGTCCCATGTGAGCATTTATTTCGGTGATGGGTTGCAGTAATGGCCCAACGGCAGGAACGGGCTGGCATGGAGAAGGGAGAGCAGGCTCCATCTGACCCCACGGCCCCCACACTCATGGCCAAGGCCAGGATACAAGGCAGGCGGCAGGGGCCCCAGCCCGGGGGTGAAGACAGCAGCTCCCTGGGATGTGGTCCCAGGCCTCCTGGCCATGCCTGACCAACGGGGGCTGGGGACCTGGTCCTCTGGGTTCCTCTGATCCTGGCTCTGTGGGGTGGGGAGGGACGGGCCACATGTCTAGTCACAGCAGCAGCTGGGCAAAGGGGAGGGGCCGGTGAGCTGGGCGCCCCACAGCAGCTCAGGCTCGAGGCCGTCATCCCTTTCAGGGACCCCGAGAGTCGTCCCAGGACCGCACAGGAAGGAGGTGAGTGCGGCAGGCTGCCGAGAGGGGCAGGGCCAGAGCAGGAAGACAAGCAGAGCTCACTTTTGCAGGGACTGCAGTTCGGGAGGTAGATCGCACCCCATGTAGACACCGTTGGTAATGCTGTATTCCAGTAAAGCACCAAAACAGGGATCCTGTTGAAACACCAAGGAGCCAGGCCTCAAACCCCAAGCCATCCGAGCGGCACCCTGTCCCCAAGCCCTTCCCTCCTCAGGTGACTCACTCTGACCAGAACATGAGGATTTCCTAGCACAATCAGCAAGGCTTTGGGTCTGGTGATGGCAACATTAAATCGTTTTGAGTTGGATAAGAAACCCAAAAAATATCTATCGTCTTCAAATCTATCTTCATTTGACCGTACCTAAAAAAACACAAAGATGAATAAAAACGGTATTGTAAGTTTTTTTGACAAAGAAAGAAACTTGGTATTTTAAAAGCATTTAGAAACATGAGACATCAGTATAACTCCACTTTTGGTTAAAAAAGGAAAAACCCAGTGTTGTGGGGGGGCGTCACAAGACCCTCTCACGTACCTCTGGGTGTAGAGGTCCCTCTGTCCTACCTGCAATTCTAACTTATCTGCAGTTAAATGTGCTGCTCCGTGAAGAGAACTCACGAGTGAAACATGGAGTTCTGAGAGTTACAGCTGGTACCCCTTGGGTGGCAGCTGAGCCGCTGCGGCCTGCGTGGGGACGGGCTCCTGTCTCCCGCTCGGCCCTTTGGTCCCCTCCTCTTTCAACACCCCGTCCCTCTTCTCCAGCATATTTACCACTTCTCCCTGGATCTCTTCATATTTGTGTCTGTGGCTGAGTATTTTAAGGAGGTCCCACAGTTAGGGCCTGAGATGAGCCCCGCATCCTGCAACTGCTTTTCTGCACTGATGGGCCTCTGCCACTTTCTACTGGAATGTACCACGAACCCGACAAACATCAGTGGCGTCAGACACACTGTCACCCCCACTAAAAACAGGAATACCTACAGTGGAGATGATGATGGCCAAATATTCTTGCCCTTGAAACTCCTCTACTGATCCGACCTTTATGTCCATCAGATCAACATTTCGCAAGAGAATTTTGATTTTTTCCACCTTTGAAGCAGATAAAGATAAAACTTTACAAATTTAACCATTTCTTTATATATTTAAGCATAAGCCAAATATTACCAATATGCAGTATTGCTTTTCAAGTCGAAACCCTATTTCATCTGAGTTGATTAGAACACAAATTGGTTTCAGACCCAGAACACTTGGGGAAAGGGGGCAGCGTGTGTCGGGAGCAAGGCTTCCGCGTCCTGATGGGCACACAGCAGCGAGGGTGGAGGCACGGGCCTTCTGCTCTGTGGACATGGCCACCTCCATGGGGACAGTGCGGCCCCAGTGGCTGGATAGAGGCCTGGAAGCAGGCTTTGCACAACCATGGCAGGAAGGTGGGAAGACATCTCTGTGAAGAGGGAGTGGGAACAGTGAGTCATGGAAACAGGACCCTGCGCTATGTGTCTAGAGACAAGGCTCTCCAAGGGGTGCTGGTAAAAGAAAAACCATTTTGAAACCTCGGAGAAAACCTCAGCACAGGGGGAAGCTTCTGTTCCCCTGGGGGGCACGGAGGGTGGCCCCTCACCTGCCGCCAGGTGAACAGACTGAGAGCTCCAGCAGCTCCCCCCACCTCCCAGGTCTGAGCACGGGGAGTCTGGGTGTGGGACCGGTCCGTGGGAGCCCCCTGATGCGCGGGGGCCTGCAGTGGCTGTGGAGGGACTCGGTGCCACGTAAAGGAGCTTGTCTCCAATCTCCTTCCAGACTGTGACCAGACTCTGTGACCACGCTCAACGGTCCACACCTGCTTCCGATAGGGCGTGATCACACCGATGTCACTCATAGACACCTGGCTGGAGATGCCCCTGGCCAGGAGGCAGCAGTAACGCATGACCTGGACAGCTTCGGCTGCATTGAACCACGACGGGCTCCTCCCTTCGCGAGCTTCGCTGCCCTGAGTTAATTAGGAGACAAGAGAATGGGACATCCATCACAACACTTCATTTCCTCAACAGTCCCCTTGTAAAGGGGACTATGAAAAAGGAAGGAGCAGAAGCAGGTGCTGGGAGTACGGCGTGAATAAGACTGAAAACACCCCACTCTCCAGCAGGCAGACCGGCTTCAGCTATGGTGAGACCCACCACAACCGCAACAAGAGCCCGGAGGAGAAGGGCTGCTTGGGGGCGGTGTGTGATTTGCTGCAACAGGAGTGGATGGTCAGCAAGGCCTGCGCCGACAGCTGCATGTGCAGGAGGGCATGCTAGAAACAGGGAAAGGTGACCAGTGCAGCCACAGCCTAGGGGGCCAGGGTGAGAGGCGTCTGGCCAGCTGTGGTCAGTTCAGCAGGTGGCAAGGACAGCCCTGTCACAGGTCAGGCAGGGGACCATGCACTCAAGAGTCCCACTCCCTCCCCACATCTAGGTGTGGGCCTGCTCAGCCAACCAGCAAAAAGATATGCAGCAGACCAACAAGCACACGAAGGTGCTCGGCATCACTAATCATCAGGGAGACATAGATCAAAACTCCCAAGATCCCACACCTCGCACATGGCTACTATGAAAAAAACAAAACAGGTGTTGATGAGGATGTGGAGAAACTGGACCCCCTATGCACTGCTGATGGGAACGTAGTTGGTACAGTCACCGTGGAAAACAGTGTGGAGGCTCCTCAAAAAATTAATCACAGAAATACGTTCTGATCCAGCAATCCCACTTCTGGGTATATACCCAAAAGAAATGAAAGCAGGTCTCGAGAGTTACTGTCTACCTGTACTTAGAGCAACACTACTCATAACAGATAAAATGTGCAAGCAACCCCGGTGTCCCCCGCCGGACGAAGGGACAGACAAAGTGTGGCCCACTGGCATCGTGGAGTAGTACTCAGCCTGCTGACACCTGCCACGACCCGGGGGAGCCCTGAGGACACTGTGCTGAGTGAAATAAGCCAGACCCAGAAGGACAAATCCTGTCTGGTTCCACTTCTAGGAGGCACCTGCAGCGGTCAGACCCAGGGGGACAGAGAGCAGACGGCGGGGCCGGGGAGGGGGCTGTGCGGAGAGTGCGTGATGGGGACAGTTTCAGTTTGGGGAGATGGAAAAGTTCTAATAATTGGTTGTAAAACAATGTGAATATATTTAACAGTACTAAATTGTACACTCAAAATTGGCTAAAGGAGTAAACTTATGTCATACGTATTTTACCATACACACACACACACACACACACACGAAAGAATGCCAGATATAGCAATTAGAATGCATTAATTTTGAGGATTTTTAAAAAAGATTTTATTTGAGAGATAGAGACAGAGAGAGAGAGAGAGAGAGAACACAAGCAGGGGGAGGGGGAGAGGGAGAAGCGGACTCCCCGCTGAGCAAGGAGCCTGACGCGGGGCTCAATCCCAGGACCCTGGAGATCATGACCTGAGCCGAAGGCAGACGCTTAACCGACTGAGCCACCCAGGTGTTCCTTGAAGATGTTTTTTGCTGTTGGTAAGCCATATGTATCTTTTATTACTTATTTTTTTATAGTTTATTTATTTTTAAATAATTTCTACACCCAAAGTGGGGCTTGAACTCACAACCCTGAGATCAAGAGTCACACGCTCCACCAACTGAGCCAGCCAGGTGCCCCATAATTTATTCTTTAGATTTACAATAGATAAGATACCTAAGAAAAATTTCAGTGTGATGAAACTTAGAAACCTTCTAAACTGAAGAGAAGAAACATTCAATGAATAGCAACCAATCACGTACAAAAAATAAGGAAAAGGAACAATAATAAAGGTAAAGATGAAGAAATAAAGGTAAATAACCAACCATAAGTTGGACTGATTTATCTCATTAAAAGCAGAGACTCTCAAATTGGGTTAAATATAAGCACTAGCTGCTTCTAAGACAGATACCTAAAATAAGATGATAAAGAAAGAATGAAAAGAGAGGACAAAGATACCAGATAAAAAGAAACAAGGAGGGGCGCCTGGGTGGCTCAGTCGTTAAGCGTCTGCCTTTGGCTCAGGTCATGGTCCCAGGGTCCTGGGATTGAGCCCCGCGTCGGGCTCCCTGCTCCGCGGGAAGCCTGCTTCTCCCTCTCCCTCTCCCCCTGCTTGTGCTCTATCTCTGTCTCTGTCTCTCAAATAAATAAATAAAATCTAAAAAAAAAAAAGGAAAAAAAAAAAGAAAGTTATAAATGTCCAGAAAGTTATGAAAGGAGGATCTCTCAGCAGACATACGTGGAAAGAGAAAGCTACAGGATGGCATCCCCAGTGCCTTCCTAATTAAGAGAATGAGGAGTATGGGAATAAAGTGTCCATCTTATGGGAATTACAACAAAGAAAACAAATAATGAAATTAGTAAGGGGGATGCTTAAAGACAAAGCTGAAATTAATGAACAAAGAAGAGAAAACATAACTAAGTCCAAAGCTGGCTTTTTTTCAGGGCGCCTGAGTGGCTTAGTTGTTAAGCGTCTGCCTTCGGCTCAAGGTCATGATCCCCTAGTCCTGCTCCGCGGGAAGCCTGCTTCTCCCTCTCCCACTCCCCCTGCTTGTGTTTCCTGTCTTTCTCTCTGTCAAATAAATAAATAAAATCTTTTAAAAAAAAAAAAGAAAGTTGGCTTTTTTCATTTATACCAGGGTTGCCTCATCTCTCCCGTGAAGGGCCAGATAGTATCTCAGGCTTTGACAGGGCTAGGCTGTCCTACTCAAGTCTACACAGCAGAAAGAAGACAGAGATCAGCCACCTGTCCACTGTGGCACAGGCTTCCAACTCTTCTTCTTTACAAGGACAAGACCACAGCGACCTTGGTGGCCCCTCCTTGGGCCACCCTGGGGCTCATCCCTGCCCTACAATATTCATGCAGTGTGTTCTACTGCGCTTCCTCTGCTGAGATGCGCTGGGCATGGGGACGGAGCAGCGAGTCAGACAGAGGTCCTTCTAAAGCATCCCCAGGGGAAGGTGTAAGTCAAGGTAACACTCCCACGAGGGGGTACTTGCTAGAGAGTGTGTCTGACATTGCATGCTGGGGACTCGGGAGTGAGTGTGCAAGGGGAGCGCAAGGGCCAGGCCTTTCCAGCAATCCTGAGGCCATTAAACTGGTGATAAAACCCTTTTTGCTCAAATGAAGGGAGTAGACCACATTCTCTGCAACCCAGCCTCAGAGGCCTTGTCCCCGTTTTATACTCAGGGCATAGAGTGGAGTCTGGGACACAATTAGGCCCTTAAAAAATCCTTACTAAATAAATAAATGTTTCTGGACTTTGTTCCATTGACCTATGGGTTTGTTTTTTTTTTTTTTTGAATCTATAAAAGTACGCTTTTATTTGCTGTAGTTTGTAGTATGCTATCTAACTGGCTTTGTATCTCATTCTTCTACAAACACTTTTTGTACACTTAAAACACATTTGCACATTTATAATCACTTTCTCATGAAAAAACCCACTGTGACTTCTATGTAGATCGCATTAAATATATGAATTAATGTGGGCAGAACAATACCGATCTCTCTGTTCACAGACATCATGTGCCTGTCTCGCTTCATGCACTCAGGTTAAGCCTTCTGACTCTCTGCAGCAACGCTGCTTACTTCTCCTTAGGCTGACTTCTAGATAATGGTAGAGAGATCGCTGATCCCCTGCTACACCTTCTCAACTGTTTTTCTGATATACAGGAAAGCTTCTGAGGATGGACAGAGCAGGGGCAGAGTGTTCCTGGGAGGGAGAACGGACGCAAGGCCGGGAGAAGGCGCCAGCCAAGAGGGGCTTGTGTTGAGTGTTCCAAGTTGGGAGGTACCGGTCTCACCACAGAACCCCCTTGCCTTGAATTCTCCTTTGTCGAAAAGGCAGGCCCTCCACAGCCACACCTGAACATGCGCCTCTACCTCCCCATCCACTTCTGAGAGAGCAGGCAAATCCAGAGTACGAGACAGCGCTGCTGTCACCTGGGCTCATGTACCGAACACAGGCAGCACAGAGGAAAGGGCAGACGCCACCCCAGGGGCACCCCAGCACTAGCTCCTCCTGTCCTAGGGCCTGGGTGCAGCCCCAGTTCTGGATGAGAACTTGGGATGGTTAATGCAAAAGATGACTCTGGTTCTAACAACCAAATTCCAATACAAACTCTGGTTTTAGGGCACACTCGTCACTTTTTGGGGTACTGAGCATCTAGCTCTTTCCTACTGGGGAACCCCCACCTGGTGAGGCCATGGTGAGTGAGGCAGAGGCTCTCCCCACTCCATATCAGTTCACTCACTTGACACTTGAGGTGTGTGGTTCCTCTTGGTGGGCATGGGAACTCCTGGTTCCCAGGCCCCCCCAGCTCTGCTCATCACCCCAGCCTCCCACTCGGGTACATGACATCTTTAATACCCTTCCCGTAAACTCCTTTAGGGTGTCACCCTCCGATGCCCACTTGGCCATCACCCTCTGGAGTCTGTTTTGTATACAGAACATCTGGGGGGCACAGTGCTCCCTACTGTTCTTACTCTTCAGCACCAGCATGGCCATCAGACCACCAGCGACTGGCAAATGCTTCATGGACAACTGAACTGAATGAAACATACACAATGAACACGCATAAACCCACAAACAGCCACTGGAGCTGAGCCACGTCCTTCTGGACCGCCCTCAGTGCACAACTCACCCTCACGCCGTGGAAGATGAGGGGGAAGCCTTTCTTTGGTAACTTCTCCCAGCCCAGCAGGGAGGTCACCACCTCGGGGTCTGCGCAGACTTCCAGCTCTCTGTGGTAGAACAGCCTGGACGGCAGCGCCAGCAGAGCCGGGTGGGATCTGTAGTTCTTCACGAGCTTCGTAACCTGCAAGGAGAGGGCTGGTAGCAGGTCCAGGGCCGAGTTGGCACACGCATTCTGCACTGCTGTCCAAGAGAAACATGCTGAGACCCACCTCAGATCACAGCCCCAGGGCTCTACCTGTGCCCCCTCTCCTGGCCGGGCACCTGCCACCCTATTAGGAAGAACTCCTGCACCTCCAACGACTTTTTGAACAAGAGATTTGGTTTCTTAATTGAAATGTAACATACAGTGTTACATGGGTTTCAGGTGTGCAATATAACAATTTAGCAATCCTACACATTGCTCAGGCTATGTGAACTCTCCAACCCCGTCACCTGTTTCCCCCACCCCCACCTCCCCTCTGGTGACCGTCAGTGTGTTTGCCGCATTTAAGGGCCTGTTTGTCTCTTCGTTGTGTTTCTTAAATTCCACATATGGGTGAAATCATATGGTATCCAACTTTCTCTAAGTTATTTCACTTAGCATTCATTATACCCTCTAGATCCAACCATGTCATTGCAAATGGCAAGATTTCATTCTTTTTGATGACTGAGTAACATTCCATTTTATGTATACCACAGCTTCTTTATCCATTCGTTTATCAATGGACACTCAGGTCAGAGCAGCCCTTTCTTGAGAGGATTTAGGACATGACTAAACAGCCCCCCCGCCCCCGCCTTAGGATTCTACTTTACGAGAGAGAGAGAGAGAGAGAGAGAATGGGGGAGAGCAAAAGCAAGTGCACACACAGAAGGAGAGGGAGAAGCAGACTCCCCGCCGAGCAGGGAGCCCGATGTGGGGTTCGATCCCAGGACCCTGGGACCATGACCCGAGCCGAAGGCAGACACTTAACGAGTGAGCCACCCAGGGGCCCCTAAACTGTTCCCTTTAAGACCTTGTAAGAAAATACAAATCTCACTAGGAGGGTAAACAGGGGAGCATGACTTAAAAAGATCCCCTACAAGAAAAGTACATGCCATCAGCAGGTCTTAGCTTTCCAGAGCCAGGGAGGGTGCAGGTCTCAGAGAGAGGCCCTGATCTGTAGGTGACCTGTGACCCGGAGCAGATGACAGGGCTGGCTCTGGGTGAACATGTAGCCTCCTCTTGATCATGGGGCTTCGGCTGGGGGACTAGGATGAGGAGTGACTGCCTGAGCTGAGCTGCCTGGTGGTGGTCTTGACGGAGCAGGGCATGAACGGGAGGGCTTACAGCCAGGCGAGGAGGTGCCTGCAGGGACAGCAGGCCACTCCGAGCCTCTCTGGCCTCTCCCCTCAGCTTCTGCAGGCTGCTTCCACCTCCGGGCCCCACTCTCCCCTGCAATCTTGAAGGCATCCTGAAAGGGATCCTCCTACTTTCCTCACCCGTGTCCCCAGCCCCCGGAAAAGGGTCTCTGGCTGTGCCATCCCATGGTCAGGGAAAAGGGACGGCAGTGGAGAAGGGCGAGTCTGTGGCCATGGAACCGGGCTGAGGGCAGGCTGCGTGCCGCCCGGGCTCAGAAGCCTTTGGAGGCGGCAGCTGCTTGTGCTTGGGGGGACTTAGCAGCCAGGTTCTTGGGCAGGTTGAGCAAAGGACACTGCTCTGTGTCCAGATTGCCCTGGGCCTCCCCAGTGATACCACGGGGCCCCAGCAGGGATCAGTCCAGGCCCAGGAAGGCCCTGGGCGGGGGCGCCTGGGGGCACATGGGCTGCTCCTAGCCCCGGAGTCACTGCTGCAGGCACACTGTCTGCTGGATGTTGGAGAGCAAATCCTCTCGCTCCACAGCGGAATGAGAGCCACACGTGTCCCTGTTCCAGCTTGAATTTGCCCTTTGTCCATCCTGTATCCCTGTCAGTTTGATAAATCCCCCTGACCACGGCCCCAAATCCAGCCTTGGCTGTCTCAGGGCCACCTGGATGGGTCACCTCAGAAGAGCTGGCACAGGCAGAATCCAAGAGGCTGGAATTGGGGTCTTGGTGCCCAGGGAGGGAGCTCTGTCCCACTCCCCCATCTGTAGGCCCGGAGGGCCCGTTGCAATCTCCAGGGAGCTGCAGGTACCCTTCCCCTTAGACAGGTGCTTCCCGCCCTGCAGGATGGAAAATGCTGAGGCTCTACAGTCTGACTCACCTTTCTTGCCCTGCTCCCTGCAGCTGCCACCCTCACCCCCTTGTCTTGTTTGGCTCAAGACTTCTTGACCCAACCCCCACCCCTTCTTTGTGACTTCCCCATCTCTGGGCACCACCACAGCCTCCAGAAAAGCATTGTCCGTGCATCCATCCTGGTGGCCCGTGCTGCAAGCCCACTGTTGCTGCACCCCAGGCCTTGGGCGCTCAGGTCGTCCTGCCCTTCTTGCCGTGGTCCAGCACAGATGGGAGGGGAGGCTCCTGGGAGACTCAGGTGGTAGAGCAGCTGCTGGGAGGGGAGGCGCCATTGTGCTTTGCACAATGCCTGGTGGTCCCTGCAGCGGTGAGGGCTGCAACTGGGGCCCCTGACAGCGAGGCCGACGCATGCTCCGTGTCTCCCCACCAGCCACCAGGGCGCCCTAACCCCCACCAGGCTCCTCACTGACGCCAGGGGTGAAACATGTTTCCTCTAACCCGGGGATTTTCATGCCTACCACCTGACTGGACTGCACTGTCCCTGACAGAACTCCTCCCCCAGAAGAAGCATTCGGACTGCCAAGCTCCGGAGAACAATGGGTTTGCTGAGGAGAAAAGTGCTCTGGAGCCAGCTTCTCCGAACCCGTGGACAGGCTCAAAGCTCTGTGTTCTAACAGAAGACATGAACGTCAGGCAAAGGGATGGAGAGGGGGCCGCTCGGATGGTCTTCCTTGGGGGCAGGGGGGCTGGCTGTGTGCCGGGCTGCACGCTTCACTCTGCACTCACTGGCTCGCAGCCCTGGCCTTTACACGAACCCACGAAGCCCCGTCTCAGCTCAGCTGCAAACGGCCACTGGCACCTGGGCTGTGAGGCCACGGGGGCTAAGGGCACATCCCCCCGACCCAGAGCCAGCTGCGGGAACTTGGGGAGGGCCGCGGTGACGTCAACAGTGCAGGGAGCAAGGACAACCTATGTTCTGCCTCCAACTGGCCCACGGTGTCCTTCAGTACAAGGTGCCCTCCCTTGTTCCTGGGGGGAGGACCTGGTAGGCCCCAGGACTTTTCTGCTAACTGATGGCAGCCAACGCCAACTCGGTCGTTACAGCACGTCCACTCTCCAAGATGCTAACCAAAACCCCAAACTCAATTTGGCATCTCAGCTTCTCACTCCCCCAAGCCAGGCCTTCCGTCAGCATATAGGGTGCCAGAGGAGAGAGGCCCCCCCCTGCCCCAGACACTTGCTGTAGCTTCAAGGGCCTCTGGGGAGAAAGAAGGTGCAGTGTACTCAGGCCGAGGCAGCTCTGCCATCCAACCCTGGCTGGAGGCCTCCCCTTCCTCCAGCTGCCCGTCAGCCTTAGGGACATGAATGCTGGGTGGCACGGAGGTGTCTCCCACATGCAGGGGGCTCTCTGCTGCCCAGTCTGGGCCATGGCCCTCAGTACCTCCTGAAGGTCCAGTGCTCCCCAGCACCGCCCACCCCCCCCACATGCTCTCCTGCCTCCTCTGTTCTCCAGGGGGGTAAAGGCCCTCAGGACCGAGAGCCTGGCACGGGTCTCAAGCCATTTCCAGGAAAATCTGCCCAGGATCACTACATCTCGTTTCTGTTCACTGTTAAAAGTTTAGAAGGAACTCTTCTTGTTTTTCGTGCTGTAGGCATTCAGAGAATATGCTACTTGACTCATCTTAATGAGTGATCCCAGCAACCCAAGGTTCCCGAGCTCCAGTGTGCCGGCGGGTGGGGCTAAACTGCAGATTGCAAGGCCCATCCCTCAAAGCAGTCCCAGTTGGGCTGAGGAGGGAATTTGCAGGTTAACCAGCAAACTAGCACCACAGGGGGACACATGGCCTTGTCTTTCAGATGAGAAGATACATGGCTCTTTCCCATTTTCCCACGTTAACCCAGATTTCACTCATACTGTGTTTGGCCCCACAGAACCTCCACCATCAGCCTTGGATGGGACTGCCTGGAACTGCGGATCCCTCTGGGGCTGGGAAGCGCCTGAGTGGCTGGGACAGGGGTGCTGGCCAAAGTCCCCTCTGAGATGGGAGGGGGACTGTGAGCTGTCAGCCTCCTCTGCTCCCCTGGGTGTGGCTCAGTGCACACATGGAGCAGAGCCCGCTGCTACAGGGACCGTGGTGGGACACCACGAGGAACCACGGCCACGAGGAGTCTGTGCTTACCAACAAGGGGTTGTAGGCACCACAAGCACCAAAAGCGTCTTCATCCCTCAGATATGCTGGCCGGGACATAAGTCTTTCCAACATAGACACGTTCAGCCCATAGGCCATGGCGAGTCTGGACTTAATGACGGGTCCAAGCTGCATGGGGTCTCCGGCAAGGACAATCTGTAGCACACAGACGGGCAGCCCCACTAGAACAGTCACCCACACTCACCACCACAGCCAGGGGAGGCTCAGGAAACAGGTGTGCGGGCACCACGCATGCAACAGCTTGGCCTCCCGCCTTCTGATGGTGAACCGAGGCTCCCTGAGTATAGGCTAGGAGGCAGCAGGCCCCCACAATCACCTGGGCTGCAGAAGACAGGGGAGGAGACATGGCTGCCCGAGTGAGGGGGCAGATACTCAGACAAGAGCAGTGGAGGATGTGAAGGAACAAACTGGCTGGGCAGCTTCTGCCCCAGTCTTCTGGAAGTACTGTGCCCTTCTCCCGGACACTGCCCTTTTCCCGCCCATCCTGCCACCCCCTGGCCCACGCAGCAGCTAAACTACATCTGCTCCCTGCTCTGTCCCTGTGCAGCCCCTGCACCTGACAATCAAGATGGGAGGAGGCAGGTGTCTGGGGGACCAGGAGAAGCTGGAAAGGTCCCTCCTTGGGTGAGTATGTACATGTGCAGAGAACAGGCGAACAAGTCGGTCCCAGGGTGAGTACTGGAGGAGGCAGCAGGTGTGAGTAGGAAAAGAGCCAAAGCATCAGCCTCGGCTAACTGGGCTGAGCACCGAGGGGCAGTGAAGGGGCAGAGCGGTGAGGGCCTGGGCAGCGAGCCAGGGCAATGCCTGGATGTCCCCGCCCAGCTGCACATGCTCTTTGTGCTGTTTTAGAAGCGAATCCAAAGGCAGAGCAACCCTTTCTTCCCTGTGCACAAGGAATGAAGTATGTGGACAAACACAAGGCCCCCGCCTCACAGAGCCTCAGGGTCCTTGGCACCTGAGCCTGTCAACCCTGGGCTTGTCCTGTGTAGAGATGGAGGTCGGGTGTGCAGAGCACCCACTGGAGCAGGAAAAATGGGAGGAGACCACATAGCAAACAGGCCTTACCTGGCCGTTGGCATCTGAAACCAGCCCCAGTGGAATAAGGCATTCCGGCTCACTCGCCTGTCCTGCTTCGTCCACAAACACGTGTGTAAAATGTCCGACTCTAGAGCCAAAGATGTTCTCAATGGTCATTTCTGTCAAAGTGTCTTAACAAGCAACAGCCAACACACACTGCATGGCCACATCTGCACCCGCCCCTGGCAGGCTGGCCCAGGAAGGTGGGGCTCACCTGGTCTGGATGAACTCCAGGCCACCGGCACCTGGGGCTCTGTACACAACGTCTGTGTTTAAGTAGATTCAGAGGCAAACGGGATGAGGGGTGGGAATGAGCAAACTAATGAGACTCACATCAGAGCAGGTGCTCCTCACACCTGTTTGAGGCCCGGCTGGAACACAGCTCCACTGCCCACAAACCACGTGATGCCGGGCAGGCGGCACTGCCTCTGTGCCTCAGTTTCCCCAACATGGCAGATGTGAGAACAGGGTGAGCTGGTCAAGCTGAGCGACGCACCCACATGGTGGTTGCTACCTTCCCTGACTTGTGCTCTCCAGCATGCTCTGAGCTAGGACGATACCCCAGTGCTCCAGACCCCCGGGGGTCCAGGGGAGAGTGCTGAGCATGTGCTCTGGGCCCCGGGCATCCCCTGCCCCACTGGAAGCCCAGAGAAAAGATCTGCAGCAGGGACACCGTGCCGAAAGCCCCAGAACCGCCGGTGACCGGACAAACTCTGGGCTGGGCCCGACAGGAACCCCATCAGAGCCCGCTGGTGTGCAGTGAAGCAGCTCTGGGTCCCCACCTTTGTCTTTCCACTGGGAGTCAGGTTACAACCCCACCACGACACCCCCAGGTCCCTCCCTACGAAAGATGAGGAAATCACAGGCTTCCATCCTCCTTTCTTACCTCATGTCCCAATTCCTGCTGAAGAAACTCCACACTATATATCTTTCTTAGAAGATAAGCACTTTTCAATTTTTAATAAATCAGCTATTTAGTTATTTTTATGAGTCCGCACTGTTCCGTGTTTACACCTTCTCAGCTTTGTGCAGCTCCAGCTGCCCGTCGGCTTCCCAGCTGCTGCTGTGGGCCCCTTCCTCATCCTCTGGGGTCTCCCCCACCCCAAGCCTATGTTCTCGGATCCTGCCTCACAATGAAGCTCCACGAGGACAGAGACACTATGTCTGTGGGTCCCAGCACCCAGAGCCGTGCCTACCTCACTCCTATCTGGTAAAAGAGCCCCGCACTGCTGCACGTCGTGACGATGATCCTGAAGCGCGAGGCCTTCCAGATGTCCTCCCCGTCTTTGCAGTACAGCTTGATGGCATCAGTGACTGTCTGGAGGGAGGACGGGGCCAGCTTACTTCTCAAAACACTGTTTCTTTAAATTGGACACAGTCACAAAGCTGAAAAGAATTCTAGAAGATAATGTCCTGTTCCCACTTCTTTGTTATGACCAATGACTTAAGACTGTTTTCTTAAATTAGAATATTTTACATCTTCCTATCAACTTCGTCCATGTTCTACAGACTCTACAGCCATGACTAGAACACAAAATCCTGCAGATCCTTCCCCCAAACAACTGTATACATTTCCTAGATTCAGTTTCTTTTGTTAACCAAACCGAGAACTTCTAATTTTCCGAGAGGGATATCTACAGATAAATCAATAAAACAGAACCCAGAAGGAACAACACATTTCGGTGTAAATACGGGAGGAGCACCAGGATTTAATAAAGCGGAGAACGCCAGGGGCACCTGGGTGGCTCAGTCAGCTAAGCCTCCGACTCCTGGTTTTGGCTCAGGTCGTGATCTCAGGGTTCTGAGATCGAGCCCCGCATCAGGCTCAGCACCGGGCATGGAGTCTGCTTCCGATTCTCTCCTTCCCTCTGCCCCTCCCCTCCCCTCCCCTGCTCTGACAAAAAACTGCTGAGAATGCCTGTCTCACAGAGGAAGGAGAATGTAGTTAAAGCTAGGCGGGGGTGGGCAGGACTTTTTTTTTTTTTTAAAGATTTTATTTATTTATTTGAGAGAGAGAAAGAGAGAGCGAGCATGAGAGGGGGAAGGGTCAGAGGGAGAAGCAGACTCCCCGCCGAGCAGGGAGGCCGATGTGGGACTCGATCCCGGGACTCCAGGATCATGACCTGAGCCAAAGGCAGTCGCTTAACCAACTGAGCCACCCAGGCGCCCCAGGCAGGACTTTTCTATCCCAGCTAGCTGTTGACGGCTCACCTCCTCGAACCTGCAGGTGGCGTTTACGCGGACCATGGCGCCGGGCCGAAGCACCTGGCTCTCATGCAGCCGCAGACACACGAGGTCGGCCGCACTGTTGGAGGGTGCACAGACCAATATCCGACTGTCTGGCAAAGCGTAGTACACCTTCAACCAGGACACAGGACACACAGGGGGATAAATGTCAACCTGTCAAGTGCTCGCGCTCACCATGCGGGCGTGGACATGTGGGCTCACGCCCGCCCCTTCTGTGCCTGAGGCCTGGCCACTGACACACGCAGGGATGGTTCTGCCCCTCATGTGCACGTGCCAACAAGACACGAGAGAGTGTGACAGTTCTCTGTTCTCCAGGACCCTAACCTACCCCCCTCCCAGACCTCCAGGACCCTAACCTCCCCAACCCAGACCTCCAGGACCCTAACCTACCCAGCCCCCCCGCCGGGCTCCAAGACTGTAGCCTACTCCCCCCAGACCTCCAGGACCCTGACCTACACCCCAGACCTCCAGGATACTAACCTACCCCACACCCAGACCTCTAGGACCCTAACCTACCCCCCCCAGACCTCCAGGACCCTGACCTACCTCCCCAGACCTCCAGAACCCTAACCTCCCCAACCCAGACCTCCAGGACCCTAACCTACCCCCCGCGCCGGGCTCCAAGACTGTAGCCTACTCCCCCCAGACCTCCAAGACCCTGACCTACCCCCCAAGACCTCCAGGACCCTAACCTACCCCCGCCCCCCAAGGCAGAGACAGCGTCATATTGGTTCTTACGTGCGTGGCTCGCAGGAATTGTGCCAGCTGGGCACTCAGCACATGGTCGCTAATCTGAATCCTGAACAACACAAATACTACACACACACTATCTCTATAAGCCCCATTTTAAATATGGAGACACCAGAAACTTCTGCAGAATGGTGGCTTAGCTACTGTAAAGGGAATGTCTTTTCTGCAACAAAATTTCATGTGATCGAATGGTCAACCGTTCTTTTTTTTTCTTTTTAAAGATTTATTTTTAAGTTATCTCTACAACCAATGTGGGGCTCGAACCCCCAACCTTGAGATCAAGAACTATATGTTCCACCAACTGAGCAGTCAGGTGCTCCAGAATGGTCGACCATTCTAAGAACAAAAAGTCATTTCTAAACCTATGAAATAAGCTTTGGAAAATCCTACATATTCCCATAAACAATGTAAAACAAACTTGGCTAAACATGAAATAACTGGGATTTTTTTTAAAGCTTATTCCCACTTCCTGCCGACACGAGCACGGCACACGGCCGATGCCACTGGGTAGCTGAGCCACTCACTCCCTGTGGTTACCTGTAAGACAGCCTCTATAATCGTCACTGTCTTCCCGGTTCCAGGAGGTCCGAAGAGAATATACGGGAGCGGGCGGCAGTCGCCACTCAGGATTCTTCTAACCGCTAACTTCTGGTTTTCGTTGAGCAAGGGATTGAAAAATTCCTTCTCTCTCACCTTGGGGATCTGAACTTCATTTACTGTATTCAAAGTGAGAACCGGTGTCAGGCAGAGGTCACCTTGGCACGGCAGGAACACAGGTCAGCACGGGCCACCATGATGGCCACGACCCAGCCGGTCAGGAGCCCGCTGCTGAGCTACGCTTTCCAATAACCTCAACTTCACTGGGCAGAGTGGGGAACTTAACTTCACTTTCTGAGGGCAAAAATGCAGGTTACTGATAGTTCATTGTTCCCCCTTACAGGTGCAGCATCACCTAACCTAGACGTCAGAGACAGGGTCTGGAAAAGGCCAACAGAAATAGCCCGTGGTCACGTTAAAGTACTGAGCATGAAACCTCACGTCTCCACTCTGTCTCCAGTTGGAACAAGAGTATCCATCTCTCTGGCTGCAGCCACACCACACACACATCCCAACCTGTGTCCCTTGGGCAGAAGTGAGCTTCTCAGGGGGCCTACTTTCCAGGCAAGGGCTCCCGAGGTTGCCCTGGCAGCCCCTCACCATACGCACCCACATTAGTTGACTTTTCAGCAAAGCCTGCCGGCCCCGGTGTGTCCTGGGCACCAGCCCGCCTCTCCTTGGCTGCGTGCTTAGTGTGGTCCTTCGTGGCTTTCCTACTCTAGAAATAATCATGCAGAAAAACGGCCTTAAAGAAAAGCTTTGCATTTACACAGGTTTAAAGAGTGAACATAAACACCTGCCAATGTTCTCTGTGTTTTATTTAATAGCTCTTTGAATGCATTGCAGGTCATGTTTCAAAACACAGTAAAAATATAGAATATCTGAAAAAAAAGTTACTAAAGAGGTTTGTTTCTTTTTTGAATTCCCTTACAAAAATAAACACAAATGAACTAAACTCTGTGTAGTGATGTCAGACCAAAGGGTGACATCTATCTGATGAGGTGTCTCTTCTCCTCCTGCACCCTTCTCCTGCTCACCTACGAGGGGCACCCGCAGTGGCTGAGGGCAAATCGTGGTCCCTTGCTCCCCTGGAGCCCCACAGGCAAGCCCCTTCCTCCGCCGTGGGAGCGAGCTCAGCCAGCTCTGGGGGACCGTCACATGCCTCAGGTGCTGCCACGGGCTGGCAGAGCTTCCCGGTCAACTGCGCTCCGCATCCTGCCTAAGAACCGGTTCTGTGGGGCGTTTAAACAAACTGAATCTGTCCTGGACCAAGGAAACTGGTTTTCAAGTTTCCCCTATTACAAACAATGCTGTAATAAACAGCTTTGCACATTTATCTTTGTGCAAATCACAGGATTACTTTTTTTTTTTTAAGATCTAGTTGGCTTTATTCAACAACTCACGAATCTAACATGATTACTTCCATAGGACAAATTCTAGAAGTAAAATCGTTGCTAAAAGTTTCACATTAAAAAATGGTATATGTATTACCAAAACTTAGTCCAGAAAGTCACAGCAACTTCCCTTCCCGCGATTATGAGTGTTCAAGAGTATCGCTGACACACAATAACGTGTGCACAAGTGCACAACTTGACAACTTGTGACACATGGACACATGGGACGAGCTGAACACTTGCTGAGCCCACAAGATGCCTCTCCGTAACGCCCCCCACCCCGCCAACAGCATGGTTACATTTTCTAGAATGTTTCATACATGGAAATCTAGGTTATGCACTTTTTGTCTGATATCTTTCCACCGTGTAAGCAACTGCTGTGAGGTCCACCTTCGCTGTCCCGTGCCATCGACAGCTCACCTTTGTCACCACTGGGCCCTGTTCCACTGAAGCAGCACACTGCCTTCCTCCACTCACATGGGTGGACGGCCACTGGGCTGTGTCCAGTGTTGGCCATTACTGAGAGCGCAGCTGTGAATGTCTCTGCACCAGCCCTTGTGTGGACGGACATGGGTTTTCATGTCTCTGGGGCCAACGCCAGGAGGGAAGTGGCTGGACTGTATGGCCGGTGTGGGTTGAGCTTTCTTAAGGAATTCTTTTCAAAAGCAGCTTATATGAGGCTCCAGTTGTTGCACACGCTCATGACCCTTAGTCTGGTCAGTCCTCTTAATTTAATTTTGGTCACTCTGATACGTGTGTAGTGGTAGCTCGCTGTGGTATTGTTTCCCTAACGACGAATGCCGAACATCTTTTCATGGACTTATTTACCATCTGTATACACAGTCCCTGAGGATGGTGTGTCTTATGGTGGTGCGAAAGCGGTACGCATCCTGCAGAAACTGTACTTGGAATTGTGAATTTGGATCTTTCCCCTCGGCTAGCAGTATGTGGCACCATCCTTTTGTGACGCTGGGCAGCGGCCACAGTCCCCAGTCAGCTCACCATCGTGAGATCAACAACCGATACCCTGACAGCCGTGCTGTTTCCCACCTTGAGGACAGTAGGCGGTACATTACACGAGGTATTCGGCTCTTGATTACAAATAGGCTTTGCACTAGCTGATTTTGCCCCACTGTTCTGAGCATGTTTGAGGTTAGCAGGGCTAAGTCGCGATGACTGGTAGGTTAGGTGTATTAAATCCATTTTCAACTGACGGTATTTTCAACTTATGCCGGGTTCACCATAAGCCAAGGGAGATCTGTATATTCTTTGGTAAAGCATATAGAATTGACTTCTGTTTATGTCTTTGGTTCAGTGTTGAGTCTCATGCTCCAGTAATGAGCGGGCTTTTCATTGTCTTAACCATGTCTTTTGAACAGCAGAATACTTAAAAAACTCTGCCTTATCTAAAGATATTAAGATTTTCTCTTGGGGTGCCTGAGTGGCTCAGTTGGTTAACTGTCCAACTCTTGGTTCAGCCCAAGTCATGATCTCAGGGTTGTGGGATTGAGCCCCACTTTGGGCTCTGCGCAGGGGCATGGAGCCTGCTTAAGGTTCTATCGCCCCCCACCCTGCTTGCACTCTCTCTCAAAAATGAAAGGGTTTTTTAATGTTCCCTAGAAATTTTAGTTTCAGGCTTTATATTTAGGGCTACAATCCATTTGAATTAATCTCTGTGAAGGTAGTGAGGTACAGATCCAGGTGCACACCCCTGGATACAGACACGCCATTGTCCTTGTGCCTTTCGCTAAGACTCTCCTTTCCCCATTCTGTCTTTGCACCTTTGTAGAAAGTCAGTTGTCCAAACTCCCATGGGTCTATTTTTAGGCTTCTATTTCATTCCACTTGTACGTGTTTATCCCAACGACAGTGCCACACTGTCTTGATTATTATAACATTGTGAAAAGTTTCAAGTCAGGTAGTGTGAGTTCTCTGAGTTTCTTGTTCTTTTCCAAAGGTGTTCTGAAAATTCTAGGCCTTTTGCATTTCCATATAAATTTTGAAACTGGCTTGTCAATTTCTACAAAAATGTCCGCTAAGATTTGACTGGACCAGCACCGAGTTGATAGATCGGGTTGGGTCTTCCGACACATCAACAGTTTCTCTCGTCAGTGTCGTGAGGTCTCTAGTGTAGTCTTGTACATTTTTTGTCAAATTTGTCCCTAATGTTCAGAACATTTGGATGCTACTTTATATGGTATTCTAAATGCAATTCTGGGTGTTTGGGCTAGCATATACAGAATTTACTTCTGTATCCTGTAAGCTTGCTCGTCTATTAGTTCCAATGGCTCCTTTTTAGAGTCTGTCAGATTTTATACATGAATAACACAGGTGCCTCTTATTTTTCTTGCTGAGTTGCTGGTCTACAACCTTCTGTACACTGGTGAACATGAGCGGCAGGACTGGAAGTGTCCTGACTTTCATGGGAAAAGTGCATTTCATCACTCACTGTGTAGGTTTTTTTGTAGGTGAAGGAAGTTCCCTTCCGTTTCTAGTTTGCTAAACTTTTTGATCAGGAATGGATGTTGGATTTTGTCAGACGCTTTTTCTGTGTCTATGGAGATTCGGTTTGTTAACATGATGAGTATCACTGACTGAGATTTTGGAATGTTAAACCAGCCTCACGTTCCTGGGATGAACCCTTCCTGGTCTCTCGCATATATATACCTACACATACGTAAAGGAGTTCCCTAGAAAAACGATCAATAGGATATATGTATATATAGGTAAAGAGAGACTTATTATAAGATATTGGCTTATGTGACTGCAGAGGCTGAGAAGTGTGAGGTCTGCCACTGGCAAGCTGGACACAGAGGGCAGGGAGAGACTGATGGTTCCCCTCAGGGGAGTCGGGCAGAAGGAATCCCTGTGAACCTGTGTCTCTGTTCAGGTCTCACGGGAGGGATGCCCCCTGCCCCAATCAGGGCACCCACCCACATGCCAATTTCACCCAGAAACAAGATTTAACCAGGCGTCCGGCGGAAGCCCAGGGCCCAGGCCAGCTGGCACATCCCACTGACCACCCACCCCAGCTCCTTTCCCATTTGCAGAGTCTGCAGTGAGGTCACCTCTCTCCTCCTGGATTCTGGGAGTTTGCGTCTTCACACTTTCCCCTCATCATTCTTGTTTGAAGTTTAGCAATTTCATTGATCTCTGAGAATCAGCTTTTGGGTTCACGGATCCCTCTGTTACTCTTCTGTTTTCTATATTACTGATTTCCCTGCCAATGTTTCATTATTTTCTTTCCTTTGCTTAGATCGTATTTCATTTGTTATTTTTCTAGTTTTCTAAGGAAGAGGCTGAGGTCACAGAGTTGAAACCTTTACCCTTCTTTAGTTCAGGCATTCAGGGCTACCGACCCCTCTCAAGAGCCCTCTAGCAGCGGCTTATGGTTTCTGGTATGCTGCAGTGTCACGTTCATTTTGGTAGAAACATTCTAATTTCTCTATTGATTTCTCCTGTGATCTGTGGGTTACATATAAGTGTGTCTTCGGTTTCTCAGTATTTGGGGATTTTCCAGAGATCTTCCTGCAAATGATTTCTAACTTGATTCTATGTGGTTAGAGAATGCATTTTGTATGACTTTAATCCTTTTGAATCTGAGACTTGTTTTATGGCCCCAAATAAGGTCTATGGTGTTGAATGTTCTGTGTCTACTTCTGCACCAAGTGCATGTACCCAGCTCTTTTCACATGGCGTGCTCTACCAACACCCCTCAGATCACAGGGGCTGACAGGTCAGTGTGCTGTGCTCATCTTCTGTCTTCTCCGTCATTAACTGAGGGAAGAGTGCTGACATCGCTGACAGGCACAGGGAATCTGGTTCTCGCTGCAGCTTTATTAGTTTCCATTTCATGTGTTTTGAGGCTGTTATTAGGTGCATATGTGTCTAGGACTTAGGCATTCCTGACGATGATCTTCTTTGTTATGAGGACACCACCTTTTCCCTGATGACCTGTGCTCTGAAACCTACTCTGACACTGGCACAGCCACTCCATGGTCCTTTTGATTGTATCTTTTCCCATCTTTTACTTTTGACGTATTTGTGTCTTTATATCTAAAACGTGTTTCTTAGAGGCAGCATATAGTTGGATCTTGCCTTTTTATCCAGTCTGACCATCTCTCTGTGTTTAGACCCACGCACGCAATGTGACTACTGATGCAGTCAGACTGAACGCACTCACCTTGCTACTTGTTTTGTTCCAGTTACATGGCCGGAAATGCCAAAACCCTGTCTACACAGATCACTGGACAAGGGGGTAGCAAGTCAGTCAGGCCAGGGCACAGCTGCCCATGTGTCCCTCTTTTTCTGCTGACTTCTGAATGAATTATTTTTGTGATTCACTTTTATCTCCTTTGTTGATCTAGCTCTTTATATTGTTATTTTAGTAGTTGCTCTAGGGTTTAGAGTGTATATCTTTAATTGATCAGTTTCCTTCAGGTGATTTATAATAATCTGGTGTAAGAAATAATACTCTCTTCTTCCATCCCTGGTGCTATTATGCATATTTTAAATCTACATGTTACAAACTCTGTAATACATTGTTACTATTTCAGCTTTAAAAAGTCATTTATCTTTCAAAATTATGAAATTTTATCATGGTAAGAAGATTTCACTTCAGGGGCGCCTGGGTGGCTCAGTCGGTTGAGCGTCTGCCTTCGGCTCAGGTCATGGTCCCGGGGTCCTGGGATCGAGCCCCGCATCGGGCTCCCTGCTCCGCGGGAAGCCTGCCTCTCCCTCTCCCACTCCCCCTGCTTGTGTTCCCTCTCTCGCTGTCTCTCTGTCAAATAAATAAAATCTTAAAAAAAAAAAAAGATTTCACTTCAGATCTACCCTCTTAGCATTCTACTCTTGATTCCAGGAGTCTGAATTTTTAGATCTCGTATGAAAGGAATCAAGCAGTACGTGTTCTTCCGTGACTGGCTTATTTCTCTGTGTATAATGTCCTCCAGGCCCACCCACATTGTCACATTTTACAGGATTTCCTTCTTTTTAAAAAGTCAATTATCTTTTAAAGAATTTTTTTGAAAGAAAAAGTTATTTAAATGTGTGTACCTATTTATAATTTCTGGCCCTTCTCATTCCCCTGGGTAGACCCTCATTGCCCACCTGGCATCATTTCTGTGTGCTGAAGGATTCTTGTGTCCCGTGGTGCAGGTCAGCAGGTAACGGACCCTCAGCTCTCAGCCTGAACCTGTCTGAGTACGTTTTTACTTCTCCTTCATTTCTACAGTGTTTGTCGGGCACAGGGTTCTGGGCTGACAGTTTCTCTTGCGAGCACCGTCAAGAGCTGCCCTGCTGTCTTCTGGCGCACACTGCTGTCAACACAAAGTCTGCTGCCGGCCTTGTTTCTGCTCCTCGGCAGCAATGAGACAGACGTTCCTTGTTTCTAGGATTTGCTCTTTATGAGTGACTTTCAGGAATTTGATTGTCATGTGCCTCACTGCATTCTTCTTTAGATTTCTTACACTTTGGGTCATTAATAAGTCTCCTGAATATGTAGGGTTTATGGTTTTCATCAAATCAGGAAAGTTTCCACTATTTTTTCTAGTATTTCTTACACTTCCCTCTCTGGGACTCCAACCGCATGGATGCAAGGCTGCTCGACAGTGTCCCACAGCTCACTGATGCTTTTCTTTTTTTAATACACTTTATATTTTAAAGCTTTTTTTTTTCTCAAATCTTTTTACTATTTCGTTTTGTCAAGTTTCTATGGTCTTTCTGACTGTAGTGTCTAGCCTGCTGTTAACTATTTTTCATCTTAGACATTGAATTTTTTGTCTCTAGAAGAGAATCTGTCTTTTATTGTTTGTACCTCCACTGAACATGCTTGTGTGTCCCTCTCCCTTAGGAGCATGTGGAGCAGTTACTGTAACTGTTTTAATGTCCTTGTCTGCTAACTGCTACCACTGTTCTGTTTTTGTTTTTTGAGTTGATTTCAACTGACTGAAATTTCTTATAATGAGTTGTGTTTCTCAGTTTATTTCTGGATTAGATATCAGACATTGTGAATTTAACACCTTGATGGGTGTATATTTTGTATTCCTGCAACTATCCTTGAATTGTTTCTCTTGTTTGTGGCTGCATTACTTGGAGAGCCACTCTCAGCCTGTCAGACGGACAGGGTGGCAGGCAATGTGGGGCTCTCCCCACTTCTCACACAACACCCTCTGAGGACTCTGCTTATTATCCTGTGAATTCTCTGGCTGTAGGAACAAACCAGGCCCAGCGCTGTGGGGACTCAGGGCTTCTTTCCCGGGCTTGGGTTTTTTTCCTCATGGGCATGCATTCCTGAGTCCTGGGCTGAAAACTCAAGGGGTCCTGTGATTTTAGATTTTATTTATTTATTTGAGAGGGAGAGAATGAGAGATAGAGAACACGAGAGGGAAGAGGGTCAGAGGGAGAAGCAGACTCCCCGCTGAGCAGGGAGCCCGATGTGGGACTCGATCCCGGGACTCCAGGATCATGACCTGAGCCGAAGGCAGTCGCTTAACCAACTGAGCCACCCAGGCGCCCTGAATATCTTAGTTTTATTTGAGCTGTCATCTTGGGTTACTTGTGAACTACACTCCTCTAACACTCCAGGCAACTGAGAGATAATATATTATCTATTTAAATATTTCAAAGGCATCAAATCAATACCTTGATGGCGGACTGTCCATCGTTTTTGGTGTCCTGAGCATGGTTCCAATTTCCCGTCACTTGGGGAGACTGTAAAATGATTTCTTCTGGGAACAACACTTTTAAAACAAGGTAAGAAGGTAGATATTACTGAAAAACTTAAAAAGATGAAGAGAGGCCACCTAAGTAATTCCCATCTATGCCTTCCTTTCCCTTTTGGCTTCTGTACATGGTTTCTAGGTTACAGCGGAACACCAGTACTGTGCACAGTTTGTAATGAAGCCATCAGCCTATCTGGAGCTACAAAAGTGAATTATATTAAGAGGGGAAAAGCACAGTGCAATGACTTCATTTTCAATAATTTAAGCATGCTATTTTTATACAGTTGAAATAGTAAGAAAATACTGAAACTTGCCAATGAGAAGAAAACTCTGGACTGCATAGTTTTACTTGTAATATGTGATTGAAAAGACTGTGCTTTACACCATATTTTACATGAAGCTTATAAAAATACTCTGGGAAGAAGTAACACTATTATTCCACAAAAAGAATACCTTTAACACCTAAGTGGATGATGTGTTCAAGTGCAAAGTGACACCGTCTGCTTGTGGTCCTGCCAGAGAGAGAACAACGTGAAGTAATTCACCTCCAGCATAGAAATGTTAAGTCTAGCCCTGGTCACGGAAATCTAATTACATAACCCGAGCCAACCTGCTAATGTAACCTTTACACGATACTTAAAAAGGGGCCACAGCAGAGTCAGAGTTCCCGACGTTCTCACAGGCCCTGCTGGGGAGCCTGGAGCACCGAGGGCTCACTTTACAGTGTGTGTCTATACACAACATTAGGAGTTTTAGAGAAAAACTTCAAACAAACATCCCATGTATCAGGATAGCAGGGACTCTTTCCTTTCTGGGAATATTTCTCTTTTAAATACATAAAGAGCACAACTAGGAAAAAAAAAAGAAATATAGCCTATGAGGTATTAGGGAAATATTAACATTACTACATCAACAGCAAAGTAATTTTGACTGTAAAGATTTAAACTTTTGAAATTCACAACTGTTAGAAGATAAACCGAGGCCTATTAATAATTTTAAGAGTTTGGGCAAAAATCGATTCCAACCAGGCTGCACCCAGCCAGCAGATGGAAAGAGGCCCCAAGGAGCTGTCCAACATGGACTTTTACAGCCAGAAGGGAGCGGGCACAGGGAAATTATCCCAGGCAAAACAGGGGCTTGGTTATTGCAAGCTCCCTTCCTTCAGGGGTGGGCAGGGGTCTGCCAGGCCGACTACCTCACCAGTCCTGACCAGGCAGTTTCCAGGTGACTGGCCTACGATTCTGTTTCCAGGGGAGCCAAAACTGTAATTCCCTCCGGGTTTGGTGACATGGGGCTTAGCACAAGCAACTCTGTTGCGGGCCTGCTGTTTTGTTTCTTAACACAACAAAAAGAATAAAAACCATAAAATAAAACCTCATCTTCAATGAAGCAAGATGACAAAGCTCCAAAGGACAAGTGCAGATAGGTATCTGTTCAGTGAAGAGCATCGGGCCTCAAACAAGCAAAGGTATGTGAGCCCTGCACACCGACTCAGAATGCAGGCCACATACAGGTGGTCTGGGCAGTTCAGACTCGGGAGCCCAAAGACCAGACGATGGTTTCTCACCTGAATCGTGAGGTGCAGAGCACACGCTGAGAGGTCACCCCCAGGACCCATTTGCATGGTATGGAATTGGCGGGGGGCATGTGAAGCTGGAAAAACTGAGTGCACAAGCCCAACCTTCAGAGACCCTCCCTTTAGGGTCCCAGGCACGAAGGCTCCTGGCAGCCCCACTCTGTTCCTTCAATGTAACCTTTGGCAAATAGTTGCCTGGGAAACAATAGATCCATCCAAAATGAGTAACAACCAGAACGGCACTTAAAGCAGATCACTTAAAGATGAAGAAGCTGAGGAACGACTGAACACCTTGTTCCCCTTCCACTGGGAGGCTTTCCAACTTCTGCGCCTGGGTGATCCGGGGCCATCTCACCTCTTCCAGAGAGGAAGGAAGAAAGATTTCAAAATCTTTTAAAAGGCACAGGGATGCCTGGGTGGCACAGTCGGTTAAGCATTTAACTCTTAATTTTGGCTCAGGCCATGATCTCAAGGGTTGTGAGATCCAGCCCCACGTCAGGCTCCACACTGGGCGTGGAGTCTGCTTGAGAGTCTCCTTCTCCCTCTTCCCCTCCCCACTGCTCTCTCCTCTAAAAGAAATAAATCTTAAAAACAAATCTCTTAAAAGGCACAACAAAGACTGGGACATGGGCCAAGCTAACAAGATAACCCTGTCAGCCTGAAGATCACTGCCTTACTTCCCAGTAGCATGAAAAACAGGAATAGAATAGTACTTAACAAATCCCAGAAGCACATTAAAGAAGGAATTCACCAAAATAAAAGTAACATTATGTTTTTCATTCTAGACATACAAAAAAGGTTTGATCTGAAGTTATCCAATGGAAACACTTCATCTTACAAACAGGCTGAAGATGATAATAATCTCAAGAAATGGCCAAAAAGGCAATGAGTCTAATAGCTTAAAACAGAAGTTGATGGATAATTTTCTAATGTGATTAACCTAAAGAACAGCAAGATACCAAATGGTAAAATTCCAGAGGTATTTGCACTAACATACGAAACAAATCACAGAGATGGAAAACCATGAGGGAAAAAATAAAACACATGGAGAGGAGCAAACACTAGGCAAGAATTCTAAAGGAGGACAAAGACTTGAAGGAAAAGAATGAAGAAAACTCTCCTAAGTACAAACTATTGTTGAAAGGGAGATTCCAAGCAGCAAAGATGCCAATTCTCCCTACACTTTCCTACCACTGTAGAGAGAAGTAAGAATATTTACTGCTTCACTATTTCTAACAGCAAACACCTGGGAACCAGACAGCACGCACCCAGCACCAAACACCAAAATCACAAAGGAAGAAAGGTCTCAAATCAATGATCTCAACTTCCACCACTAGAAACTAGATAAAGAGGAGCAAATGGAACCCAAAGTAAGCATAAGAGAGGAAATCACAGAGACCAGAGCAGAAATAAGTGAAATAAAAAACAGAGACACTAAAAAATATGAAGTCCAAAGTTGATTCCCTCATAAGGCTGAGATGATAACCCTCTCACCAGACTGATGAGGAAGAGAAGGTGCACATTCCCACCGTCGGGAGTTGAGAGGGTGACGACATCAGTGCAGACCCATCGAACATTACTACTAAGGAAATAATACGGTAATTCCATGCAAACAGATTAGATAACCTGGATGAAATGCACAAATTCCTTAAAAGATACACACTACTGAAGCTCACTGCACACAAAATGGATAACCTAAATGCTACTGATTTACTAAAGAAATCAAACTTGTAGTAAATTATCCCAGAAAATAGAGGAGGAGGTGATGTTTTTTAATTTATTGTGAGGTCATCACCCCGATACCAAAAGCAGACAAAAGATAATTTCAAGAAACTATAGATCAATACACCTCATGAACACAGATGCAAAAATTAATAAAATTGTAGCAAATCAGATCTAACAATATATAAAAAGAAATTACATTATGGCCAAGTGGGGCTTATTCCAAGGATGCAAAGTTGATTTTGACGTGGGGAACAAGGCAGAAGGAAATGTAGATAAAATGAAGTGTCCTTAGAACCTGCAGCCCGTTGACAAATACTTGAGGTGGGCAGAGTGTAATGTGCCTCCAGAACTCCCAACTGTCTTCATGTTGATGCCCTGAGAGGGAAAAACCACCTGAGCTTGACAACAGCCTGGCCTCCAGGATCCTGGGAGTCTTCTTTAGCAGATGAAAGTCCTTTTGGAAACTTCCTATGTCTTTACCTCCCCCAACTCCATAGTATATGATCAGCTGCTCCTCATAATCCCAGGGCAGCAGCCCTTTCTGCCCAGGGGTCCTGTTCTCGTGCTTTTAAATAAAAACCCCCTTTTTGCACCAAAGATGTCTCAAGAATTCTTTCTTGATCGTCATTGGCTTTGAACCCCACCACTTCAAACCACATCAATTTTACATTAGAAAACCAATCAGTATAACTATCTTAATAGACTAAAAAAGGAAAACCACGTGGTCACCTTGATACAGAAAAAGCCATCTGACCAAATCCCACACCCAGTCATGACTGAACACTGGCAGCACACGTGGAGGCCATCTCCTCAACCAGGAGGGGGCCAGATACAAACCACCTACATACAGCTCACACTGTGCTTAACAGTTCAAGACTGAATGAACACTAACCCTCAGGTTGGAAACAAGGCTGTTTCTGTGAAATGCTACTCTGGCCAGAGCAGTCAGGCAAGGAAAACAAACAAAATGCATCCAGACAAGAAAGGAAGCAGTACCAGCTCTTTATTTGAACATAAAGATCGTATGTGCAGAAAATCCTGTGTAACCTGTAAAAAGCTACTAGAACCGTGGAGTGTGTTTAACGAGCTCTCAGGATACTAGATTAATATGTGAAAATAAATGGCATTCATAAAACATTAGCTAGAAGCAACTAGAAATTTAAGATTACTGTCTACAACAGCATTACATTTTTTTAAGAGTCACAGCAATCTGACAGAAGATATGCACCACACTCTACAGACACTGCTAAAAGAAACGAAAAACAGACCTAACTAGATGGACAGAGGTACCATTTTCAAGGGTTGGGAGACTCAATATTAAGGTCTCAATTCTTGTTAAATGGACCTAAAAATTCAGTGTAGTCCCCATCAAAATCTCTATGGGTTTTTCGTAGAAACCAACAAGCTGAAATCCGTACGGGAACACCAAAGACCCAGAAGAGCCACACCAATTCTGCAAACAATGGACAGAGTGGAGGCCTTACACCACCTGATTTCAAGACTCATCATCAACAAAGAATATGTATGCATGGGAAATAAGCACATGAAAAGGTGTTCAGCATGACTACTCATTAGGGAATGCAGACCAAAACCACAGTGAGACACCACCTCACGACTATTCCAAAGATTAAAATTAAGAAGACTGACCAGAGCAGGGCTGTGAGCCTGTGGAGCAACGGGACCCACATCCAAGCTGCTGGAAATGCAAAGAGTACAACCACTTTGGGAAAGATCCTGGCACTTTCTTAAAGTTATACGCCCCCTCACCACAGGACCGAGCCATCACACTGTCCAGCGTTTACCCAAGAGAAATGAACACGTGTCCATACAAAGACTTGTACACAGATTTCACAGCAGTTCTCTCTGTAATGGTAAAAATATGGAAAAAAAAACCCAGTGTCTACCCAGAGGTGACTGGACAGATGAACTGTAGTAGATTCTGATAACGAAATACTACTCAGCCATAAAAAGGAAGAAAATGGGAATCACTGTTATACAACTGAAATTAACATAATACTGTGTGTCAACTATAATTCAATAAAAAAGGCAATGAAATCATGCAACAGTGAGGTTGAATCTCAAAATAATTATGCTAAGTCAAAGAGAGATGCCAGGCAAAAAACAGTAAGTCTTGTATATTTCCACTTAGGTAAGATTTTACAAAATGCAGACTAACCTATAGCAGCAGAAAGCACTGCTTGGGCCTGGGGTGGGGGTGGGGAGGGCGGAAGCGTCTGCGGGGGCAGATACTGTCCTTCTCTTGACTGTGGAGTTGGTTTCAAAGTCCTCAGACTGTGTACTTTAATAAGGTATAGTTAGCCTACATTCTGTCCCATTAGACCCGTTTTTTAGAAAAAGGGGAAACACCTACAGGGAGTCAGCAGGTAACACGAAGTGCAGCTTCTCTGCCCTCCGTCCGCGCCATCCAGCCTCGGCACTGCGGGCCTGTCCCATCTTCCAATGGTTCAAAACAAGTGGGGAATACAGAGTTTTTTTTAAATGGGAAATCTCCTGGTTTTTCTAACTTAATGTAAACAATCTAAAAACTTAACGTGGGGCAAGGAGGGCTTCTGAGCGTCAAATGTGGCAGCCCGTGGCCCCCACACCCTGGCCCCTCATGTCTCCGGCCTTCCACCTGGCCGCAGGCATGCCTGCTCAAGCCCCGGGCCTGGTGTCTGAGGTCACTGAGCCCAGCGTCCTCCTGTCCTCTCTCCACCTCATCACCCTGCCTTTCCAACAGCCCCCCGCGGCTGGCACCCTTTGGCTTTTCCTGGGCACTTTCTCTCTGGCTCAACCCCATGGCCTGTCACGCCTGTGTCAGCTGTGTCCTGCTTCCTCTGGTAGGTCCACTTTGGCATCACCCTCATCCCATGCTTCCTCTGTCCTCCCCTCCTCCAGAGTCCTCCTCCTCTTCGACTGGGCTTGTCACATGTTCCAGAGTAACCCATGGTCAGAAACGCCCCACGTTCCAGAGTAACCCATGGTCAGAAACGCCCCACGTTCCAGAGTAACCCATGGTCAGAAACGCCCCACGTTCCAGAGTAACCCATGGTCAGAAACGCCCCACGTTCCAGAGTAACCCATGGTCAGAAACGCCCCACGTTCCAGAGTAACCCATGGTCAGAAACGCCCCACGTTCCAGAGTAACCCATGGTCAGAAACGCCCCACGTTCCAGAGTAACCCATGGTCAGAAACGCCCCACGTTCCAGAGTAACCCATGGTCAGAAACGCCCCACGTTCCAGAGTAACCCATGGTCAGAAACGCCCCACGTTCCAGAGTAACCCATGGTCAGAAACGCCCCACGTTCCAGAGTAACCCATGGTCAGAAACGCCCCACGTTCCAGAGTAACCCATGGTCAGAAACGCCCCACGTTCCAGAGTAACCCATGGTCAGAAACGCCCCACGTTCCAGAGTAACCCATGGTCAGAAACGCCCCACGTTCCAGAGTAACCCATGGTCAGAAACGCCCCACGTTCCAGAGTAACCCATGGTCAGAAACGCCCCACGTTCCAGAGTAACCCATGGTCAGAAACGCCCCACGTTCCAGAGTAACCCATGGTCAGAAACGCCCCACGTTCCAGAGTAACCCATGGTCAGAAATGCCACATGTTCCAGAGTAACCCATGGTCAGAAATGTCCAACACAGATCAGCTCTCACCCTTTCATCTGACCACCTGGAGGGAGGATGCTGACCCTCTGCCCAGGACTCCAGCCCCGCCTGGCCAGACCCACCTCCACCCGCACACATTTTCTTGCCCCAGTCACCCGCCGTTGCAGGGGCTCCGCGGAGCCAGTTTCTCTCATTTCCAACAGCAAAAACGGCCCCTTCCTAGACCTCACCTCGTTCTCCATCCTGCCTGCTCAGCTTCCACGGCCAAACAGCCTCTCCTCACTGACCCACAGCCCATTCACACTCAACACACTTTGATCTGGGGGCAGCCCCAACACCCAAACATTTCTTAAACAAAATTAAACATCCATGATCAATCTGAAAATTAGCACCTTCTGATTCCTAAAAGACACTCTACAAAGTGAACAAAACAAGCAACAGACCTAGAGAAGTTACAGAAGTTATCTGTAGCCTGCCTATCCAAGAACAGTCCAGCACAAAGAACACAGAGAAGACTCCTACAAATAACAAAACCCAAATTATTCAGAAAAAGACATGAGCCAGTATTTCACAGATGACGACATTTTACGGCCAATAAACATGGAAATTCTCAACCTTATATGCAGTCAGAGAAATGCACGTCCAGACCATAAGGAGGTAGACCACCATCTACCAAGTCGGCACGAATTTAGAAGTTCAACAAAACCTGGTTCTGGGATGGTGTGGATTAACAGATTGTTACAGACACTGGTATTGGGGGTCTCTGATGCCACCATGGGTAGAGCCACAGTCCCTCTCGAGTGTGCAGCCCAGAGAACACAAGCATTTGTGCACAAGGAAGGAGAAAGAGCTCATAGTAGTGCCTTCAGGGTAAAGGCGGGTGAATGTCCATCCACAGAACAGGGAGCGTGGCGGACTCACCCTGGGGCATGGGCAGTGGTGAAGACACTGAACAGTGACACACAACATGGAGAATCTTAGGAACGGATCAGTGAAAACCCCTGGAAACCAGAGACTGACAGCTCAAAACAAAACCAAAAAGTACATTTTTCTGTGTGTGTACAAAGACACACAACTGCTTTTTTTTTTTTTTTTTAAAGCAAGGGAGAGACAAATACAAAATCCCAGTTAATGGTTGGGGGGCGTAGTGGATGACAGGGAGGGAATGGTAGGTTGGCAGGGTCACCGCCCCACACTCATAATGTGATAAATGACAACTTCTCTGTGTATTTAAGGTCCATTAAAGAATGAACAGCAAATGTTTGTGACTTTGTTATCTTAAAACCTGTCTGGGAGTGAAGCAGGAACAGGGACACTCCCACACTGCATTTCTTACACCAGCGCATCGAGATGTGCAGGGACAGACAGAAGGGAAGCCTGCTACCCACCAGGAATGAAGACACATTGTAGGAAGAATCACCGAGAGCATTACCTGTTATATGTGAATTCCACATCCATAGGTTCAAAGTTATATGCTTGCTCAAATTCTGGGTTAAGTTTAAGAGTTACATCTTCTTCATGAATCTAAAAAGGAAACATAACAATTTAATTCCCATACTTCACATTTGATTTGTTGGGACAATCTTCATCTAGCAACACGTCATGAAACACTTTACAGACTGGAGCTAAAATTTGCTATTTTAAATCCTTGCCAAACTGATCAGGAGGATTAAATCACGGTGTTGTCACATCACCCACACAGGAGGACTTGGCCCCTGGAGGTGCCCACACCAGCTCACCCCAAGCTCCTCCCTGTCCACGCTCCAGAGATCCGGGCTTGTGGAAACAGGCCATAGCCTCGGAAGGAGACCAGCCCACAAACAATGACACAGCGAGGGGTGCCGGCCGCAACAGCACCCCCACGAAGAGGTCATTCCAAGGACTCCCCTTCCAGCAGAGCAGGGACCCTCCAGCCACAGGTAGAGCGGTGCCAGGTGGCATGGGCTTCCCAAGGGCCAGGTGACCAGAGCCGGCTGGTGGGAACACGGACACTGGGGCTGCCCTGTGAGCGGGGCCCTCCTTGTAGCAGAAGCTGCCACAATCCCCTCAAAAGGAGAGCAAGCCCAGCACAGGTCCCCAGGTTTCCCAGGGACCAAGACGAGCAAAAATGAACCTGTAGTTAAAGACCACAAGGAAGCAAATCACCAAGAGTGCGGGTCAGCACAGCTGTCAACAGTTGGGCCCCAAGGACACCACATACTGCCACTGTCATTTCCAGAAACTTGAAAAACTATGTGTGAAATTTAAAAAAAAACCAGAAAGAAAAAGATAAGCAGGACAATATAAAAAACAACAGGGCAGCTTTAATTAATCAGGCAGAGCTTGTGGAGATGAAAACCATGCTGAGATAACGGAGTGGGATGACAGGAAGTGACGATGTCTGTTCCCAGGCATGGGCTCCTGGCGACAAGAGGCCCCTCTGCAGAGGTGGGGAGCCTTCTGTCCCACAGCCCCCAGACGTGCATGAGTACAGCAGCGGCCCTGCTGGGACGCCCCCTGCACCGTATGCCAGGTTGACAGCACTGGGCCACCTGCCCACCTGTCGTGGAAACACCAATTTGACATCAACGGACTAAGTGCTCATCCTGGATGTGTGTCTTCTGCCCACCGCACCATCTGTGGGGCTCTCCTGAGGGCCTTCTGTACCATCACGGTCTCCCACACTGCTGCACGGGCCAACAACTAAACTACAGAGACTCGAGGAAAGCAATGGGCAGAGACGTCTAGAATTTACTAAGTCAACCATGAATTCCACTGCTCAGAAGCAGCTGACTTTATGGCATATCCCACCAAAGGATCAGGAGGGTGCTCAACACCTCCCAGGATGGGGTGCTTGTAGCTTCAGTCTGGATTTGTCAGCCTATGGTGTTCGCTTCGGCAGCACATACCCTAAAACTGGATTTGTTGGCGTATGATGCTGGCCACCCCTCAATCAGCGTTCAGGAACCAAGGAGACCCCACACCTGGCATCTCTGGCACCACTGCTTCTGGGGTGTTCGTCCCCAGGGCATCTTCCCCGAGGGCACAACTGGATCTACCCTTTGGAAGCTAAGATAGTCACTTGGCGTCTTGGTCAACAGCTCAAGTGTGTCAAAGCTGGCAGAGCTGGTGGGCCCTCCAGCTCAGGCTAAGTGGCTGCCATATCACTGGGCAGAGTGCGGGGGCACAGCCACTGGGGCCCCAAGGTCGGCCCCTCCCCGGTCATCCTAGCACTGGTTTCATGGCCAGCCACACTGGCAAGGGCTGGTGCCCAGTATTTCAGTGCAGAACGCAGCAAACACGGCCGCAGAGGCGAGAGGTCGCCCCTCCTTTGAACCCTTCCCAGACTCTTCGAGTTCCTACAACCGCCCCCCCAACCCAGGGCAGGGCTTCGGCATTTCCTCAGTAGCTTTCGGCATCAGGCCCTTCACCCAGACATGGCGGTGCTCCACGCAGGGTGGGAGCAGGAGAGACCGGCCGAAGAATCAGAAGCATGTGGTGCACCGGGAGGGAGTGAGAGAAGTCAGCAAAACTTCTCCACAAAAGCATTTAGAACTGCAAACTTTTAAGTGTATTTTTCCTTCGGAGGCTCTGTCTTCTGCAGTATGTTCAGAACGCCCAAATTGGACTAAACGCAAACATCATGACTTACACGTGATGAAAGGTAAATATGGCTCTCATGATTGAAAATTATAGGGATTTTTTGTTATGAAATTCTCCTTATACATCAAATTTATTTAAATATTCACTTCATCCTGAATTTTCCGAAATCCTGTCAAAGGCTGAAGAAGCATCCCCGCCCCAGCCCCGGCAGGAAGCTGGCTGGCTGGAAGGGCTGGTCCCGCACTAGCGGATCCGGAGCACCTCTCACCTCAATCACATAGCCGATGTACTCGATGACATGTCCACTGTACTCCTGAGTTCTTAAAATCAGCTTATCACCTAGTTAAAAAATATAGAACCACATGTAAAACTACAAAATCCCCCAATTTTGCCATTGTACTCTAAAATCAAACACTTTGAAAAAGTGAAAAAAACATCCCTGGGACAAGCTGCTTAAAACCAGCACCAGTACAACCAGAGTGAGGTGCTGGATGCCCTCAAAGTGCTGACCAAGTTTTACAGAAAATTCTAACCCAAAACAAAGGAAATGAGATGATGTGACTGCAGTGTTGCCAATGGAAACATTCTTCCCCTGACGGGGGTTCAACATCTGCTGGACCCTCTAGTAAAATGTGACACGTAACAAACCCACCTGCATACAGAGAAGGCCTACTTTCAGCCAATCCTGGGACCTCCAGAACCAGCAGGTCACCATTTCTTTTCAAGGTGACCCCACTCATGTTATACTCTTTCAGTTCTATTTCTGCATGAATCTCCTCAAGCCAGAGCAAAGTCGCAAACTTTTCCTTGTAGTTCGACATGTTCAAAAGCTAAAAAAAAAAACCCAGTGAGTGAGTGATAGCAGAGTCACACGTCCAACACCCCCGTGGTCCAGGAAAGCAGCTGCAGCTTAGCTGGAGGGGCTAAGTCCGGGCTGCTGAAACTCAGCCAACAGGGAGAGACTGGTTTTTGAATACTGACCCGCAAGCAGCGCAGGACAGCAGCCCTGAGGTTGGGGAGGCTATGTCAGTGAGCCCGCAACTGCCCCAGCTACCACCTAGGCAGAGAGCCCAGCAGCCATGTGGTCTCTTGAGGAGATGGAGCTGGGGTCCGAGGAGGCCAAGGGGGCAGAGTGCCAGGAAGTGAGAGCAGCAGAGAGAGAGGTCTGCAGAGCTTCAGAGGGTCCCCCCCGAACCTTCAGCTGAGCCTTGGTCAGTGCATGAGTGTAAGAAGCCATGTTTCTTGCTGGGACGCCCACCTGATGGTATAAGAGCCAGTTCCTCAGCTCTGGCACAACCAGTACTTGGGCTGCACTCTTCTCTGGGGCGGGGGCTGTCCTGTGCATTGTAGAGTATTTATAGCGGCATTCCTGGCCTCTACCTATTTGTTGATACTAGCACCCCCAGCCATGACAACCAAAAATGTCTCCTGGGAGGGCAACTGTCACCTGTCGGGAACCACTGGATTAGAGGGAATAATTCCTAGAGCTCCCACACGGCCGAGAACAGTGTGAGTCCCACCAGCCCAAATGGAGAGACCTATAATAGATGAGACATTGGATGGAGTATTCAGAAGAGTATTAGCCTTAAATCAAATGCCATTCTGGTCCCAACCTAACAAAGCCTTAAAGCCAGGCTTGAAAGTATCCGACTGTTTCAAAGTAACTTAATTGCATTCCAGGATAAACCTCAGAATATTTTCAGGAACAGAAAAATATCCCAACAGCCAACAAGGTAAAATCCAGAATGTATGGCACCCAGACAAAGATTATGAAGCTTAGAAACAGAAACGACAACTCATAATGGGGAGGAAAACCCCTCAACAGAACCAGAACTGACACGTGGCAGAATGTGCAGACGAGCACATTGTAACAGCTGTTATTCAAAGAGCAGGAAAAGACTGAGCATGTGAAGCAGAGACCGCACTGAACTGGTGGATGACAGCTACCAAGTGTGCCATTAAAACACATGGGACGGGGCCGCACGTTGCCAAAGAAAACACTAGTGAGCTTGAGGACTGGCCACAGGAGCCTTCCAAAACCCCAAAAAAGTGAGCAGAGCGGCAGCGAGCTATGCGGCGGCTCCAAGCAGCCAATGCATGAGCAACGGGAATCTGAGAAAGGGGCTCGGCAGAGAGCGCCTCTGAAGACAGAATGGCCAGAAATTACCCACATTTGAGGAAAACTGTAAACCCACATATCCATGAAGCTCAAAGAACCCCAAGCCAAGAAATCAGAAGAAAACTATACTAAGGGAAATTGTAAATTACATTTTTTAAGAAATAGTAATAAAGAAAAAAACTTAGAAGCTGCTAGGAAAAAATACACATTATATGCAGAACAAAAGCTAAAGGAAAGCAAGTGTTTCACTGAAAACACGGCAAGCCGGAAGATGGCGGGGCAGTAGCTTTAAAATTCCAGCCTAGAATTCAAGACCCAGCGAAAATGTCCTTCAAAAACGGAGGCAAAATACTTCCCAGACATAGAGGAGCTGAAAGAACTGATCGCTGGCACCCAAGCACCACAGAGGCCCCCGCTGCTCAGCACAAGGGCCCCACGGGAGTCTGGGGGGCGCTAACTATGTGGTGTCAAAAAAGACTTAGCTTTTAAAATGCCTTTAAGAGGTAATTGATTACATAAATGTGAAGCAAAAACGGTAAAATGCAGTATGGAGTTCAAAACATATGTAGAAGCCAAATTGATGACATTAGCAAAAAGTCCAAGAGAAGAGAACTGGACGGTGCCACGGTGGGGGTCTGGTCCCTTGGGCACGTTACAGCATCCCTTAGACTGTGACGCTCCACACCTGTGCTGCCCAAACACCACTCTCCACATGTGGCTACCTATCTAAACTTAATTAAAGAGAACTAAAGACCCCAGGTCCTGTCTTCTCAGTGGCTCAGAGTTTTATCCCAGACAGAAAGCCGTTCAGAGGCAGGCCGCTGGCCTAGCACAGACAGGCTGGGCGGGGGGCAGTGGGGTTCCCCACACGCAGTGTCAACAGCAAGGGTCCCTCTCTCTCATTAACCTGATATTCCCAGCTACCTGTGGTAAATAAAAACCAGTCCGAGGTCTGAGCCCAAGCAGGGTTCATCCTGATTTCATCAGAAAACACTCAAATGTGGCGAAGAATGTTTCATATCAGATATATTTCCTACCTCTGCGAGTAATGGCTGAAAAGTCAGAATGTCAATTTTTTGTTCCACACATTTCTTAAGTCTATCTGGTATTGGATACTGTGGAAGAAAACTTGGAAGTTGTCGTCTTGAGTTCCTTAAAAAAAAAAAAAATTGTACAAGTCAAAATTTTTAATCACCCCGTGTCTCATACAAGCCATTTTTACTCAGACATCCTTCCCGCTTCGGAAAGACTAAAGGTCCTTCAAGAACCAAAAATAAATGTGAACTGCTGGTGTCAGTCCGGAGTTTGCAAACTTACTTCAGCTGCTTTGGGATCCTTCCCCCACACCGGCTCTCACAGGGCCCTCTTGTGTCCTCCAACAGAGGCGGGCAGGGCTGCCGCGCCCAAGAATCTCGCAGAACCCGTGAGTCTGAGAAGCACTGTTCCTGAGCTCCCACTGCGCTAACTCTTACTGCTGCTATGAGCCTAGAACATCAGAACCACTCCCGCAGGAATGCAGAACACGTTCGGTAAAGGCTGCTCTGTCTGGGTCCTGCCTTCCTGCTTTTCAGCCTGGAGTTTCTCTGGGGAAATTCAGTTTCACCCTCAAGCTTCTGTCTTTCCCCAGAAAGGGCTGTAGGGAGGAGTCACCCAAGTCGGCCACCATCAGGATGAAGAACATCCTGCTGCTGTGGGCAGGTCTAATACAGCACAAGAAGCGACTAGAAAGCAAACAGTGGGAGAAGAGACAGTGGAAGAGAAGCGACGCGTCCCAGGGAGGTCCAGGGAACCTCTGATTACATGCACCTGCACACACTGAAGCCAGGCCCCCCTCCTTCATTCTAGCTCCTGCTTCCAGCTCACACTGAGCGCAGGAGGGGGGAGACACGTAGCCCCGGCCCTCTTACTCCAGCCGCCTCACTTGGATATCCCTGTAGCTCAGCTCTGGACAGGAAGCCTGCTTAGGGAGAAGTTCTGTGGCAGAAAGGCCCCCAGAGCCACCACGAGCAGCACCAGGAAGGCCCAACACCTCCCACCTGAGTCGCGGGCTCCACCAAAGCACACACATCAAGTACGTGTGGAAGCAGGGAGTTCAGGAAACGACAGTGAAGTATTAACTACCAACATGAACACGACAAAGGTGACAGGATCATCACTACACACACACATTTGGGTAAAGGACCTGAATAGTCTTACCACATGGTCTCAAAATCCATGCTGAGTTAACAAAACATGTCTGTTTCTAGCTTAGAATAGTTGGAAATTCAGCCGAGAAGGTCCTTGCACAAAGAGGTCCTCAAGAGACTGGCTAAGCAAACACAGACAACGCTGTTCTGGGCGGGGGGCAAAGACAGGGCAGGAAGCAGGTGCAGGTGCCGGGAGCTCCAGGAGGCCCAGGCTGACCGGGACAGGCACTCCGGGTCACTAACTTGACAACAGAAAACCAAGATCTCCTGTTTTAGAGCTACTCCCGCACAGTGACATAGGCAAACAGCTGATCACGGGATTGTTGGTCTAGTTCACTTTCTAGTTAAGTCAAATTTTAACTAGAAAGTTGCTTGGTATACCACTGCATGACAACCGAGGGGTCTTACAAGCTCCTGTAACTAAAACCCAATCATTTAGGACTTTCCATGGTCACTGCTGGCTCCTGTATGCTCGGATCCATCTCCAGGGCATGCCCTTTCCATGACCAGTGGCTCTTACGACTTACTGATCACTACTGATCACTCCATTGTCAGAAAAGACGTTTTTAATGCTCGTAACCATGTGAGGGACACTATCGTCTTACAAATGAGTGTAGGACTCAGAAAGGCTATGAAACTGGCCCAAGGTCACACAGTAGTAGTGCTGGCTTCAAACAATGACCTAACTCCAAAGCCAACTACTTAATAGTCTGGTAACAGATTTCTTCTTTAGCCTGCAAATTAGTCGAAATCCGTAACACCTTACCTTGAATTGTTACTGGGGAAAACTGTGATTTGAAATTCAGGATTTTCCAGTATTAGAAGAGAAATACCTACCACCCCAGTGGATTCTGGGCAGTACCTAAATTAAACCTGTCAGTTCCTGCAGCTGAGGGCTGAACTTTCCCATCACAGAGTAAAGTCAGGAAATATCCTCCCATCCTTATATGTCAGATTTTCTGGCACCAAACTTAAAAAAAAAATTCCAGGGAAGCCTGAGTGGCTCAGTCAGTTAAGCGTCTGCCTTTGGCTCAGGTCACGATCCCAGGGTCCTGAGATCGAGCCCCACATTGGGCTCCCTGCTCTGTGGGAAGCCTGCTTCTCCCTCTGCCTGTTCTCACTCTCTGACAAATAAATAAAATCTTAAAAAAAATTCTGCTTTTCAGACATTTTTCAGTTTAGCAGCTGCAGACAGAGCACGTAGACCACGCTGTCTGGGTGGTCGCTTACTGGCCACATCTTATGGACCCCTTGCCAAGTGGTGCCTCTGGGTACCCGTGTGAGATGCAGGATGTCTGGGCTGCTGGGAACACGAGACATGGCAGGAGCGGCCAGGGTGGAGTGGTGGCCCAGAGGGCCGTGGCCTACTATTCTGTCCTCACACGGCAGGGCCCTCCTCAGAGACAGAACCGTAGGAGTCGCATGAAAACACACCTCTCCTCCCAAGCAAAGTGACAGAAAGAGGTGCCCGCCCAGCTGCCCCCAGCTTTATCCCAGGATGCTGGCCTCTCTTCAACAGTGACATGGCCCACGCATCTCTCACACACCTCGAGCACGCATTTGGATTCACGTTGTCTTTTCTGCTCACGGTACCTTTTCTGTGTGGTCACAACAACTGTAGTTTTTGTGGATGTTAATGTGGTGGAACTTTTAGACTTTTTCCAAGAAAATGGTTCTCGGACAGCTATGAGCGACTCCTCCTGACTTACGATATTCACTTCAAGGAAGCGCCCGATTACAAAGTTGGAGAAGCAGAGCAGAAGGAGCTCCTTGCAGCGGCCAGAATTCCTCGAAAAAACAAGAAGCAATTTAGTTTTAAATAAGACAAGCGGATCTGACAGAATTCCCCTTTGTACATGTATGGAAAGTCGGCTACGAAACCAGTCACCCTCAGTTGTTAATAATTCTCGTCAGAGGAGAAAATGAGCTTTCTAAAATAAGAATGTCTTCCCACAATAAAATCAGCCGCCTCAACTATTCTGTGATTCTCAAACTTAACAATAGGAAAGACACCGTCAGCGTTCTCAAGTTTCAATCAGAATTGTGCAATGTTACCAAAAATAGACTGCTTTTACTTTGCTTTCTGCCCAATTTCCTGCTGCTTCTCCAAGGCAGGCTCTCCTGGAGGCGCCACACTTTGTGCTCACCTACTGCCTATCATTTAAAAGATCATTTAAAGTGGTGGCACCACACAGCTCTGGCTAAAGAGCTGTTTGTGCGAATGGCTGACCCAGCCGTGATGGCTGTGGGCTTGAAGCAGGTGGTGGTTTAATCAGTCACATTTTTATTTATTTATTTATTTTTAAGATTTTATTTATTCATTGAGAGAGAGAGAGAGAGAGAGAGAGAGAGAGAGCACAAGCAGAGGGAGAGGCAGAGGGAGAAGCAGGCTCTCTGCTGAGCTGGAGCCAGACGCGGGGCTCGATCCCAGGACCTGGAGATCATGACCTGAGCCGAAGGCAGACGCTCAATCATCTGAGCCACCCAGGTGCCCCAATGAGTCCCATTTTTAAAAAGATATTTTATTTGAGAGAGAGCGAGAGCACAGGCAGGGGAGTGGCAGGCAGAGGGAGAAGCAGACTCCCCGCTGAGCAGGGAGCCTGATGTGGGGCTTGATCTCAGGACCCTGGGACCATGACCTGAGTCGAAGGCAGAGGCTTAATTGACTGAGCCACCCAGGCGCCCCAGAGTCACATTTTTAGAAAAGATTAAGAATTAGCAACTGTAGGGGGCTGCTGAGAAGGGAAGAGGCCTGCCACCCAGATGCCGGGGCGGGGGGGCGCAGCTTGGGATTATCTGTGGTCCACCCAGGAAGGGAGGTCTCAGCCCTCTGCCCCCTGTACCCGGCCAGCTGCCCAGCTGGAGATGAGAGGCAAGAAGGCCTCAGCTGAGGGAGCCGCAGGGAAGGTGAGGGGTGGCCAAGGGGCTGAGAATGGATGGACTCCAACAGGACTGAGGGTCGGAAGCTGGGGTGAGTGGGGGGGGCAGCCTGCCAGGCTTGGGGAGGCAATGCTCTGGTCGGTAGACTCACTCAAGCCATTTTCTCCACCAGTGCTTTTTCTTATGGTTTTGTCTCATCAGAATAGTTAGGAATACGTTTAGAACCTCCAACCTTAGAAGAATCACCCATGATGCCTAAAAACCCAAATATACAAATGACCCCAAAGTAAACTCACTCCAGCCCTCCAGCCACATACTTTGCATCACATACAATCACAATTGGGGCTCTTCCACCAGGAGGGATGAACCCTCCGGGCTCCAGCTCTGACACCTGCTTTCCCGGCTTCCTCTGTTCTTCGTCCCCATCTTCTCCTTCACAAGCACAGTCGTCTGGGAGACGGAAATGAAATCCAGAATTAGATCAGGAGCTAAGCGGTCCCCGGCAGTGGTGGCAGGCTGGTGGAAACGCACACGCACACACAAAGCGCCAGACAGTAGGTGACAAAAACACCCATGGACAGCAGGCAGCCCTTCCCGAGTCTGGAGCCACTCACAGGAAGCAGCACATCTAAAGCACGTCTGGGTATCGGTCAAGCTATTTTTGTCTTCTCTTCAGTCCCAAAACATCAGACAAGAGCCCAGAACCGAAACAGCGCACAAACAGCTGCACCAGCCGGAGTGCGCTGGCCGCTCTGCGCCGGCCCAGGCCCCAGGAGCAGCCACTGCCCTGTCGCGCAGACCCCGTGGGGCTCACGGCCGGCTGACCTAACACGGTAACAGGAGAAACATCTACCTGAAGAGACTTCTTTGTCGTTCACCACACCGCTCTCCGATGCCTGACGGGTTGTGTGTTTTTGGTAGCTATCTAGTGAGTTAGTATTCTCATCCGAAAAATTCCTCTCCTCAGAAACAGGAACAAGAGACCCTACTGGGCACATTTGGGTTTTATCTGGTGTTTGAAATCTGAATTGTTTAGCTTTATCCCAGCCAGCTAGTTTACAGCTGACTAAGTTTTGAGGAATATCTCCTTTATTCCTGGAAAAAGAAAATAAGCCATGAAAGACAGACAAGATTGCTGAAGCTAAAATAATCAGCTACCATAAAACACAGAATTCAATCTTATGAGTGAAAAATGATTGTAAATACCTTTATGAATAGAAGTAAAAAGGATGTTTTAGGGTGAAGAACTTCTAAAAGATCTCCATAAAGGAAAAAATGAACAGGCAAAATAAAGTTGGTTCTACAGAATTCTTCTTTTCCCCAGAAATTCTTAAATTACAATTTAAAACTCATTAACATAATTTAAGTGACAAACTTACTCTATCCAGACCACCATATTTTTACTTCCTCCTTCTTTTAATGTTCCAAAATTTGTCATCCTCGTGACTTCAATATCACCTTTGTTTTTCAGTAAAAGGGCTCCACAGGACTCATCGGCAGGCTCTTCAAAGGCAGCGGGGTCCCTGCAGACAGCACCCAAAGAACAGCATCCGGAAGCTCCACCACCCGCCTCCCGGCCACTCTCCTTCCAGACGCGCCGCACCCACCGCAGGGCCGACATCCCCCAGGGACATATGGCCACAAAACTACATACAGAGTTCCTACAATACTTAGAATTTCATCAGAGAAGGACAGCAAAACATCTCGAAGAAGAAAATTACAAATTCTCTAAGATCTAGAAAAAAGGAAGCAACACAGTGGCGACATCTTGCAGGAGTTCCTGATTCTGGGAACGTGCTGGGGAGGGAGTGTTCAATCCTCTCCTTTTCCCTGGCTGCCAGGAGGCGCGAGGGGAGGCACCCTCCCTTCACAGACCCTCCGATTCCCCTCGTTCTGTGGACACTGGCGGGAAGCAGGCAGCTCCGTCCTCCTCACTGGGGACCCACAGGGCTCGTCTGGACAGCAATCTGGCATTGCTCCCCTCCCCGCCCAGCCTGCAGCTCCATTCAGAAAATGGGGCCCCGGCCACAAACTCAGTGACATTCTCAACCACACCGGTGCCCCCTCCTCAGCCAGCTTCTGCCCCCAAGTCCCTCCTGTCCACCCACTCCTCCCTGCCACGTCACCCCCAAGTCTCATCCACAGTCCACACGTGCCTCCCACAGCTCACAATCCCTCCTTTGCCCTCAGCCCAGACCCAGGGGGCCATGGAAGCAGAGTCCCAATTCTTGTAGACAGCCAACATCTGCTAATGGAGGGTTGAGAAATACGAGCAAGGAAGGGAGTGAGGAATGACTGGAAGGTTCTGGCTCAAGCCACCCAGTGAGTAGGGACGGGGAGATGGCAGGAGATGCTGCATCTGGAGGAGAGTGGAAGCTCCGCTTTGCAGGCGGTAATTGGTGCTTTTCCCGACATCAGCCAGGCACCCAGACAGTGGGTCTGAGCGGAGCATACACACAGGGCTAATGCTGGGAAATCCAGACCAGCTCGTGGAGGGAACCCACACAGATAGAGCCCCACGGCCCCATGCCGCCGCCTGCGGCCTCCCCTCAGGGGTCAGGAAGCCTGAGTGGGGTGACCGCACATAAGCTCTCCCAGGGCAGAAACATGGCTCTTCTTTGTCCAAGGCAGTACTTCTGGGGCTAGAACAGGGCTTGGCACACACAGGGCATCAACTGGGCTTCTGCTGAAGGGTGGGACATTCATTTCCATTATAAATTCAGGAAATGGGAACTGACCGCAAACAGGCTAGGAGTTCCCCGGGACCCAGCACATTCCCTTCATCCACCACTAACCCTCTAATCCCCCACGCTAATTAGGACATTATGAGGGGATTCTGAAGTCACAGGATTTGGGGTTGGCTCGCAGCCAGCGTCCAGTGATGAAGGTGGAAAAATTTCCCTTGCCTGTGAAGATGACTATTAGAGGCAGTCAAGGGAGAAGCTTCATGCAACGTGCCTGGGATCAGAGTGAGCCCTCCCCAAGGAGCACCAGCCCCCCTGCCCCAGACCTCCATCAGCCCAGGGGCCACCTGAGGAGGCTCCCCGGAAACTGACCACCCACAGTGAGGGAGCCCGCTGGTCGTGCCCCTACCCATTCAACAGATGTTAGTCCACACCTACTCTGAGCCACTACTCCTCTCGAAGACATAACAAATCGAAAACCCACAGAGCGTGTTAAAAAGTGCTTATAAAACACAACAGACTACACAATAAGGATCTAGAATTGGAGACAAATGATAAGTCATTCCGAGGAATACACTTGGCCCTGAAGCCTGAGATGACAACTAGTTTCTCTCTGATGGTCAGTGAGGGGCAGGACTGGCTGCCATCCTCCGGTGCCCATGGCCATCAGGAGCGCAGGTAAGTGCAGTGTCATTTCAAGCATTTCTGGCCTTCAATGAAGCGTCAAGGAAGCTCATGTTTTCCTGGCACAGGGGTTTCCTTAAACTGGGCATGTGGCTCCAAGTGACTATGAAGTCTAAGTGGGAAGCGGGCCTCCCAGCTTCTGCCCCAGGACTTCTGGCTGCTCACTACCAGGAAGATGACAGAACTAGTGGGATGCCCGAGAGCCCAATTCAGACACAGGGAGGAGCCACACTACTCCCGTGGCACAGACACTGGACGGCGCGTTCCTGCCGTGTCTCATGCTCACACCACTGAGTCCATCAGATGGAGGTAAAACCAGACCTCCTATTCCTGCCAGACCTTCGTGGGTGGTGAGAGGGGGTAAGGGCAATGTATCTGGCTTCACTGCCCCACAGAGGGAGAGAGTCATTCTCCAACAGCAAAACAGGGTCCTGTGGGCCAGGGCATCTAGGCACTGAATGGCCAAGGATGAGAGAGTGTCTGCTGGATGGGATGGGGCACGGCTCCCCATCCCACACACCTCCACAGCCTTGAGCCAGGCGTTCTGTCCTCTTGAGTCTCACTGTCTATAAACCAGTGGTACTCCCCACTGTGCCGCTCCTGACAGACCCCACAGGCACGCCACGCCCCAGGCGCACAAAGAAAGACACCAAGGCAAGTGCTCAATGCGTAGAGGGAAACAGGATATAAACCCCCTGCACGGAACCTGCATTCTAGGCAATCTGAGGATACAGAGAATAACTAAGGAGAACGTACAGTAAGCTCACTGGAGGGACATGCTAAGAAGAAAAAGCAGGCCAAGGAAGGGAGCCGAGGCAGGGCAGGGTTGCCATTTACACTGAAAGCTCAGGGAGGGCCCCGTGGTGCCTTATAAATATGTGTGAGTTTGCTGGGGGCACAGAATGAAGAATATGGATATGAGAGATTCAATGATTCTAAGGGGTGCCTGAGTGGCTCAGTCCGTTAAACGTCTGACTCTTGGTTTTGGCTCAGGTCCTGATCGCAGGGTCATGAGTTTGAGCCTTGCATCAGGCTCCGCTCTGTGTAGAATCTGCTTGGGACTCTCTTTCCCTCTCCCTCTACCCACCCCCAAAATAAATAAATCTTAAAAAAAATTAAGAACCTACGATGTCCAACATGTTCTAAAAAATACCAACATGTGAAAGAAGAACAAAAGCTATAAAACCCCATCAAAATGTGAAAATTGCCAGTATAAGATTAAGGATTAAGAAGGAACTGTTAACTTGAACTTTAATCAACCACAAAGACCGCTGAAAACCTTCCAGAAGATACTTTCCCTTTAACTGCCCAGCTCAGGATTTGGACAGGCTATTATTTGAGCTTATTAAAGCAACTCTTAAAGCACACTTCAGTTGGGCCTCTCCCTTCCCAAAGAAGACAGCCATTTCCTCATTACCGTCTTTTCACTGGGGTTATGCATAGGGCTCTCCAGACATAGCATGACTGGCTGCTCTCCACCACCACGGCACTGACCACGTCATGTCTTCGAGGCACATATCCTTCAGCAAGTTTCAGAGAGTCCAAGGTGAAAAAGATGCTGTCATCTATCACCCCGTTTCTCCCGCAGAGGCTAGAAATGCAGACCTGCAAACACAGTAATTGACGACTGTGTAAATGTGTGCCACACCAGGGTGCCTGCCTCTCCAAACCAGCCCAACGAGGGCTGGCCTCCACCTCACCTGGGCACCACTGCAGACAAAGTCCAGCCTCTGGGGGAGCGGGGACCCTGGTCTTGGAGAAGCAAAGCCCCGAAGATTTCATGAACATGTAAGGACCTCAGAACCAAGGCTGAGGTCGTGGAGTAAGAGCGTGTCAGGTGGCCAGGGCTCACTCCCTGTGTCTCTGTCCCAGCCCAGCACACACCCTCACTCTGTGAAAACTCCAGTCTCCAACCCCAGAGCACACCAGCCTTTACAGGCGAGCTCCAACCCTTCACCCACCCCCTCGTCCCAGCAGTTAGAACATTTCCACATTCTGTTAAACTACAGCACCTAGAATTGCACCGTATGAGCATGCCAGGCGATCTCCCATGACCTCCTTAAGAAAACCAGTGTTCTCAGTGAGGAAACAGCTTGACTTCCCAATGCACCCAGGAGAAGCCTGGGCTGTGAAGACAGGAAGACAAGGACAAGCGAGGGCCAGCACCTACCCTGTCCACGCGCTTGTACCTCAGGGGCTTCACTGAGATGGCCTCGCTGTTCCACGTGCCCGGCCGGATCCAGTACTCCGCCTCCACCCAGTCTCCCTTGCAGGGCTCGAAACCTCCAAGCAGGGAAACCAATGGTGCTTACTTGGTAATGTTGGTTATACCAAAGTACAATTCATTCTGAAGTTATGATACACTGAAACCATTTCTGTTCTACCTAAGAAACCCATTTTCAATCTTAGCTCTCTCCTGGCTTTCCCCAGTTGAATGGAGCAGAGGATGTTACAGACCTACCTTTCTGCAGCCTTACCCTCTCCTGCCCACGAGGCAAAGGCAGGGAGCCGAGAGGACTGCAGCCTGCATGGTCATACACCTGGTCTGCACAGTTTCAGGATCCCATCTGGTTTCAAATGTTCCCCATGTTTTTCATAAGTATTATTATTAACTGCAACCAAATAAGCTGAACAGCAAATCTCTTAGTCTCCAGCCTCTAGGGCGTGTGGTTCAAGTGTGGTGGACAGTTTCTCTAATACACGGGCACTCCTCTCTGTCAACTCTTTGCAGAAACAGTGTGAGTGTTCCTCCCTATTGGGTACACACAGGGTACTTGGTGACAAAGGGCAGTGCACTCAGAACCGAGAGTGGTGTGTCTATGCCAGCCCAGGTGGGGGAGCACTCAGTGCCCCCTGATGGACCCCAGGTGCACCAGGCAGCTGTGCTGCGGCCCGCAGGACACAAGGTGCCCCTGGGCCGCCACCGGCAGGGCGGGTGGGAATGTTGGGCAACTACAGGTTCAGTGGCATGCAGTGGCTTAACCATGCGTCAGTAACACAGGGAGCACAGTCTGAATGGGTTTGCTACGGCTCATGGTGTGACACTAAACCTGTTATAACCTTTTTGTCATTTTGCAACAAATACTTTTGACAGCAATCAGTTCAAAAAATAGAAGTGCAGGGATGCCTGGGTGGCTCAGTCAGTTAAACGTCCGACTCTTGATTTCAGCTCAAGCCATGATCTCAGGGTTGTGGGCTGGAGGCCCCAAGTCAGACTTGGGATTCTCTCTCACTTTCCCTCTGCCCCTCCCCACTGCACACAAGCACTCTAAAAAAATAAAAAAAAAACACACATAAACAAAACCCAAAAGCGTATAATTTAAAACGGAGTTTGTTTCTCAAGAAAGCTGGTCATAAACCCCTAAGAGCCTGAACATCTCCTGACAGCTACTGATCAGCACGAGGGCCACAGCAGTACCACCGATGGTGTGAATCCAGAAGAGACAAACCTGTTGGAGCACTGACTTCTGGGTAAGGTGGCATTTTAAGAGGACAGACCCAGAAGCACAATTCAACAGGTTGTAGGACACATTTGTATGTTGACTTATAAACCAGGACTTTATCAAATATTTAACATAATTCTGCTAACTTTTTAGTCCAAACCTCTTCAGATACATGTGAAAAATGAAGCAATGTGTTAGTTGTATAAACAGTTATTTCAAGGAGAAAAACAGTGAAGCAAATTCAAATAATAGTTTGATTTTTCCCCCCATCAGAATCACGGAATCAGGGGCACCTGGGTGGCTCAGTCGGTTAAGCGTCTGCCTTCGGCTGGGATCATGATCTAGGGTCCTGGGATGGAGCCCTGCATCGGGAGGCCTGCTCAGCTGAGTCTGCATCTCCCTCTCCCTCCGCCCCTCCTCCCTGCTCTCTCTCTCACATGTGCGTGCTCTCTCTCTTTCAAATAAAGAAATAAAACCTTTAAAAAATAAAATTGCAGTCATTGAAAACAGCGCTTGTAAACAGGAAGACAGTGACACTGCTCTCCACCAAAGCAACAGAGCAAACGAAGCCATGAGGCCCCATGAGCTTGTACGGCGCACGTGGCTTAAAGCTGAAGTGGTATGACTGGACCCCACACTATCCCAATTTGCACCAAGTCTTCCAACAAAGCCCTTGATATTTAATTGGATAAATGGATATTCTGTAATGGAATGACTGAAATGGACCAGACATAAATTTACAGCATCCATATTTGATGTAACATTTAAAAAAATCAGACAACTTATTTGACAAGTTTTAGCTGATGATAGCATTTGATCACCTTTACGCTCATAGAGGCAAACAAACAGTACCTGTAAAAACATTTGGGGTGACATAGTTACATGTCTCAATAGAAAAACACCGGACTTAAGAATTTAGTAGAATTTGCTCTGAGCTTACTAATATTTCCTCAATTAAAAATGTTATAGCCTACAAGGAGAGCCAATCAAAGGTTTCAGTTTCAAATTCATCAACCATAAAATATGCAGCTCTGAAGAAGATTCCAAGCCACTGTGTATAAAAAAAAATGAAATTAAGATACTAAAAAATTTGTCTTAATTTTATTTTTTTAAATATTAAGATTTATTTACTGGTTTGAGAGAGAGAGAGCAAAAGAGAGAAAGCATGCACACAGCGGGGGGTGGGGGTAGAGGGAAAGGGAGAGAGAAAATCTCAACCAGACTCCCCGCTGAGCTGAGTGTGGAGCCCAGTTAAGCAGGGCTCGATCTCACAACCCTGAGATCATGAACTGAGCTGAAATCAAGTTGGACGCTTAACCAACTGAGCCACGCGTGAGCCCCAATGTATGTTTTTTAGAATATCAGTGACACGGTATTAGAAATACTGAAAAATTAAAATATGTTATTATGTGTCAAGAATATAATAACTGAATAATATTAAGTTGTCTTAATGGGCCCACGTATTCTTTTTCTTAAAAAAAAATTGTTTTGCAAACAGTTTCTGAATAATGCTACTTTAAAGGTCCGCCAATACGGTAAAATCAATTTTTATGCAAGTATTTAAAAAGTGATTTAATTCATTTTCACACCCCTTCCCACTTCTCAGTGTGTACCGGTCTGGACACTGACATGGTCACCCTGGCTATAGCTCTGGCCATGGGAGAGGAGACAGCCATGTCAGAACACGAAGTGGGGGTGTGATCCTAACCTCTCTCCCCTCTCTTCTGCCAATCGGTGGGTGCTCTCCTTAGGCTAATCCCAACCAGAAGCCAGAGGGCAAGGCTGGGTGGTCCATACTGGGCAGGCCTGGGGGCAGAGTGGGGCGGATGTAGAAAGGCATCAGAGACTGTCCAGTTCCAAAGGCTGAAGAACTCTGGCAACGGGAGAGGGTGTCAGAGGGCTGGGCTTCGACCGGGGAAGGAGGGACCAGCTGCTGGGTAGACAGAAAATCTGCGGACCTCAGGGATGCAGGCAGATGAAGAGCAGGGCCCCAAGTGGCCCCCTGATCACTAAGGCGCACCCCGACAGAGGGCACAAGCACCCTGTCCTGCGAGTGGCACAGGTTCTCAGGCCTGGTGAAAGGGCTCAGGAAAGATCCACGACACTTGCTCTTTATCTCACGAGTGGGTCCATAAGCCAGTTTCATTTGATAAGAAGGAAATAACCTGACTTGTGACCCAGGCTAGGAGCTCGGACCACACTGGTTATGTGGGTATGTAGATGCAACAGGGCTATCTGCTGCTTACCCTGGAAAGAAAGAGGAAAGAAGCAAGTCCATTGTACACTCGGACTCTAGACCCCGCTCTTAAGCCAGTGATTCCTACCCAGGGCCATTCTGTCTCCCAAGCCATGTTTGCGGACGTTCTAGGTTCTCACAACTGGGGGCTGGGATGGCAGTTAGTGGTAGAGATCAGGGATGCGGCTAAACACATCCCACAATTCACAGGGCAGCTATCACAACGGAATGGCCAGCCTCAAATGTCACAGGGCAGAGCACAAGAAAGCCTGCTTTAGGCCGAATGCCCAATTCCATTTTAGCAGCCTTGGCCAAAACGGTTAAGGAATCACTGGACATTCATGTGCAAAACAGCTTGGGCTCTGCTACTGATGTTAAGAATTCTCATGAGTAGGGAGGAGGGTACCTGACTGGCTCAGTGGGTAGAGCATGTGACTCTTCATCTTGGGGTTTTGAGTTCAAGCCCCATGCTGGGGACTGGGGGTAGAGTTTACTTAAAAAAACAAAACAAAACAAAACTTGAAAAACAGAAAAAGAATTCCCATGAGTGTTATTTGTGGGCCTAGATCTGAAGTGTTACCCGCAAAACTGGGCTGATGGCCACCACTGCCTCTACAGTCCGAGACTGAGGGGACTCTGTGATCCTGAGACCTTACCTCCCACCTTCACACTCTTCAATATTCACAGGCTCACAGTAGTCCCTGGTGACACCCCTCCTTCTGGTCCCTCCTTCCCCGGTCGAAGCCCAGCCCTCTGACACGCTCTCCCGTTGCCGGAGTTCTTCAGCCTTTGGAACTGGACAGTCTCTGATGCCTTTCTACATCCGCCCCACTCTGCCCCCAGGCCTGCCCAGTGTGGACCACCCAGCCTTGCCCTCTGGCTTCTGGTTGGGATTAGCCTAAGGAGAGCACCCACCGATTGGCAGAAGAGAGGGGAGAGAGGTTAGGATCACATCCCCACTTCGTGTTCTGACAGTGGCTATCTCCTCTCCACCCCTTCCTAAAACAGTCAGACCTTGCTCACCTCCCGTGTGCGCTGTGCACAGCTGAGCCAGACTCACGCGGGTTACTCTGGAAGGGTCAGAACACAACCTGTGCTTCACCTGGACCTCCTCACAGAGCCCTTGGTCTGCTCTGCATGCAGGGAGACTGGGCCTTACCAGCCCTAGAGGAACCCCAAACCGGTCCACCTCCCACCGTACCACACTTGCACCGTTCGGCACAGAAGATCCTGGCCTGTCTACTCTCCCTCCCATTAGAGCACATTCTACAAGACAGTGAGGGCCTGGGGTAAGGCCTTCCAATATTTGCTGAATCGATGACAAGAAAGAAACGGTATAGTCTGACTCTCCCTGAAGTAAATGAAACATCTAGCCCAATCTTCTCATCTTCTAGTCAGAGATGTGCAATGGTATCCTGCCACCTGTTTTTGTAAATACAGTTTGACAGGAACACAGCTGCACCTTTCTGCTTTGGTGCTGCCTACGGCTGCGGTCACGCTACCACCAGCCCAGAGGTTAAAGAGCTGCGAGAGACCACGTGTCCCACAAGCTTTACAATCTGGCCTGTCTCAGAAAAGGTCTGTGACCTTTGTTTTAGACTCCCATTACCTTTTTCCACATCGTGTTTTCTCTTTCAAGAATGTTCTTTTTGCTATGGATGTCAGGTTGTCAGCTATGTGGACTCTTTCAGCTCAAGAAGACTTGAGACTGTGCTGGAAATGCCTCTACCTGTGCTTCGGGTACCAGTCCTCATGGTCAACTACTTCTGCACCTCAGCAGTATCTGCAGCATGAACCGTGTCCCTGTCTGGGAGTTACTTCCTGTCAGCATAGTTACAGGGACCTAGGGAATCCCCTTTGGAGCAACTGCAGAATCAGTTTTTCCAGAATTGAGAGTTTTCTGATAGAACAGAGTTTTTAAAATCCCAGCCACCTGTCAATTTCATTCTGGAAACTTCCAGGGTTAGCAATCAAGGTCAGAGTCCTGGCTTCTACATCTAAGAAATGTAGAACAGCAAGCTGCCGGGTGGGCTGAGCTACTCGCCCTCCTGCACTGGGCTCCCTGGCAGCCAAGGTGGGAGAGAATTACGGCTCGCCCCCCCCCCCCCCCCCCGCAAAACGTGTGGCTGGCAGGGTGAGCAGCTGGAACTCAGCTCAAGAAGTACCTCACCCATGCAGCTTTTCCAACCCTGCCCGACTCCAAGGCAAGTACAGGTCTGTTTCTCCTTGGGAAGATCTAGGGTCTTACTCATCTTGGTCTCCTACTACCTAACTCCCTACCCATCACTGTAGACAGCAGGTACACAATAAATGGTTGTTGAGTTAAACTCAAGGATGGCATTAACAAATTATATATTTAGGCATAAAAACAAAATTTTAGATAGCTAAAAACAAATGCAATAAAAAACGGATATACATTCATGGGAAGGACAAAGTTATCCCCAAGTCCTATTTTAAAACATTTTAAGTACTGTAAAAACAGCGGTTGCCTTATACATCTATGACACTGTTGACTTAGGTTAGTAACAACACTTACATAAAAGGAACAATTACCCAGAAATTAGTGACTCCATTCAACAAATGATACAAAACGAACCACAGCAGTCTACACCGTCTATACTGCTTGGAGCCAACACCTGGTGAAGGCATTCTAGTCTGAAACCTTCTCAAAAAACAAAGCATGCTCAAATTTGGCCCTTTCAATGTGTGTAACCATCTCAAAGCTAATTCATAAAATTAAAAAGAATACACAAAACCTCATCTTAAATGTGAGCAGAAACCCATCTAACATACCTTGGCAAACACTCTCCAGAGAGAAGTATGTGGTCTGATTGATGTAGCCAGCACCCTCCATCAGCGAAGTCACACAGCCAATCAGCACTCGGGGGCTGGAGTTGGACAGCCCGCTGCCATGGTTTTTGCTGTCATCTTCCCACTTATCAGAGACAGCCTCCACCTGCAAGACAAACCGCTATTCAAACTATAATAAAAGGACTACAAGAGAAACAAACTACAGGCAAATATCTCTCATGAATACAGATAGATACAAAATACTAGGAAACCAAATATGACAGTGTATTAATAGGGTTACACACTGCAATCAAGGCCAGTTTATGCAGAATGCAAAGATGGTTCAACATATGAAAATTAATCAATAAAATACACAACACATTGGTAGAACAAAGGAAAAAACACAAGAAATTCTCAGCTGATATAGAGAAGACATTTGATAAAATGACACCCTTTTTTTTTTTTTTTTAAAGATTTTATTTATTTATTTGACAGAGAGAGACACAGTGAGAGAGGGAACACAAGCAGGGGGAGTGGGAGAGGGAGAAGCAGGCTTCCCGCGGAGCAGGGAGCCCGACGCGGGGCTCGATCCCAGGACCCTGGGACCATGACCTGAGCCGAAGGCAGACACTTAACGACTGAGCCACCCAGTCGCCCCAAATGACACCCTTTCATGAGAGAACACTCCAACCAGGAATTGAAGGAGACTTCTTCAACGTGATAAAGCCCACATATGAAAAACCCACAGCTAACATCACACTCAATGATGGAAAGATTGAAAGTTTTTCCCTTAGAATAAGGAACTAGGCAAGGATTTTGCTACTTTTGTTAAAAAAAAAGCACTGAGGCCCTAACCAGACCAATTGGGCAAGAAAAAGTAATACAAGGCATCCAAACTAGAAAGGAAAAATATTTGTTTGTGATGGCATGATCTTATATGTAGAAATGTATTTTCTATAGGAATAAATATTCCATAAAAAATCTGTTACAGCTAATAAATTCAGCAAACTTGTAGCATACAAAATCAACATACAAAAATCAGTCGCATCTCGTGCACTCACAATCAACCAACCAAAAACAAAAATTTAGAAAACAATTCCATTTACAATGCCATCAAAAATAAAACACTTAGGAATAAAGTTAACCCAAAAGATGAATTACGTACACTAAAAACTGTAAAATGTGATAAAAGTAGTAAAAAAAAAAAAAGACACAAATAAACGGAAAGACAAAGCATTCATGGACCAGAAGACCTAATATGGATATATCAATACTATCCAATGTGATTTACAGATTCAATGTAATCCCTCTCAAAATCCCAATGACATTTTCAATAGAAATAGAAAAACCCCATCCTAAAATTCACCTGGACCCTCAAGGGACCCCAAACAGCCAAAACAATCTTGAAAAAGAAAACAAAGTTAGAGGATTTCAAAACATGCTACAAAGCTACAGTAAGCAAGAGTGTGTTAGTGCCATAAAGACAAACTTAAGACCGATGGAACAGAATATGGTCAAGTGATTTTCAACAAGGGTGCCGAGACCACTCAAGGGGGAAAAGGTTTTACCCACTGTGCAGTCCTCTCAAAAAATGGTGCTGGGAAGGGGCATCTAGGTGGTTCAGTCATTAAGCAACTGCCTTTGGCTCAGGTCATGATCCCAGGGTCCTGGGATCGAGGCCTGCATCGGGCTCCCTGCTCGGCGGGAAGCCTGCTTCTCCCTCTCCCACTCCCCTGCTTGTGTTCCCTCTCTCGCTGTGTCTCTCTCTGTCAAATAAATAAATAAAATCTTTAAAAAAAAAATGGTGCTGGGAAAATTGGGTATCAACATGCAAATGAATGAAGGCAAACCCTTACCCAACATCATATTCAAAAATTAACACAAAATGGATCAAAGACTTAAATTTAAGAGCTAGAACTATAAACCTTTTAGAAGCAAGCAAAGGTGAAAATCTTCATGATCTTGGATCAATGACTTTTTCATTGTGATATCAAAAGGACAGGCAACTTAAAAAAAGGATAAATTGCACTTCATCAAAATTTAAAACAGCTGTGTATCAAAGAATACTATTGAGAGAAACTGAAAAGATAACCCACAGAACGGGAGAAATGTTTGTAAACCACGTATCTGATAAGAGATTAATATCCAGAATATATAAAGAATTTCTATAAGACAAAAATAAACAAGACAATTAAGATATGGGCAAAAAACTTAAATAGACATTTCTCCAAAGAAGGTATATAAATGACCAATAAACACATGAAAAGATGTTTAACATCACTGATTATTAGGGAAAGGTAAATCAAAGCCACAGTAAGATACCACTTCGTATCCACTAGGATGGTTACTGTCAAAAAAATGAAAAGTAACATGTTGGCGAAGATGCAGACAAACTGGAATTCTTGTGCATTGCTGGAGGGAATATAAAATGGTGCAGCTACTATGGAAAATTTGCTGGTTCCTCAAAGAGCTAAACATAGAATGACCATATGACCTCTGTAATTCCACTCCAAGGTATATACCCAAAAGAAAACAGGGACTCAAAGACACTTGTTCAAAGCAGCATTATTCACAATAACCAAAAGGCAGAAACATCCCAAGTATCCATAAACAGAGTGTATAAAGTGTAGTCTATTTACAATGGAATATTCTTCAGCCATAAAAAGGAGTAATATCCTGTTACAGGTTACATGGATAAACCTTGAAAATATGCTAAGTCCAATAATGCAAACACAAAAGGACAAATATTGCATGATTCCACGTGTATGAGATACCTAGAATAGTCAAATTCACAGACAGAAAGTAGAACAGTGAATTCTTGTTTTAATGATGATAAAAAAGTTGTGAAAATAGTGGTAATGGGTGCCCAACAATGCAAATGTACTTGTCACTGGATTGTACACATTAAAATATTAAATTTTAGGTATATTTCACCACAGTAAAGCTATGTAAAAAATAAGCAAGGAATTCCACATCTTTCATGAAATCAGTAATACTAACTGATGTTGGCAAATCAAGCAAAGGTGTAAGCATATTGTTCAGGTGACTCAGGAATCTACTGGAAATCTAAGAACAGAAACCAAGAAAAGCACCGGGCCTGAGGAAACAAAGCGCGGCCGGAGTATATGCCAATTTCTTTTTTAGTAGCACTGCAGGCCAGACCGACCTACTAGAACTTTCTGCAATGAAAGAGACGGTTTATGTTTGTGCTGCCCAATTTGGTAGTCACCAGCTGCATTTAGCACTGGAAATGTGGTTAGTGAAGCTGAGCAATTTTAAATTTTATTTACTTTTAATACATTTAAATTTAAATAGCTACACATGATTGGTGCTATCATATTGAATGACGCAATTCTAAAATTTGCTATTTAAATGTACTATTTTTAAGATTTAAAAAGATAATATTAAGCATTAAGATACCACTTACTAACTAGAATAGTAATAAAGTACAGCTCGAACATCTTTTAGAAGATTTTATTTATTTGAGAGAGAAAAAGTGAGCGGGAGGGAGAGGGGGAGAGAATCTGAAGCAGACTCCAAGCTGAGCGCAGAGCCCAACATGGGGCTTGAGCCCATGACCCTGAGATCATGACCTGAGCAAAAACCAAGAGTCAGAGGCTCAACCGACTGAGCCACCCAGGCTCCTCAAACCATCTTTTTTTTTTTTTTTTTTTTTTGAGAGAGAGAGCATGGGGCACGGGGTGGGAATGGGAGAGGGAGAGGGAGAGGGAGAAAGACAATTTCAAGCAGGCTCCACGCCCAGCAAGGAGCCCGACATGGTGCCGATCCCACAACCCTGAGATCATGACCTGAGCCAAAATCAAAAGTCAGATGCTTAACCTTAACCCAGGTGCTCCTCATCTCAACCATTTTTTAAAAGGAGTTGAGCTCACTAAGTTTGCCAGCTACCAAATTACATAAAAACCAGCAGCTTTCCTACATAGGAAGAAAAACATTAATTATAAAAATATAGGAGGCACCTGGGTGGCACAGTAAGTTGAGTGTCCGACTCTTGGTTTCAGCTCAGGTCTGATCTCTGGGTTGTGGGATTGAGCCCTGCATTGGGCTCCACACTGGGCATGGAGCCTACTTGAGATTCCCTCTCTCCCTCTGCCCCTCCTGCTCATGCTCTCATTCTCTCGCTCTAAAATAAATAAATCTTAAAAAAAATAAAAATACAAAGTTATGTTGATAATGGAACATAAACATTAAAATTCTTGGAAATAAACAAGAAATTTGCAGAACCTAAGTAAAGAAAGCTATTAAGCTGTAAAAAGAACATAAAGGAGGGCTTAAATAATTGGATAAATTGTAGTTGGAGAAGTCTATATATGATCCACACATTGCTTAGCCTAAATGGATCCACAAACTCGGTGCTGTCCAAAGCGATTCTGAGCTGAGTAGGAGAAACAAAAGAATGACTCTAATGTTCATCCAGAATAATCAGAGAGTGGGAGAATTCCATCCACATCGAGGAGGGAAACCTGCCTACCACCCATGGATGAGACAGTGCCACGAGGGCCCACACACAGGCATCAGGACCATGGGGGCCCCATGCACACGGGGTTCTGGTGTATGATAAAGGGACATTCCTGATCAGAAGGAAAAAAAGTGAAATGACTGGTCAGCTACTGAAAAAGAAATGTCTGCTTTCCTCTTTCAGTCTGTATAGCATATAAATTCCAGGCAGACTAAATATTTAAATGTCAAGAAACAATTTTCAGAGGAAAACCTGAGTGGATATGTCTAAGAGTGGAATAAGCCTCTTTAAGGATTCTTAGAGGCCAAAGCCACATGGAAAAGATAGGCACATTTAACTGCGTAAGACAAAACCTTAAAAAAAACGTTAAAACATAATCCTGGGGGAGATATCTACAACACTTTCATATAATAATCTTCCTTAAAAAGCTCTAATTTCCCAAAAAGACAAGTATGTCCACTCTTCCCACTTTTATTTGATATAGTACTGGAAGTCCCAGCCACAGCAATCAGACAACATACAGAAATAAAAAACATCCAAATTGGTAAGGAATAAGTAAAACTTACCACATGCAGATGACATACTATATACAGAAAACCCTAAAGGCTCCACCAAAAAACTACTAGAACTGATATATGAATTTAGTAAAATTGCAGGATACCTATCAATGTACAGAAATCTGTTGCATTCTATACACTAATAATGAAGCTGCAGAAAGTGAAATTAAGAAAACAATCCCATTTACAATTGTACCAAAAACAATAAAATACTTAGGAATAAACTTAACCAAAAGGTGAAAAGACCTGCATTCTGAAAACGCTAAAACACTGATGAAAGAAACTCAAGATGATGCAAAGAAACGGAAAGACATTCATGTTCATGGATTGGAAGAAAAATATTGTTAAAATGTCTATACTACCCAGAGCAACCTACAGATTTAATGCAATCCCTCTCAAAATACCAACAGCATTTTTCACAGAACTAGAACAATCCTAAAACTTGTATGGAGCCACAAAAGACCTCGACTAGCCAAAGCAATCCTGAAAAGGAAAAACAAAACTGGAGGCATCACAATTCCAGACTTCACGCTGTATTACAAAGTGATAGTAATTAAAACAGTATGGTCCACACACAAAGATCAACGGAATAGGATAAAAAACCCAGAAATAAACCCACACTTATATGGTCAGTTAATCTTCGACAAAGGAGTGACTATCCAATGGGAAACAGGCAGTCTCTTCAACAAATGGTGCCGGGAAAACTGGACAGCAACATGTAAAGAATGAAACTGGACCACGTTCTTACACCACACACAAAGTAAACTCAAAATGGATGAAAGACTTAAATGTGAGGCCTGAAACCATAAAAATCTTAGAAGAGAACACAGGCAGTAATGTGACATCAGCCATAACAACATCTTTCTAGATATGTCTCCTGAGGCAAGAGAAACAAAAGCAAAAATAAACTATTGGAACTTCATCAAAATAAAAAGCTTCCGCACAGCGAAGGAAACAATCAATGAAACTAAAAAGCAACATACTGAATGGGAGAAGATATCTGTAAGTGACATAAGGGCTCTGATAAAGGGTTACTATCCAAAATGTATAAAGAATTGATAAAACTCAACACTCAAAAAATAAGTAATCTGATTAAAAATGGGCAGAAGACATGAATAGACATTTCTCCCAAGAAGACATCCAAATGGCCAAAAGACACATGAAAAAGTGCTCAACATCGCTCGGCATCAGGGAAATCCAAATGAAAACCTCAATGAGATACCACCTCACACCCGTCAGAATGGCTAAAATGAACAAGTCAGGGAACGACAGATGTTGGCGGATTGTGGAGAAAGGGGAACCCTCCTACACTGTTGGTGGGAATGCAAGCTGGTGCAGCCACTCTGGAAAACAGTGTGGAGGTTCCTCAAACAGTTAAAATTGGGGGCGCCTGCATGGCTCAGTCGGTTAGGCGTCTGCCTTCGGCTCAGGTCATGATCCCAGGGTCCTGGGATTGAGCCCCGCATCGGGCTCCCTGCTCAGCGGGGAGCCTGCTTCTTCCTCTCCCTGCTGCTTCCCCTACTTGTGCGCGTGTGCTCTCTTTCTCTGTCAAATAAACAAACAAAATCTTAAAAAAAAATAAACTGGACCCTTATCTTAAAAAAAAAAGTTAAAAATAGAACTACGCTATGATCCAGTAATCAAAACACAAAACACAAAAAGACTAATTCAAAGGATACAAAGATAGGATACATCCTATCTTTGTAGCAGCATCATTTACAATAGCCAAATTATGGAAGCAGCCCACGTGTCCATCAACAGAGGAATGGATAAAGAAGAGGTGGTATATATACGCACAATGGAATATTACTCAGCCGTCAAAAAGAACAAAATCTTGCCATCTGCAATGACATGGATGGAACTAGAGGATATCATGCTAAGCGAAATGGTCAGAGAAAGACAAATACCATACGATTTCACCCATATGTGGAATTTAAGAAACAAAACAAATGAGCAAAGGGGGATAAAAGGGGAGAGAAACAAACCAAGAAACAGACTTGTAACTATACAGAACAAACTGATGGTCACCAGAGAGGAGATGGGTGGGGGGATGGGTGAAAGAGGTGATGGTGATTAAATTAAAAAAAAACATTTTTTAAAAAATGAAAACGACATTTCACAGAGAAATTTTGAACCCTCATAGCGTCCCTCCTAAAAGACCAGCAAGTCAAGAATGGGGAGAGGGAGAGATGAAGCCTGGACAGGCTGTCATGGTGAGATCATGCCTGAAAAAGAAGCTATGCAGAGGAGAATTTTCCCCAAAGAAAAAGTTCTTGATTATTATATTTCTAACAGTTTATGGCAGATTGTGGTGATGGCTGCATAACTCTGTGAATATATTAAAACACTGAATTGTATACCTCAAATGGGTGAACTGTATAGTGTGTAGATTACATATCAATAAAACTCTTTTTGAAAATTTTATTTATTTGAGAGACAGAGAGAGAGACATACAGACAGCCGGCTGGGAGGGGCATAGGGAGAGGGAGAAGCAGACTCCCCGCTGAGCTGGGAGCCCCGACACAGAACTGGATCCCAGGACCCTGGGATCTTGACCTGAGCCGAAGGCAGACGCTTAACTGACTGGGCCATCCAGGTGCCCCTGTCTCAATAAAACTCTTAACAAAAAGGAAAAAAGCTCTAATTTCCCTAATATAGAAACTTCAATTTAAAAAACTTTAAAGAAAAAAAGGTATAAAGATTATGAAAATAACTCCTAGAAAAAAATGTGAAAATTAATCTACTTTAAGGCTTAAGTGCAAGTTAAAATTATGAAGTCACTTTTCACTTATTAGATTGGCAAAGATTTCAGCGATTGATAACATCCACATCTTCGCCAACTTTGGGTAACAGCCAGTCTCATCTTGCTCCTGGGAGTATAAATTAATTTGTACCTTATTAAAGGATAATCTGATAACCACTGAAATGTTAAATGTGCATATGCTTTGACTAACAATTCCACTTCTAAGACTTCCAGCGCAAAAAATACAATTTTTAAATTAACACAATTGCTGAATAGAATCTACTAATTATCTTTGCTAACTGGACCACAAGGGCCCACTCTTTCTGCCACCTTGGAGCCGGTGGAGTCTGCTGGAACAGGACTCCTAAAATGACAAATATGTTTGGAAGGCCGTTTTTGTTGGCTATAAGTGGGGTCTCTGGAACCAGGGGAGGACACAGCTCTTCTTAAAATTGGAGGTGTTACGCTCAGATGAAACTGAATTCCATCTAGGTAAGAGATGCACTTCTTTGTGCAAAGCAAAGAACACCACAGTGACTCCTGGAGGCAAACTGAACAAAACCAGAGTAATCTGGGGAAAAGTAACTTGTGCTCCTGGAAACAGAGGCATGGTTTGTGCCAAATTCTGAAGGAACCTTCCTGCTAAAGACACTGGCTACAGAATCTGTGTGATGCTGTGCCCCTCAAGGATTTAAACTTAGTGAAAAATACATAAGGGTGTAGATTTGTTCTCTTGTAAAAAAAAAAAAAGGGTCCAATGATTATCATTTTTAACAATTTTTTGAAATGCTAGAATAAAAATGTTAAGCATTCTTTGCCATGACATAAAATTACAGACAAGCTTTACATTCTGAATTATAAATTTCTATGTTGTTTGAATAACATACAATAACCACCACTGATTTTTTAAGACAGAAACCATTATACAAACAAAAGCAGCCCCGGGCAGGTACATCCCACTCTGCCTTGCCCACGTTGCCTCTGAGAAGTTAACTAAACATGAAGCCCCACCATGGAGAGAGACTTCGCAAACCACTCAGGCCTTACCCTAATTGCTTTCAGTCCGTTTGATACTTTATCTTCTTGCACAACAGCAATAACTTCCTGCCCGACATTGAGAAGCACTTTGCTAGTCACAGCTTCAGTAGAGAAGTAGATCAAATCATCAATCATGCCATAATCGCTGCAGTACCTTGTCACGACACCCTGGACAGTTTTCAACTTGGTGTCACCTGAGATGCATAAACAAAGAGATCATACAGACCTTAAAAGCGAAGCAAGCCTACATTACAGAGAAAGGCAGCGTACAGGAGCATCCAGGTGGTCTGGAGCCCTCTGAGCTGGAAAACCCTCCCGGGGCGGGGGTGGGGGGTGGGGAGAGTCTTCAGAAAGCAGGGTTTGTGAGGCAGGCGGCCCAGGTTCCTCTGAGGAGTGTGGGTGGTGGGCTCCAGAGCCAGACTCCCTGGGTTTGAATCCCAGCTCTTCTACTGCCACGTGCGCATCTCTGGGCTAAGTCCTGAACCACTAACCACTCTGTGCTTGTTCTGTTGTAAAACAGAGACAGTTACAGTCTCTACCCAAGGGAGCTGTCTGGGGTTGATGTGATGGAAGTGAGTCCAACGCACAGGCCAGGGTGCAGTATTTATACTGGCATCTGGGGAGCCCTTACTATGAGCTGCCATCACTCCAATGATCTTCCTTTGTCACCAAAAACACCAGCAATGGTGTCAGGAGATTCTGCATTATCTCACCAAGCAAGACGCTAGAAGAGAGTCCAGGCTTGGCGAGCTTCGTCTGGCCTCTACAGGCCGGGCAAGCCCTCATCGGAGCAGTGACTATCCCCACTACCGACCCCTGCAGCAGCCGGTGCTCTCTGGGTCCCCAGTGCACCCTGGCTGCTCCTTCCACTGCCTTTACTGAAATGCAAATGCAGCCGGGAGCTGGAGCTCAAGCTGATGCTGAAAGCCCCCATTTAACAGACAAGA